>NW_026690047.1:654864-982297 GCF_943734765.1 Anopheles ziemanni | reverse complement strand
ATGAGACGATGCAAAATGAGGTTTAGAAGGTGCTTAAGGTGACTTTAAAGAGAATGAGACGATGCAAAATGGTGTTTAGAAGGTGCTTAAAGTGACTTTAAAGAGAATGAGACGATGCAAAATGAGGTTTAGAAGGTGCTTAAGGTGACTTTAAAGAGAATGAGACGATGCAAAATGGTGTTTAGAAGGTGCTTAAAGTGACTTTAAAGAGAATGAGACGATGCAAAATGGTGTTTAGAAGGTGCTTAAAGTGACTTTAAAGAGAATGAGACGATGCAAAATGGTGTTTAGAAGGTGCTTAAGGTGACTTTAAAGAGAATGAGACGATGCAAAATGGTGTTTAGAAGGTGCTTAAAGTGACTTTAAAGAGAATGAGACGATGCAAAATGGTGTTTAGAAGGTGCTTAAGGTGACTTTAAAGAGAATGAGACGATGCAAAATGAGGTTAAGAAGGTGCTTAAGGTGACTTTAAAGAAAATGAGACGATGCAAAATGGTGTTTAGAAGGTGCTTAAGGTGACTTTAAAGAGAATGAGACGATGCAAAATGAGGGTTGAAAGGTGCTTAAGGTGACTTTAAAGAGAATGAGACGATGCAAAATGAGGTTTGAAAGGTGCTTAAGGTGACTTTAAAGAGAATGAGACGATGCAAAATGGTGTTTAGAAGGTGCTTAAGGTGACTTTAAAGAGAATGAGACGATGCAAAATGAGGTTTAGAAGGTGCTTAAGGTGACTTTAAAGAGAATGAGACGATGCAAAATGAGGTTTAGAAGGTGCTTAAAGTGACTTTAAAGAGAATGAGACGATGCAAAATGGTGTTTAGAAGGTGCTTAAAGTGACTTTAAAGAGAATGAGACGATGCAAAATGGTGTTTAGAAGGTGCTTAAGGTGACTTTAAAGAGAATGAGACGATGCAAAATGAGGTTTAGAAGGTGCTTAAGGTGACTTTAAAGAGAATGAGACGATGCAAAATGGTGTTTAGAAGGTGCTTAAAGTGACTTTAAAGAGAATGAGACGATGCAAAATGAGGTTTAGAAGGTGCTTAAAGTGACTTTAAAGAGAATGAGACGATGCAAAATGGTCTTTAGAAGGTGCTTAAAGTGACTTTAAAGAGAATGAGACGATGCAAAATGGTGTTTAGAAGGTGCTTAAGGTGACTTTAAAGAGAATGAGACGATGCAAAATGGTGTTTAGAAGGTGCTTAAAGTGACTTTAAAGAGAATGAGACGATGCAAAATGAGGTTTAGAAGGTGCTTAAAGTGACTTTAAAGAGAATGAGACGATGCAAAATGGTCTTTATAAGGTGCTTAAGGTGACTTTAAAGAGAATGAGACGATGCAAAATGAGGTTTAGAAGGTGCTTAAATTGACTTTAAAGAGAATGAGACGATGCAAAATGGTCTTTAGAAGGTGCTTAAGGTGACTTTAAAGAGAATGAGACGATGCAAAATGAGGTTTAGAAGGTGCTTAAAGTGACTTTAAAGAGAATGAGACGATGCAAAATGAGGTTTAGAAGGTGCTTAAAGTGACTTTAAAGAGAATGAGACGATGCAAAATGAGGTTTAGAAGGTGCTTAAAGTGACTTTAAAGAGAATGAGACGATGCAAAATGGTGTTTAGAAGGTGCTTAAAGTGACTTTAAAGAGAATGAGACGATGCAAAATGGTGTTTAGGAGGTGCTTAAGGTGACTTTAAAGAGAATGAGACGATGCAAAATGGTCTTTAGAAGGTGCTTAAGGTGACTTTAAAGAGAATGAGACGATGCAAAATGAGGTTTAGAAGGTGCTTAAATTGACTTTAAAGAGAATGAGACGATGCAAAATGGTCTTTAGAAGGTGCTTAAGGTGACTTTAAAGAGAATGAGACGATGCAAAATGAGGTTTAGAAGGTGCTTAAAGTGACTTTAAAGAGAATGAGACGATGCAAAATGAGGTTTAGAAGGTGCTTAAAGTGACTTTAAAGAGAATGAGACGATGCAAAATGAGGTTTAGAAGGTGCTTAAAGTGACTTTAAAGAGAATGAGACGATGCAAAATGAGGTTTAGAAGGTGCTTAAGGTGACTTTAAAGAGAATGAGACGATGCAAAATGAGGTTTAGAAGGTGCTTAAAGTGACTTTAAAGAGAATGAGACGATGCAAAATGGTGTTTAGAAGGTGCTTAAAGTGACTTTAAAGAGAATGAGACGATGCAAAATGGTGTTTAGGAGGTGCTTAAGGTGACTTTAAAGAGAATGAGACGATGCAAAATGGTCTTTAGAAGGTGCTTAAGGTGACTTTAAAGAGAATGAGACGATGCAAAATGAGGTTTAGAAGGTGCTTAAAGTGACTTTAAAGAGAATGAGACGATGCAAAATGGTGTTTAGAAGGTGCTTAAGGTGACTTTAAAGAGAATGAGACGATGCAAAATGAGGTTTAGAAGGTGCTTAAATTGACTTTAAAGAGAATGAGACGATGCAAAATGGTCTTTAGAAGGTGCTTAAGGTGACTTTAAAGAGAATGAGACGATGCAAAATGGTGTTTAGAAGGTGCTTAAGGTGACTTTAAAGAGAATGAGACGATGCAAAATGAGGTTTAGAAGGTGCTTAAGGTGACTTTAAAGAGAATGAGACGATGCAAAATGAGGTTTAGAAGGTGCTTAAAGTGACTTTAAAGAGAATGAGACGATGCAAAATGGTGTTTAGAAGGTGCTTAAGGTGACTTTAAAGAGAATGAGACGATGCAAAATGGTGTTTAGAAGGTGCTTAAAGTGACTTTAAAGAGAATGAGACGATGCTAAATGGTCTTTAGAAGGTGCTTAAAGTGACTTTAAAGAGAATGAGACGATGCAAAATGGTCTTTAGAAGGTGCTTAAAGTGACTTTAAAGAGAATGAGACGATGCAAAATGGTCTTTAGAAGGTGCTTAAGGTGACTTTAAAGAGAATGAGACGATGCAAAATGAGGTTTAGAAGGTGCTTAAAGTGACTTTAAAGAGAATGAGACGATGCAAAATGAGGTTTAGAAGGTGCTTAAAGTGACTTTAAAGAGAATGAGACGATGCAAAATGGTGTTTAGAAGGTGCTTAAAGTGACTTTAAAGAGAATGAGACGATGCAAAATGGTGTTTAGAAGGTGCTTAAGGTGACTTTAAAGAGAATGAGACGATGCAAAATGAGGTTTAGAAGGTGCTTAAAGTGACTTTAAAGAGAATGAGATGATGCAAAATGGTGTTTAGAAGGTGCTTAAAGTGACTTTAAAGAGAATGAGACGATGCAAAATGGTGTTTAGAAGGTGCTTAAGGTGACTTTAAAGAGAATGAGACGATGCAAAATGAGGTTAAGAAGGTGCTTAAGGTGACTTTAAAGAGAATGAGACGATGCAAAATGGTGTTTAGAAGGTGCTTAAGGTGACTTTAAAGAGAATGAGACGATGCAAAATGAGGTTTAGAAGGTGCTTAAAGTGACTTTAAAGAGAATGAGACGATGCAAAATGGTCTTTAGAAGGTGCTTAAAGTGACTTTAAAGAGAATGAGACGATGCAAAATGAGGTTTAGAAGGTGCTTAAAGTGACTTTAAAGAGAATGAGACGATGCAAAATGGTGTTTAGAAGGTGCTTAAAGTGACTTTAAAGAGAATGAGACGATGCAAAATGGTCTTTAGAAGGTGCTTAAAGTGACTTTAAAGAGAATGAGACGATGCAAAATGAGGTTTAGAAGGTGCTTAAAGTGACTTTAAAGAGAATGAGACGATGCAAAATGGTGTTTAGAAGGTGCTTAAGGTGACTTTAAAGAGAATGAGACGATGCAAAATGGTGTTTAGAAGGTGCTTAAGGTGACTTTAAAGAGAATGAGACGATGCAAAATGAGGTTTAGAAGGTGCTTAAGGTGACTTTAAAGAGAATGAGACGATGCAAAATGAGGTTTAGAAGGTGCTTAAAGTGACTTTAAAGAGAATGAGACGATGCAAAATGAGGTTTAGAAGGTGCTTAAGGTGACTTTAAAGAGAATGAGACGATGCAAAATGAGGTTTAGAAGGTGCTTAAAGTGACTTTAAAGAGAATGAGACGATGCAAAATGGTGTTTAGAAGGTGCTTAAAGTGACTTTAAAGAGAATGAGACGATGCAAAATGGTGTTTAGAAGGTGCTTAAAGTGACTTTAAAGAGAATGAGACGATGCAAAATGAGGTTTAGAAGGTGCTTAAAGTGACTTTTAAGTGAATGAGACGATACAAAATGAGGTTTAGAAGGTGCTTAAAGTGACTTTAAAGAGAATGAGACGATGCAAAATGGTCTTTAGAAGGTGCTTAAGGTGACTTTAAAGAGAATGAGACGATGCAAAATGGTGTTTAGAAGGTGCTTAAGGTGACTTTAAAGAGAATGAGACGATGCAAAATGAGGTTTAGAAGGTGCTTAAAGTGACTTTAAAGAGAATGAGACGATGCAAAATGGTGTTTAGAAGGTGCTTAAGGTGACTTTAAAGAGAATGAGACGATGCAAAATGGTGTTTAGAAGGTGCTTAAAGTGACTTTAAAGAGAATGAGACGATGCAAAATGAGGTTTAGAAGGTGCTTAAAGTGACTTTAAAGAGAATGAGACGATGCAAAATGGTCTTTAGAAGGTGCTTAAGGTGACTTTAAAGAGAATGAGACGATGCAAAATGGTGTTTAGAAGGTGCTTAAGGTGACTTTAAAGAGAATGAGACGATGCAAAATGAGGTTTAGAAGGTGCTTAAGGTGACTTTAAAGAGAATGAGACGATGCAAAATGAGGTTTAGAAGGTGCTTAAAGTGACTTTAAAGAGAATGAGACGATGCAAAATGGTGTTTAGAAGGTGCTTAAGGTGACTTTAAAGAGAATGAGACGATGCAAAATGGTGTTTAGAAGGTGCTTAAAGTGACTTTAAAGAGAATGAGACGATGCAAAATGGTCTTTAGAAGGTGCTTAAAGTGACTTTAAAGAGAATGAGACGATGCAAAATGGTCTTTAGAAGGTGCTTAAAGTGACTTTAAAGAGAATGAGACGATGCAAAATGGTCTTTAGAAGGTGCTTAAGGTGACTTTAAAGAGAATGAGACGATGCAAAATGAGGTTTAGAAGGTGCTTAAAGTGACTTTAAAGAGAATGAGACGATGCAAAATGAGGTTTAGAAGGTGCTTAAAGTGACTTTAAAGAGAATGAGACGATGCAAAATGGTGTTTAGAAGGTGCTTAAAGTGACTTTAAAGAGAATGAGACGATGCAAAATGGTGTTTAGAAGGTGCTTAAGGTGACTTTAAAGAGAATGAGACGATGCAAAATGAGGTTTAGAAGGTGCTTAAAGTGACTTTAAAGAGAATGAGACGATGCAAAATGGTGTTTAGAAGGTGCTTAAAGTGACTTTAAAGAGAATGAGACGATGCAAAATGGTGTTTAGAAGGTGCTTAAGGTGACTTTAAAGAGAATGAGACGATGCAAAATGAGGTTAAGAAGGTGCTTAAGGTGACTTTAAAGAGAATGAGACGATGCAAAATGGTGTTTAGAAGGTGCTTAAGGTGACTTTAAAGAGAATGAGACGATGCAAAATGAGGTTTGAAAGGTGCTTAAGGTGACTTTAAAGAGAATGAGACGATGCAAAATGAGGTTTAGAAGGTGCTTAAAGTGACTTTAAAGAGAATGAGACGATGCAAAATGAGGTTTAGAAGGTGCTTAAGGTGACTTTAAAGAGAATGAGACGATGCAAAATGAGGTTTAGAAGGTGCTTAAGGTGACTTTAAAGAGAATGAGACGATGCAAAATGGTGTTTAGAAGGTGCTTAAAGTGACTTTAAAGAGAATGAGACGATGCAAAATGAGGTTTAGAAGGTGCTTAAGGTGACTTTAATGAGAATGAGACGATGCAAAATGGTGTTTAGAAGGTGCTTAAAGTGACTTTAAAGAGAATGAGACGATGCAAAATGGTGTTTAGAAGGTGCTTAAAGTGACTTTAAAGAGAATGAGACGATGCAAAATGGTGTTTAGAAGGTGCTTAAGGTGACTTTAAAGAGAATGAGACGATGCAAAATGGTGTTTAGAAGGTGCTTAAAGTGACTTTAAAGAGAATGAGACGATGCAAAATGGTGTTTAGAAGGTGCTTAAGGTGACTTTAAAGAGAATGAGACGATGCAAAATGAGGTTAAGAAGGTGCTTAAGGTGACTTTAAAGAAAATGAGACGATGCAAAATGGTGTTTAGAAGGTGCTTAAGGTGACTTTAAAGAGAATGAGACGATGCAAAATGAGGGTTGAAAGGTGCTTAAGGTGACTTTAAAGAGAATGAGACGATGCAAAATGAGGTTTGAAAGGTGCTTAAGGTGACTTTAAAGAGAATGAGACGATGCAAAATGGTGTTTAGAAGGTGCTTAAGGTGACTTTAAAGAGAATGAGACGATGCAAAATGAGGTTTAGAAGGTGCTTAAGGTGACTTTAAAGAGAATGAGACGATGCAAAATGAGGTTTAGAAGGTGCTTAAAGTGACTTTAAAGAGAATGAGACGATGCAAAATGGTGTTTAGAAGGTGCTTAAAGTGACTTTAAAGAGAATGAGACGATGCAAAATGGTGTTTAGAAGGTGCTTAAGGTGACTTTAAAGAGAATGAGACGATGCAAAATGAGGTTTAGAAGGTGCTTAAGGTGACTTTAAAGAGAATGAGACGATGCAAAATGGTGTTTAGAAGGTGCTTAAGGTGACTTTAAAGAGAATGAGACGATGCAAAATGGTGTTTAGAAGGTGCTTAAAGTGACTTTAAAGAGAATGAGACGATGCAAAATGGTGTTTAGAAGGTGCTTAAAGTGACTTTAAAGAGAATGAGACGATGCAAAATGAGGTTTAGAAGGTGCTTAAAGTGACTTTTAAGTGAATGAGACGATACAAAATGAGGTTTAGAAGGTGCTTAAAGTGACTTTAAAGAGAATGAGACGATGCAAAATGGTGTTTAGAAGGTGCTTAAGGTGACTTTAAAGAGAATGAGACGATGCAAAATGAGGTTTAGAAGGTGCTTAAGGTGACTTTAAAGAGAATGAGACGATGCAAAATGGTCTTTAGAAGGTGCTTAAGGTGACTTTAAAGAGAATGAGACGATGCAAAATGAGGTTTAGAAGGTGCTTAAAGTGACTTTAAAGAGAATGAGACGATGCAAAATGGTGTTTAGAAGGTGCTTAAAGTGACTTTAAAGAGAATGAGACGATGCAAAATGGTGTTTAGAAGGTGCTTAAAGTGACTTTAAAGAGAATGAGACGATGCAAAATGAGGTTTAGAAGGTGCTTAAAGTGACTTTAAAGAGAATGAGACGATGCAAAATGAGGTTTAGAAGGTGCTTAAAGTGACTTTAAAGAGAATGAGACGATGCAAAATGAGGTTTAGAAGGTGCTTAAAGTGACTTTAAAGAGAATGAGACGATGCAAAATGAGGTTTAGAAGGTGCTTAAAGTGACTTTAACGAGAATGAGATGATGCAAAATGGTGTTTAGAAGGTGCTTAAAGTGACTTTAAAGAGAATGAGACGATGCAAAATGAGGTTTAGAAGGTGCTTAAAGTGACTTTAAAGAGAATGAGACGATGCAAAATGAGGTTAAGAAGGTGCTTAAAGTGACTTTAAAGAGAATGAGACGATGCAAAATGGTGTTTAGAAGGTGCTTAAAGTGACTTTAAAGAGAAAGAGACGATGCAAAATGAGGTTAAGAACGTGCTTAAAGTGACTTTAAAGAGAATGAGACGATGCAAAATGGTGTTTAGAAGGTGCTTAAAGTGACTTTAAAGAGAATGAGACGATGCAAAATGAGGTTAAGAAGGTGCTTAAAGTGACTTTAAAGAGAATGAGACGATGCAAAATTGTGTTTAGAAGGTGCTTAAAGTGACTTTAAAGAGAATGAGACGATGCAAAATGAGGTTTAGAAGGTGCTTAAGGTGACTTTAAAGAGAATGAGACGATGCAAAATGGTGTTTAGAAGGTGCTTAAAGTGACTTTAAAGAGAATGAGACGATGCAAAATGAGGTTTAGAAGGTGCTTAAGGTGACTTTAAAGAGAATGAGACGATGCAAAATGGTGTTTAGAAGGTGCTTAAAGTGACTTTAAAGAGAATGAGACGATGCAAAATGGTGTTTAGAAGGTGCTTAAAGTGACTTTAAAGAGAATGAGACGATGCAAAATGAGGTTTAGAAGGTGCTTAAAGTGACTTTTAAGTGAATGAGACGATACAAAATGAGGTTTAGAAGGTGCTTAAAGTGACTTTAAAGAGAATGAGACGATGCAAAATGGTCTTTAGAAGGTGCTTAAGGTGACTTTAAAGAGAATGAGACGATGCAAAATGGTGTTTAGAAGGTGCTTAAGGTGACTTTAAAGAGAATGAGACGATGCAAAATGAGGTTTAGAAGGTGCTTAAAGTGACTTTAAAGAGAATGAGACGATGCAAAATGGTGTTTAGAAGGTGCTTAAGGTGACTTTAAAGAGAATGAGACGATGCAAAATGGTGTTTAGAAGGTGCTTAAAGTGACTTTAAAGAGAATGAGACGATGCAAAATGAGGTTTAGAAGGTGCTTAAAGTGACTTTAAAGAGAATGAGACGATGCAAAATGGTCTTTAGAAGGTGCTTAAGGTGACTTTAAAGAGAATGAGACGATGCAAAATGGTGTTTAGAAGGTGCTTAAGGTGACTTTAAAGAGAATGAGACGATGCAAAATGAGGTTTAGAAGGTGCTTAAGGTGACTTTAAAGAGAATGAGACGATGCAAAATGAGGTTTAGAAGGTGCTTAAAGTGACTTTAAAGAGAATGAGACGATGCAAAATGGTGTTTAGAAGGTGCTTAAGGTGACTTTAAAGAGAATGAGACGATGCAAAATGGTGTTTAGAAGGTGCTTAAAGTGACTTTAAAGAGAATGAGACGATGCAAAATGGTCTTTAGAAGGTGCTTAAAGTGACTTTAAAGAGAATGAGACGATGCAAAATGGTCTTTAGAAGGTGCTTAAAGTGACTTTAAAGAGAATGAGACGATGCAAAATGATCTTTAGAAGGTGCTTAAGGTGACTTTAAAGAGAATGAGACGATGCAAAATGAGGTTTAGAAGGTGCTTAAAGTGACTTTAAAGAGAATGAGACGATGCAAAATGAGGTTTAGAAGGTGCTTAAAGTGACTTTAAAGAGAATGAGACGATGCAAAATGGTGTTTAGAAGGTGCTTAAAGTGACTTTAAAGAGAATGAGACGATGCAAAATGGTGTTTAGAAGGTGCTTAAGGTGACTTTAAAGAGAATGAGACGATGCAAAATGAGGTTTAGAAGGTGCTTAAAGTGACTTTAAAGAGAATGAGACGATGCAAAATGGTGTTTAGAAGGTGCTTAAAGTGACTTTAAAGAAAATGAGACGATGCAAAATGGTGTTTAGAAGGTGCTTAAGGTGACTTTAAAGAGAATGAGACGATGCAAAATGAGGTTAAGAAGGTGCTTAAGGTGACTTTAAAGAGAATGAGACGATGCAAAATGGTGTTTAGAAGGTGCTTAAGGTGACTTTAAAGAGAATGAGACGATGCAAAATGAGGTTTGAAAGGTGCTTAAGGTGACTTTAAAGAGAATGAGACGATGCAAAATGAGGTTTAGAAGGTGCTTAAAGTGACTTTAAAGAGAATGAGACGATGCAAAATGAGGTTTAGAAGGTGCTTAAGGTGACTTTAAAGAGAATGAGACGATGCAAAATGAGGTTTAGAAGGTGCTTAAGGTGACTTTAAAGAGAATGAGACGATGCAAAATGGTGTTTAGAAGGTGCTTAAAGTGACTTTAAAGAGAATGAGACGATGCAAAATGAGGTTTAGAAGGTGCTTAAGGTGACTTTAATGAGAATGAGACGATGCAAAATGGTGTTTAGAAGGTGCTTAAAGTGACTTTAAAGAGAATGAGACGATGCAAAATGGTGTTTAGAAGGTGCTTAAAGTGACTTTAAAGAGAATGAGACGATGCAAAATGGTGTTTAGAAGGTGCTTAAGGTGACTTTAAAGAGAATGAGACGATGCAAAATGGTGTTTAGAAGGTGCTTAAAGTGACTTTAAAGAGAATGAGACGATGCAAAATGGTGTTTAGAAGGTGCTTAAGGTGACTTTAAAGAGAATGAGACGATGCAAAATGAGGTTTAGAAGGTGCTTAAGGTGACTTTAAAGAGAATGAGACGATGCAAAATGGTGTTTAGAAGGTGCTTAAGGTGACTTTAAAGAGAATGAGACGATGCAAAATGAGGGTTGAAAGGTGCTTAAGGTGACTTTAAAGAGAATGAGACGATGCAAAATGAGGTTTGAAAGGTGCTTAAGGTGACTTTAAAGAGAATGAGACGATGCAAAATGGTGTTTAGAAGGTGCTTAAGGTGACTTTAAAGAGAATGAGACGATGCAAAATGAGGTTTAGAAGGTGCTTAAGGTGACTTTAAAGAGAATGAGACGATGCAAAATGAGGTTTAGAAGGTGCTTAAAGTGACTTTAAAGAGAATGAGACGATGCAAAATGGTGTTTAGAAGGTGCTTAAAGTGACTTTAAAGAGAATGAGACGATGCAAAATGGTGTTTAGAAGGTGCTTAAGGTGACTTTAAAGAGAATGAGACGATGCAAAATGAGGTTTAGAAGGTGCTTAAGGTGACTTTAAAGAGAATGAGACGATGCAAAATGGTGTTTAGAAGGTGCTTAAGGTGACTTTAAAGAGAATGAGACGATGCAAAATGGTGTTTAGAAGGTGCTTAAAGTGACTTTAAAGAGAATGAGACGATGCAAAATGGTGTTTAGAAGGTGCTTAAAGTGACTTTAAAGAGAATGAGACGATGCAAAATGAGGTTTAGAAGGTGCTTAAAGTGACTTTTAAGTGAATGAGACGATACAAAATGAGGTTTAGAAGGTGCTTAAAGTGACTTTAAAGAGAATGAGACGATGCAAAATGGTGTTTAGAAGGTGCTTAAGGTGACTTTAAAGAGAATGAGACGATGCAAAATGAGGTTTAGAAGGTGCTTAAGGTGACTTTAAAGAGAATGAGACGATGCAAAATGGTCTTTAGAAGGTGCTTAAGGTGACTTTAAAGAGAATGAGACGATGCAAAATGAGGTTTAGAAGGTGCTTAAAGTGACTTTAAAGAGAATGAGACGATGCAAAATGGTGTTTAGAAGGTGCTTAAAGTGACTTTAAAGAGAATGAGACGATGCAAAATGGTGTTTAGAAGGTGCTTAAAGTGACTTTAAAGAGAATGAGACGATGCAAAATGAGGTTTAGAAGGTGCTTAAAGTGACTTTAAAGAGAATGAGACGATGCAAAATGAGGTTTAGAAGGTGCTTAAAGTGACTTTAAAGAGAATGAGACGATGCAAAATGAGGTTTAGAAGGTGCTTAAAGTGACTTTAAAGAGAATGAGACGATGCAAAATGAGGTTTAGAAGGTGCTTAAAGTGACTTTAACGAGAATGAGATGATGCAAAATGGTGTTTAGAAGGTGCTTAAAGTGACTTTAAAGAGAATGAGACGATGCAAAATGAGGTTTAGAAGGTGCTTAAAGTGACTTTAAAGAGAATGAGACGATGCAAAATGAGGTTAAGAAGGTGCTTAAAGTGACTTTAAAGAGAATGAGACGATGCAAAATGGTGTTTAGAAGGTGCTTAAAGTGACTTTAAAGAGAAAGAGACGATGCAAAATGAGGTTAAGAACGTGCTTAAAGTGACTTTAAAGAGAATGAGACGATGCAAAATGGTGTTTAGAAGGTGCTTAAAGTGACTTTAAAGAGAATGAGACGATGCAAAATGAGGTTAAGAAGGTGCTTAAAGTGACTTTAAAGAGAATGAGACGATGCAAAATTGTGTTTAGAAGGTGCTTAAAGTGACTTTAAAGAGAATGAGACGATGCAAAATGAGGTTTAGAAGGTGCTTAAGGTGACTTTAAAGAGAATGAGACGATGCAAAATGGTGTTTAGAAGGTGCTTAAAGTGACTTTAAAGAGAATGAGACGATGCAAAATGAGGTTTAGAAGGTGCTTAAGGTGACTTTAAAGAGAATGAGACGATGCAAAATGGTGTTTAGAAGGTGCTTAAGGTGACTTTAAAGAGAATGAGACGATGCAAAATGGTGTTTAGAAGGTGCTTAAAGTGACTTTAAAGAGAATGAGACGATGCAAAATGGTGTTTAGAAGGTGCGTAAAGTGACTTTAAAGAGAATGAGACGATGCAAAATGAGGTTTAGAAGGTGCTTAAGGTGACTTTAAAGAGAATGAGACGATGCAAAATGGTGTTTAGAAGGTGCTTAAAGTGACTTTAAAGAGAATGAGACGATGCAAAATGAGGTTTAGAAGGTGCTTAAGGTGACTTTAAAGAGAATGAGACGATGCAAAATGGTGTTTAGAAGGTGCTTAAAGTGACTTTAAAGAGAATGAGACGATGCAAAATGGTGTTTAGAAGGTGCTTAAAGTGACTTTAAAGAGAATGAGACGATGCAAAATGGTGTTTAGAAGGTGCTTAAGGTGACTTTAAAGAGAATGAGACGATGCAAAATGGTGTTTAGAAGGTGCTTAAAGTGACTTTAAAGAGAATGAGACGATGCAAAATGGTGTTTAGAAGGTGCTTAAGGTGACTTTAAAGAGAATGAGACGATGCAAAATGAGGTTAAGAAGGTGCTTAAGGTGACTTTAAAGAAAATGAGACGATGCAAAATGGTGTTTAGAAGGTGCTTAAGGTGACTTTAAAGAGAATGAGACGATGCAAAATGAGGGTTGAAAGGTGCTTAAGGTGACTTTAAAGAGAATGAGACGATGCAAAATGAGGTTTGATAGGTGCTTAAGGTGACTTTAAAGAGAATGAGACGATGCAAAATGGTGTTTAGAAGGTGCTTAAGGTGACTTTAAAGAGAATGAGACGATGCAAAATGAGGTTTAGAAGGTGCTTAAGGTGACTTTAAAGAGAATGAGACGATGCAAAATGAGGTTTAGAAGGTGCTTAAAGTGACTTTAAAGAGAATGAGACGATGCAAAATGGTGTTTAGAAGGTGCTTAAAGTGACTTTAAAGAGAATGAGACGATGCAAAATGGTGTTTAGAAGGTGCTTAAGGTGACTTTAAAGAGAATGAGACGATGCAAAATGAGGTTTAGAAGGTGCTTAAGGTGACTTTAAAGAGAATGAGACGATGCAAAATGGTGTTTAGAAGGTGCTTAAGGTGACTTTAAAGAGAATGAGACG
Source organism: Anopheles ziemanni (assembly GCF_943734765.1). NCBI lineage: Eukaryota > Metazoa > Arthropoda > Insecta > Diptera > Culicidae > Anopheles > Anopheles ziemanni. The sequence continues at coordinate 969,145 of NW_026690047.1, read as the reverse complement.
ATGCAAAATGGTGTTTAGAAGGTGCTTAAAGTGACTTTAAAGAGAATGAGACGATGCAAAATGGTGTTTAGAAGGTGCTTAAAGTGACTTTAAAGAGAATGAGACGATGCAAAATGAGGTTTAGAAGGTGCTTAAAGTGACTTTTAAGTGAATGAGACGATACAAAATGAGGTTTAGAAGGTGCTTAAAGTGACTTTAAAGAGAATGAGACGATGCAAAATGGTGTTTAGAAGGTGCTTAAGGTGACTTTAAAGAGAATGAGACGATGCAAAATGAGGTTTAGAAGGTGCTTAAGGTGACTTTAAAGAGAATGAGACGATGCAAAATGAGGTTTAGAAGGTGCTTAAGGTGACTTTAAAGAGAATGAGACGATGCAAAATGGTGTTTAGAAGGTGCTTAAAGTGACTTTAAAGAGAATGAGACGATGCAAAATGAGGTTTAGAAGGTGCTTAAGGTGACTTTAAAGAGAATGAGACGATGCAAAATGGTGTTTAGAAGGTGCTTAAAGTGACTTTAAAGAGAATGAGACGATGCAAAATGGTGTTTAGAAGGTGCTTAAAGTGACTTTAAAGAGAATGAGACGATGCAAAATGGTGTTTAGAAGGTGCTTAAGGTGACTTTAAAGAGAATGAGACGATGCAAAATGGTGTTTAGAAGGTGCTTAAAGTGACTTTAAAGAGAATGAGACGATGCAAAATGGTGTTTAGAAGGTGCTTAAGGTGACTTTAAAGAGAATGAGACGATGCAAAATGAGGTTAAGAAGGTGCTTAAGGTGACTTTAAAGAAAATGAGACGATGCAAAATGGTGTTTAGAAGGTGCTTAAGGTGACTTTAAAGAGAATGAGACGATGCAAAATGAGGTTTGAAAGGTGCTTAAGGTGACTTTAAAGAGAATGAGACGATGCAAAATGAGGTTTAGAAGGTGCTTAAGGTGACTTTAAAGAGAATGAGACGATGCAAAATGGTGTTTAGAAGGTGCTTAAGGTGACTTTAAAGAGAATGAGACGATGCAAAATGAGGTTTAGAAGGTGCTTAAGGTGACTTTAAAGAGAATGAGACGATGCAAAATGAGGTTTAGAAGGTGCTTAAAGTGACTTTAAAGAGAATGAGACGATGCAAAATGGTGTTTAGAAGGTGCTTAAAGTGACTTTAAAGAGAATGAGACGATGCAAAATGGTGTTTAGAAGGTGCTTAAGGTGACTTTAAAGAGAATGAGACGATGCAAAATGAGGTTTAGAAGGTGCTTAAGGTGACTTTAAAGAGAATGAGACGATGCAAAATGGTGTTTAGAAGGTGCTTAAGGTGACTTTAAAGAGAATGAGACGATGCAAAATGGTGTTTAGAAGGTGCTTAAAGTGACTTTAAAGAGAATGAGACGATGCAAAATGGTGTTTAGAAGGTGCTTAAAGTGACTTTAAAGAGAATGAGACGATGCAAAATGAGGTTTAGAAGGTGCTTAAAGTGACTTTTAAGTGAATGAGACGATACAAAATGAGGTTTAGAAGGTGCTTAAAGTGACTTTAAAGAGAATGAGACGATGCAAAATGGTGTTTAGAAGGTGCTTAAGGTGACTTTAAAGAGAATGAGACGATGCAAAATGAGGTTTAGAAGGTGCTTAAGGTGACTTTAAAGAGAATGAGACGATGCAAAATGGTCTTTAGAAGGTGCTTAAGGTGACTTTAAAGAGAATGAGACGATGCAAAATGAGGTTTAGAAGGTGCTTAAAGTGACTTTAAAGAGAATGAGACGATGCAAAATGGTGTTTAGAAGGTGCTTAAAGTGACTTAAAAGAGAATGAGACGATGCAAAATGGTGTTTAGAAGGTGCTTAAAGTGACTTTAAAGAGAATGAGACGATGCAAAATGGTGTTTAGAAGGTGCTTAAAGTGACTTTAAAGAGAATGAGACGATGCAAAATGAGGTTTAGAAGGTGCTTAAAGTGACTTTAAAGAGAATGAGACGATGCAAAATGAGGTTTAGAAGGTGCTTAAAGTGACTTTAAAGAGAATGAGACGATGCAAAATGAGGTTTAGAAGGTGCTTAAGGTGACTTTAAAGAGAATGAGACGATGCAAAATGAGGTTTAGAAGGTGCTTAAAGTGACTTTAACGAGAATGAGATGATGCAAAATGAGGTTTAGAAGGTGCTTAAAGTGACTTTAAAGAGAATGAGACGATGCAAAATGAGGTTTAGAAGGTGCTTAAAGTGACTTTAAAGAGAATGAGACGATGCAAAATGAGGTTAAGAAGGTGCTTAAAGTGACTTTAAAGAGAATGAGACGATGCAAAATGGTGTTTAGAAGGTGCTTAAAGTGACTTTAAAGAGAAAGAGACGATGCAAAATGAGGTTAAGAACGTGCTTAAAGTGACTTTAAAGAGAATGAGACGATGCAAAATGGTGTTTAGAAGGTGCTTAAAGTGACTTTAAAGAGAATGAGACGATGCAAAATGAGGTTAAGAAGGTGCTTAAAGTGACTTTAAAGAGAATGAGACGATGCAAAATTGTGTTTAGAAGGTGCTTAAAGTGACTTTAAAGAGAATGAGACGATGCAAAATGAGGTTTAGAAGGTGCTTAAAGTGACTTTAAAGAGAATGAGACGATGCAAAATGGTGTTTAGAAGGTGCTTAAAGTGACTTTAAAGAGAATGAGACGATGCAAAATAGTGTTTAGAAGGTGCTTAAAGTGACTTTAAAGAGAATGAGACGATGCAAAATGAGGTTTAGAAGGTGCTTAAAGTGACTTTAAAGAGAATGAGACGATGCAAAATGAGGTTTAGAAGGTGCTTAAAGTGACTTTAAAGAGAATGAGACGATGCAAAATGGTGTTTAGAAGGTGCTTAAGGTGACTTTAAAGAGAATGAGACGATGCAAAATGAGGTTTAGAAGGTGCTTAAAGTGACTTTAAAGAGAATGAGACGATGCAAAATGGTGTTTAGAAGGTGCTTAAAGTGACTTAAAAGAGAATGAGACGATGCAAAATGGTCTTTAGAAGGTGCTTAAAGTGACTTTAAAGAGAATGAGACGATGCAAAATGAGGTTTAGAAGGTGCTTAAGGTGACTTTAAAGAGAATGAGACGATGCAAAATGGTGTTTAGAAGGTGCTTAAAGTGACTTTAAAGAGAATGAGACGATGCAAAATGAGGTTTAGAAGGTGCTTAAGGTGACTTTAAAGAGAATGAGACGATGCAAAATGAGGTTTAGAAGGTGCTTAAGGTGACTTTAAAGAGAATGAGACGATGCAAAATGGTGTTTAGAAGGTGCTTAAAGTGACTTTAAAGAGAATGAGACGATGCAAAATGAGGTTTAGAAGGTGCTTAAGGTGACTTTAAAGAGAATGAGACGATGCAAAATGGTGTTTAGAAGGTGCTTAAAGTGACTTTAAAGAGAATGAGACGATGCAAAATGGTGTTTAGAAGGTGCTTAAAGTGACTTTAAAGAGAATGAGACGATGCAAAATGGTGTTTAGAAGGTGCTTAAGGTGACTTTAAAGAGAATGAGACGATGCAAAATGGTGTTTAGAAGGTGCTTAAAGTGACTTTAAAGAGAATGAGACGATGCAAAATGGTGTTTAGAAGGTGCTTAAGGTGACTTTAAAGAGAATGAGACGATGCAAAATGAGGTTAAGAAGGTGCTTAAGGTGACTTTAAAGAGAATGAGACGATGCAAAATGGTGTTTAGAAGGTGCTTAAGGTGACTTTAAAGAGAATGAGACGATGCAAAATGAGGTTTGAAAGGTGCTTAAGGTGACTTTAAAGAGAATGAGACGATGCAAAATGAGGTTTAGAAGGTGCTTAAGGTGACTTTAAAGAGAATGAGACGATGCAAAATGGTGTTTAGAAGGTGCTTAAGGTGACTTTAAAGAGAATGAGACGATGCAAAATGAGGTTTAGAAGGTGCTTAAGGTGACTTTAAAGAGAATGAGACGATGCAAAATGAGGTTTAGAAGGTGCTTAAAGTGACTTTAAAGAGAATGAGACGATGCAAAATGGTGTTTAGAAGGTGCTTAAGGTGACTTTAAAGAGAATGAGACGATGCAAAATGGTGTTTAGAAGGTGCTTAAGGTGACTTTAAAGAGAATGAGACGATGCAAAATGAGGTTTAGAAGGTGCTTAAGGTGACTTTAAAGAGAATGAGACGATGCAAAATGGTGTTTAGAAGGTGCTTAAGGTGACTTTAAAGAGAATGAGACGATGCAAAATGGTGTTTAGAAGGTGCTTAAAGTGACTTTAAAGAGAATGAGACGATGCAAAATGGTGTTTAGAAGGTGCTTAAAGTGACTTTAAAGAGAATGAGACGATGCAAAATGAGGTTTAGAAGGTGCTTAAAGTGACTTTTAAGTGAATGAGACGATACAAAATGAGGTTTAGAAGGTGCTTAAAGTGACTTTAAAGAGAATGAGACGATGCAAAATGGTGTTTAGAAGGTGCTTAAGGTGACTTTAAAGAGAATGAGACGATGCAAAATGAGGTTTAGAAGGTGCTTAAGGTGACTTTAAAGAGAATGAGACGATGCAAAATGGCCTTTAGAAGGTGCTTAAGGTGACTTTAAAGAGAATGAGACGATGCAAAATGAGGTTTAGAAGGTGCTTAAAGTGACTTTAAAGAGAATGAGACGATGCAAAATGGTGTTTAGAAGGTGCTTAAAGTGACTTAAAAGAGAATGAGACGATGCAAAATGGTGTTTAGAAGGTGCTTAAAGTGACTTTAAAGAGAATGAGACGATGCAAAATGGTGTTTAGAAGGTGCTTAAAGTGACTTTAAAGAGAATGAGACGATGCAAAATGAGGTTTAGAAGGTGCTTAAAGTGACTTTAAAGAGAATGAGACGATGCAAAATGAGGTTTAGAAGGTGCTTAAAGTGACTTTAAAGAGAATGAGACGATGCAAAATGAGGTTTAGAAGGTGCTTAAGGTGACTTTAAAGAGAATGAGACGATGCAAAATGAGGTTTAGAAGGTGCTTAAAGTGACTTTAACGAGAATGAGATGATGCAAAATGAGGTTTAGAAGGTGCTTAAAGTGACTTTAAAGAGAATGAGACGATGCAAAATGAGGTTTAGAAGGTGCTTAAAGTGACTTTAAAGAGAATGAGACGATGCAAAATGAGGTTAAGAAGGTGCTTAAAGTGACTTTAAAGAGAATGAGACGATGCAAAATGGTGTTTAGAAGGTGCTTAAAGTGACTTTAAAGAGAAAGAGACGATGCAAAATGAGGTTAAGAACGTGCTTAAAGTGACTTTAAAGAGAATGAGACGATGCAAAATGGTGTTTAGAAGGTGCTTAAAGTGACTTTAAAGAGAATGAGACGATGCAAAATGAGGTTAAGAAGGTACTTAAAGTGACTTTAAAGAGAATGAGACGATGCAAAATTGTGTTTAGAAGGTGCTTAAAGTGACTTTAAAGAGAATGAGACGATGCAAAATGAGGTTTAGAAGGTGCTTAAAGTGACTTTAAAGAGAATGAGACGATGCAAAATGGTGTTTAGAAGGTGCTTAAAGTGACTTTAAAGAGAATGAGACGATGCAAAATAGTGTTTAGAAGGTGCTTAAAGTGACTTTAAAGAGAATGAGACGATGCAAAATGAGGTTTAGAAGGTGCTTAAAGTGACTTTAAAGAGAATGAGACGATGCAAAATGAGGTTTAGAAGGTGCTTAAAGTGACTTTAAAGAGAATGAGACGATGCAAAATGGTGTTTAGAAGGTGCTTAAGGTGACTTTAAAGAGAATGAGACGATGCAAAATGAGGTTTAGAAGGTGCTTAAAGTGACTTTAAAGAGAATGAGACGATGCAAAATGGTGTTTAGAAGGTGCTTAAAGTGACTTAAAAGAGAATGAGACGATGCAAAATGGTCTTTAGAAGGTGCTTAAAGTGACTTTAAAGAGAATGAGACGATGCAAAATGAGGTTTAGAAGGTGCTTAAGGTGACTTTAAAGAGAATGAGACGATGCAAAATGGTGTTTAGAAGGTGCTTAAAGTGACTTTAAAGAGAATGAGACGATGCAAAATGAGGTTTAGAAGGTGCTTAAAGTGACTTTAAAGAGAATGAGACGATGCAAAATGAGGTTTAGAAGGTGCTTAAAGTGACTTTAAAGAGAATGAGACGATGCAAAATGAGGTTTAGAAGGTGCTTAAAGTGACTTTAAAGAGAATGAGACGATGCAAAATGAGGTTTAGAAGGTGCTTAAAGTGACTTTAAAGAGAATGAGACGATGCAAAATGAGGTTTAGAAGGTGCTTAAAGTGACTTTAAAGAGAATGAGACGATGCAAAATGAGGTTTAGAAGGTGCTTAAAGTGACTTTAAAGAGAATGAGACGATGCAAAATGGTGTTTAGAAGGTGCTTAAGGTGACTTTAAAGAGAATGAGACGATGCAAAATGAGGTTTAGAAGGTGCTTAAAGTGACTTTAAAGAGAATGAGACGATGCAAAATGGTGTTTAGAAGGTGCTTAAAGTGACTTAAAAGAGAATGAGACGATGCAAAATGGTCTTTAGAAGGTGCTTAAAGTGACTTTAAAGAGAATGAGACGATGCAAAATGAGGTTTAGAAGGTGCTTAAGGTGACTTTAAAGAGAATGAGACGATGCAAAATGAGGTTTAGAAGGTGCTTAAAGTGACTTTAAAGAGAATGAGACGATGCAAAATGAGGTTTAGAAGGTGCTTAAAGTGACTTTAAAGAGAATGAGACGATGCAAAATGAGGTTTAGAAGGTGCTTAAAGTGACTTTAAAGAGAATGAGACGATGCAAAATGGTGTTTGAAAGGTGCTTAAGGTGACTTTAAAGAGAATGAGACGATGCAAAATGAGGTTTAGAAGGTGCTTAAAGTGACTTTAAAGAGAATGAGACGATGCAAAATGGTCTTTAGAAGGTGCTTAAAGTGACTTTAAAGAGAATGAGACGATGCAAAATGGTGTTTAGAAGGTGCTTAAGGTGACTTTAAAGAGAATGAGACGATGCAAAATGAGGTTTAGAAGGTGCTTAAAGTGACTTTAAAGCGAATGAGACGATGCAAAATGAGGTTTAGAAGGTGCTTAAAGTGACTTTAAAGAGAATGAGACGATGCAAAATGGTGTTTAGAAGGTGCTTAAGGTGACTTTAAAGAGAATGAGACGATGCAAAATGAGGTTTAGAAGGTGCTTAAAGTGACTTTAAAGAGAATGAGACGATGCAAAATGGTGCTTAGAAGGTGCTTAAAGTGACTTTAAAGAGAATGAGACGATGCAAAATGGTGTTTAGAAGGTGCTTAAAGTGACTTTAAAGAGAATGAGACGATGCAAAATGGTGTTTAGAAGGTGCTTAAAGTGACTTTAAAGAGAATGAGACGATGCAAAATGGTGTTTAGAAGGTGCTTAAGGTGACTTTAAAGAGAATGAGACGATGCAAAATGAGGTTTAGAAGGTGCTTAAAGTGACTTTAAAGAGAATGAGACGATGCAAAATGGTGTTTAGAAGGTGCTTAAGGTGACTTTAAAGAGAATGAGACGATGCAAAATGAGGTTTAGAAGGTGCTTAAAGTGACTTTAAAGAGAATGAGACGATGCAAAATGAGGTTTAGAAGGTGCTTAAAGTGACTTTAAAGAGAATGAGACGATGCAAAATGAGGTTTAGAAGGTGCTTAAAGTGACTTTAAAGAGAATGAGACGATGCAAAATGGTGTTTAGAAGGTGCTTAAAGTGACTTTAAAGAGAATGAGACGATGCAAAATGAGGTTTAGAAGGTGCTTAAAGTGACTTTAAAGAGAATGAGACGATGCAAAATGGTGTTTAGAAGGTGCTTAAGGTGACTTTAAAGAGAATGAGACGATGCAAAATGGTGTTTAGAAGGTGCTTAAAGTGACTTTAAAGAGAATGAGACGATGCAAAATGAGGTTTAGAAGGTGCTTAAGGTGACTTTAAAGAGAATGAGACGATGCAAAATGGTGTTTAGAAGGTGCTTAAGGTGACTTTAAAGAGAATGAGACGATGCAAAATGAGGTTTAGAAGGTGCTTAAGGTGACTTTAAAGAGAATGAGACGATGCAAAATGGTGTTTAGAAGGTGCTTAAAGTGACTTTAAAGAGAATGAGACGATGCAAAATGAGGTTTAGAAGGTGCTTAAAGTGACATTAAAGAGAATGAGACGATGCAAAATGGTGTTAAGAAGGTGCTTAAAGTGACTTTAAAGAGAATGAGACGATGCAAAATGGTGTTTAGAAGGTGCTTAAGGTGACTTTAAAGAGAATGAGACGATGCAAAATGGTGTTTAGAAGGTGCTTAAGGTGACTTTAAAGAGAATGAGACGATGCAAAATGAGTTTAGAAGGTGCTTAAAGTGACTTTAAAGAGAATGAGACGATGCAAAATGAGGTTTAGAAGGTGCTTAAGGTGACTTTAAAGAGAATGAGACGATGCAAAATGAGGTTTAGAAGGTGCTTAAAGTGACTTTAAAGAGAATGAGACGATGCAAAATGAGGTTTAGAAGGTGCTTAAAGTGACTTTAAAGAGAATGAGACGATGCAAAATGGTGTTTAGAAGGTGCTTAAGGTGACTTTAAAGAGAATGAGACGATGCAAAATGAGGTTTAGAAGGTGCTTAAAGTGACTTTAAAGAGAATGAGACGATGCAAAATGGTGTTTAGAAGTGCTTAAGGTGACTTTAAAGAGAATGAGACGATGCAAAATGAGGTTTAGAAGGTGCTTAAAGTGACTTTAAAGAGAATGAGACGATGCAAAATGGTGTTTAGAAGGTGCTTAAGGTGACTTTAAAGAGAATGAGACGATGCAAAATGAGGTTTAGAAGGTGCTTAAAGTGACTTTAAAGAGAATGAGACGATGCAAAATGGTGTTTAGAAGGTGCTTAAGGTGACTTTAAAGAGAATGAGACGATGCAAAATGGTGTTTAGAAGGTGCTTAAGGTGACTTTAAAGAGAATGAGACGATGCAAAATGGTGTTTAGAAGGTGCTTAAAGTGACTTTAAAGAGAATGAGACGATGCAAAATGAGGTTTAGAAGGTGCTTAAGGTGACCTTTAAAGAGAATGAGACGATGCAAAATGAGGTTTAGAAGGTGCTTAAAGTGACTTTAAAGAGAATGAGACGATGCAAAATGGTGTTTAGAAGGTGCTTAAAGTGACTTAAAAGAGAATGAGACGATGCAAAATGGTGTTTAGAAGGTGCTTAAAGTGACTTTAAAGAGAATGAGACGATGCAAAATGAGGTTTAGAAGGTGCTTAAAGTGACTTTAAAGAGAATGAGACGATGCAAAATGGTGTTTAGAAGGTGCTTAAAGTGACTTTAAGAGAATGAGACGATGCAAAATGAGGTTTAGAAGGTGCTTAAAGTGACTTTAAAGAGATGAGACGATGCAAAATGGTGTTTAGAAGGTGCTAAAGTGACTTTAAAGAGAATGAGACGATGCAAAATGGTGCTTAGAAGGTGCTTAAAGTGACTTTAAAGAGAATGAGACGATGCAAAATGAGTTTAGAAGGTGCTTAAAGTGACTTTAAAGAGAATGAGACGATGCAAAATGGTGCTTTGAAGGTGCTTAAGGTGACTTTAAAGAATGAGACGATGCAAAATGGTGTTTAGAAGGTGCTTAAGGTGACTTTAAAGAGAATGAGACGATGCAAAATGAGGTATAGAAGGTGCTTAAAGTGACTTTAAAGAGAATGAGACGATGCAAAATGAGGTTTAGAAGGTGCTTAAGGTGACTTTAAAGAGAATGAGACGATGCAAAATGGTGTTTAGAAGGTGCTTAAAGTGACTTTAAAGAGAATGAGACGATGCAAAATGAGGTTTAGAAGGTGCTTAAGGTGACTTTAAAGAGAATGAGACGATGCAAAATTGGTGTTTAGAAGGTGCTTAAGGTGACTTTAAAGAGAATGAGACGATGCAAAAATGAGGTTTAGAAGGTGCTTAAGGTGACTTTAAAGAGAATGAGACGATGCAAAATGAGGTTTAGAAGGTGCTTAAAGTGACTTTAAAGAGAATGAGACGATGCAAAATGGTGTTTAGAAGGTGCGTTAAGGTGACTTTAAATAGATGAGACCGATGCAAAATGAGGTTTAGAAGGTGCTTAAAGTGACTTTAAAGAGAATGAGACGATGCAAAATGGTGTTTAGAAGGTGCTTAAGTGACTTTAAAGAGAATGAGACGATGCAAAATGAGGTTTAGAAGGTGCTTAAAGTGACTTTAAAGAGAATGAGACGATGCAAAATGGTGTTTAGAAGGTGCTTAAAGTGACTTAAAGAGAATGAGACGATGCAAAATGGTGTTTAGAAGGTGCTTAAAGTGACTTTAAAGAGAATGAGACGATGCAAAATGAGGTTTAGAAGGTGCTTAAAGTGACTTTAAAGAGAATGAGACGATGCAAAATGGTGTTTAGAAGGTGCTTAAAGTGACTTTAAAGAGAATGAGACGATGCAAAATGAGGTTTAGAAGGTGCTTAAAGTGACTTTAAAGAGAATGAGACGATGCAAAATGGTGTTTAGAAGGTGCTTAAAGGTGACTTTAAAGAGAATGAGACGATGCAAAATGAGGTTTAGAAGGTGCTTAAAGTGACTTTAAAGAGAATGAGACGATGCAAAATGGTGTTTAGAAGGTGCTTAAGGTGACTTTAAAGAGAATGAGACGATGCAAAATGGTGTTTAGAAGGTGCTTAAAGTGACTTTAAAGAGAATGAGACGATGCAAAATGGTGTTTAGAAGGTGCTTAAGGTGACTTTAAAGAGAATGAGACGATGCAAAATGAGGTTTAGAAGGTGCTTAAAGTGACTTTAAAGAGAATGAGACGATGCAAAATGGTGTTTAGAAGGTGAGGTGCTTAAAGTGACTTTAAAGAGAATGAGACGATGCAAAATGGTGTTTAGAAGGTGCTTAAAGTGACTTTAAAGAGAATGAGACGATGCAAAATGAGGTTTAGAAGGTGCTTAAAGTGACTTTAAAGAGAATGAGACGATGCAAAATGGTGTTTAGAAGGTGCTTAAGGTGACTTTAAAGAGAATGAGACGATGCAAAATGGTGTTTAGAAGGTGCTTAAGGTGACTTTAAAGAGAATGAGACGATGCAAAATGAGGTTTAGAAGGTGCTTAAAGTGACTTTAAAGAGAATGAGACGATGCAAAATGGTGTTTAGAAGGTGCTTAAGGTGACTTTAAAGAGAATGAGACGATGCAAAATGGTGTTTAGAAGGTGCTTAAAGTGACTTTAAAGAGAATGAGACGATGCAAAATGGTGTTTAGAAGGTGCTTAAAGTGACTTTAAAGAGAATGAGACGATGCAAAATGGTGTTTAGAAGGTGCTTAAAGTGACTTTAAAGAGAATGAGACGATGCAAAATGAGGTTTAGAAGGTGCTTAAAGTGACTTTAAAGAGAATGAGACGATGCAAAATGGTGTTTAGAAGGTGCTTAAGGTGACTTTAAAGAGAATGAGACGATGCAAAATGGTGTTTAGAAGGTGCTTAAGGTGACTTTAAAGAGAATGAGACGATGCAAAATGGTGTTTAGAAGGTGCTTAAAGTGACTTTAAAGAGAATGAGACGATGCAAAATGGTGTTTTAGAAGGTGCTTAAAGTGACTTTAAAGAGAATGAGACGATGCAAAATGGTGTTTAGAAGGTGCTTAAAGTGACTTTAAAGAGAATGAGACGATGCAAAATGAGGTTTAGAAGGTGCTTAAAGTGACTTTAAAGAGAATGAGACGATGCAAAATGAGGTTTAGAAGGTGCTTAAAGTGACTTTAAAGAGAATGAGACGATGCAAAATGGTGTTTAGAAGGTGCTTAAGGTGACTTTAAGAGCATGAGACGATGCAAAATGGTGTTTAGAAGGTGCTTAAGGTGACTTTAAAGAGAATGAGACGATGCAAAATGGTGTTTAGAAGGTGCTTAAGGTGACTTTAAAGAGAATGAGACGATGCAAAATGAGGTTTAGAAGGTGCTTAAAGTGACTTTAAAGAGAATGAGACGATGCAAAATGAGGTTTAGAAGGTGCTTAAAGTGACTTTAAAGAGAATGAGACGATGCAAAATGGTGTTTAGAAGGTGCTTAAAGTGACTTTAAAGAGAATGAGACGATGCAAAATGAGGTTTAGAAGGTGCTTAAAGTGACTTTAAAGAGAATGAGACGATGCAAAATGGTGTTTAGAAGGTGCTTAAAGTGACTTTAAAGAGAATGAGACGATGCAAAATGAGGTTTAGAAGGTGCTTAAAGTGACTTTAAAGAGAATGAGACGATGCAAAATGGTGTTTAGAAGGTGCTTAAGGTGACTTTAAAGAGAATGAGACGATGCAAAATGGTGTTTAGAAGGTGCTTAAGGTGACTTTAAAGAGAATGAGACGATGCATAATGAGGTTTAGAAGGTGCTTAAAGTGACTTTAAAGAGAATGAGACGATGCAAAATGAGGTTTAGAAGGTGCTTAAAGTGACTTTAAAGAGAATGAGACGATGCAAAATGAGGTTTAGAAGGTGCTTAAAGTGACTTTAAAGAGAATGAGACGATGCAAAATGGTGTTTAGAAGGTGCTTAAAGTGACTTTAAAGAGAATGAGACGATGCAAAATGAGGTTTAGAAGGTGCTTAAAGTGACTTTAAAGAGAATGAGACGATGCAAAATGAGGTTTAGAAGGTGCTTAAAGTGACTTTAAAGAGAATGAGACGATGCAAAATGGTGTTTAGAAGGTGCTTAAAGTGTCTTTAAAGAGAATGAGACGATGCAAAATGGTGTTTAGAAGGTGCTTAAAGTGACTTTAAAGAGAATGAGACGATGCAAAATGAGGTTTAGAAGGTGCTTAAAGTGACTTTAAAGAGAATGAGACGATGCAAAATGAGGTTTAGAAGGTGCTTAAAGTGACTTTAAAGAGAATGAGACGATGCAAAATGGTGTTTAGAAGGTGCTTAAGGTGACTTTAAAGAGAATGAGACGATGCAAAATGGTGTTTAGAAGGTGCTTAAGGTGACTTTAAAGAGAATGAGACGATGCAAAATGGTGTTTAGAAGGTGCTTAAGGTGACTTTAAAGAGAATGAGACGATGCAAAATGAGGTTTAGAAGGTGCTTAAAGTGACTTTAAAGAGAATGAGACGATGCAAAATGAGGTTTAGAAGGTGCTTAAAGTGACTTTAAAGAGAATGAGACGATGCAAAATGGTGTTTAGAAGGTGCTTAAAGTGACTTTAAAGAGAATGAGACGATGCAAAATGAGGTTTAGAAGGTGCTTAAAGTGACTTTAAAGAGAATGAGACGATGCAAAATGAGGTTTAGAAGGTGCTTAAAGTGACTTTAAAGAGAATGAGACGATGCAAAATGAGGTTTAGAAGGTGCTTAAAGTGACTTTAAAGAGAATGAGACGATGCAAAATGGTCTTTAGAAGGTGCTTAAGGTGACTTTAAAGAGAATGAGACGATGCAAAATGAGGTTTAGAAGGTGCTTAAAGTGACTTTAAAGAGAATGAGACGATGCAAAATGGTGTTTAGAAGGTGCTTAAGGTGACTTTAAAGAGAATGAGACGATGCAAAATGGTGTTTAGAAGGTGCTTAAAGTGACTTTAAAGAGAATGAGACGATGCAAAATGGTGTTTAGAAGGTGCTTAAGGTGACTTAAAAGAGAATGAGACGATGCAAAATGGTGTTTAGAAGGTGCTTAAAGTGACTTTAAAGAGAATGAGACGATGCAAAATGGTGTTTAGAAGGTGCTTAAGGTGACTTTAAAGAGAATGAGACGATGCAAAATGAGGTTTGAAAGGTGCTTAAGGTGACTTTAAAGAGAATGAGACGATGCAAAACGAGGTTTAGAAGGTGCTTAAAGTGACTTTAAAGAGAATGAGACGATGCAAAATGAGGTTTAGAAGGTGCTTAAGGTGACTTTAAAGAGAATGAGACGATGCAAAATGAGGTTTAGAAGGTGCTTAAAGTGACTTTAAAGAGAATGAGACGATGCAAAATGGTGTTTAGAAGGTGCTTAAGGTGACTTTAAAGAGAATGAGACGATGCAAAATGGTGTTTAGAAGGTGCTTAAGGTGACTTTAAAGAGAATGAGACGATGCAAAATGGTGTTTAGAAGGTGCTTAAAGTGACTTTAAAGAGAATGAGACGATGCAAAATGGTCTTTAGAAGGTGCTTAAGGTGACTTTAAAGAGAATGAGACGATGCAAAATGAGGTTTAGAAGGTGCTTAAAGTGACTTTAAAGAGAACGAGACGATGCAAAATGAGGTTTAGAAGGTGCTTAAAGTGACTTTAAAGAGAATGAGACGATGCAAAATGAGGTTTAGAAGGTGCTTAAAGTGACTTTAAAGAGAATGAGACGATGCAAAATGGTGTTTAGAAGGTGCTTAAAGTGACTTTAAAGAGAATGAGACGATGCAAAATAGTGTTTAGAAGGTGCTTAAAGTGACTTTAAAGAGAATGAGACGATGCAAAATGAGGTTTAGAAGGTGCTTAAGGTGACTTTAAAGAGAATGAGACGATGCAAAATGAGGTTTAGAAGGTGCTTAAAGTGACTTTAAAGAGAATGAGACGATGCAAAATGAGGTTTAGAAGGTGCTTAAAGTGACTTTAAAGAGAATGAGACGATGCAAAATGGTGTTTAGAAGGTGCTTAAAGTGACTTTAAAGAGAATGAGACGATGCAAAATGGTGTTTAGAAGGTGCTTAAGGTGACTTTAAAGAGAATGAGACGATGCAAAATGAGGTTTAGAAGGTGCTTAAAGTGACTTTAAAGAGAATGAGACGATGCAAAATGGTGTTTAGAAGGTGCTTAAAGTGACTTTAAAGAGAATGAGACGATGCAAAATGAGGTTTAGAAGGTGCTTAAAGTGACTTTAAAGAGAATGAGACGATGCAAAATGGTGTTTAGAAGGTGCTTAAGGTGACTTTAAAGAGAATGAGACGATGCAAAATGGTGTTTAGAAGGTGCTTAAGGTGACTTTAAAGAGAATGAGACGATGCAAAATGGTGTTTAGAAGGTGCTTAAGGTGACTTTAAAGAGAATGAGACGATGCATAATGAGGTTTAGAAGGTGCTTAAAGTGACTTTAAAGAGAATGAGACGATGCAAAATGGTGTTTAGAAGGTGCTTAAAGTGACTTTAAAGAGAATGAGACGATGCAAAATGGTGTTTAGAAGGTGCTTAAAGTGACTTTAAAGAGAATGAGACGATGCAAAATGAGGTTTAGAAGGTGCTTAAAGTGACTTTAAAGAGAATGAGACGATGCAAAATGAGGTTTAGAAGGTGCTTAAAGTGACTTTAAAGAGAATGAGACGATGCAAAATGAGGTTTAGAAGGTGCTTAAAGTGACTTTAAAGAGAATGAGACGATGCAAAATGGTCTTTAGAAGGTGCTTAAGGTGACTTTAAAGAGAATGAGACGATGCAAAATGAGGTTTAGAAGGTGCTTAAAGTGACTTTAAAGAGAATGAGACGATGCAAAATGGTGTTTAGAAGGTGCTTAAGGTGACTTTAAAGAGAATGAGACGATGCAAAATGGTGTTTAGAAGGTGCTTAAAGTGACTTTAAAGAGAATGAGACGATGCAAAATGGTGTTTAGAAGGTGCTTAAAGTGACTTTAAAGAGAATGAGACGATGCAAAATGGTGTTTAGAAGGTGCTTAAGGTGACTTTAAAGAGAATGAGACGATGCAAAATGAGGTTTAGAAGGTGCTTAAAGTGACTTTAAAGAGAATGAGACGATGCAAAATGGTGTTTAGAAGGTGCTTAAAGTGACTTTAAAGAGAATGAGACGATGCAAAATGAGGTTTAGAAGGTGCTTAAAGTGACTTTAAAGAGAATGAGACGATGCAAAATGGTGTTTAGAAGGTGCTTAAGGTGACTTTAAAGAGAATGAGACGATGCAAAATGGTGTTTAGAAGGTGCTTAAGGTGACTTTAAAGAGAATGAGACGATGCAAAATGAGGTTTAGAAGGTGCTTAAAGTGACTTTAAAGAGAATGAGACGATGCAAAATGGTGTTTAGAAGGTGCTTAAGGTGACTTTAAAGAGAATGAGACGATGCAAAATGGTGTTTAGAAGGTGCTTAAGGTGACTTTAAAGAGAATGAGACGATGCAAAATGGTGTTTAGAAGGTGCTTAAAGTGACTTTAAAGAGAATGAGACGATGCAAAATGGTGTTTAGAAGGTGCTTAAAGTGACTTTAAAGAGAATGAGACGATGCAAAATGAGGTTTAGAAGGTGCTTAAAGTGACTTTAAAGAGAATGAGACGATGCAAAATGGTGTTTAGAAGGTGCTTAAGGTGACTTTAAAGAGAATGAGACGATGCAAAATGGTGTTTAGAAGGTGCTTAAGGTGACTTTAAAGAGAATGAGACGATGCAAAATGGTGTTTAGAAGGTGCTTAAAGTGACTTTAAAGAGAATGAGACGATGCAAAATGGTGTTTAGAAGGTGCTTAAAGTGACTTTAAAGAGAATGAGACGATGCAAAATGGTGTTTAGAAGGTGCTTAAAGTGACTTTAAAGAGAATGAGACGATGCAAAATGAGGTTTAGAAGGTGCTTAAAGTGACTTTAAAGAGAATGAGACGATGCAAAATGAGGTTTAGAAGGTGCTTAAAGTGACTTTAAAGAGAATGAGACGATGCAAAATGGTGTTTAGAAGGTGCTTAAGGTGACTTTAAAGAGCATGAGACGATGCAAAATGGTGTTTAGAAGGTGCTTAAGGTGACTTTAAAGAGAATGAGACGATGCAAAATGGTGTTTAGAAGGTGCTTAAGGTGACTTTAAAGAGAATGAGGACGATGCAAAATGAGGTTTAGAAGGTGCTTAAAGTGACTTTAAAGAGAATGAGACGATGCAAAATGAGGTTTAGAAGGTGCTTAAAGTGACTTTAAAGAGAATGAGACGATGCAAAATGGTGTTTAGAAGGTGCTTAAAGTGACTTTAAAGAGAATGAGACGATGCAAAATGAGGTTTAGAAGGTGCTTAAAGTGACTTTAAAGAGAATGAGACGATGCAAAATGAGGTTTAGAAGGTGCTTAAAGTGACTTTAAAGAGAATGAGACGATGCAAAATGGTGTTTAGAAGGTGCTTAAAGTGACTTTAAAGAGAATGAGACGATGCAAAATGAGGTTTAGAAGGTGCTTAAAGTGACTTTAAAGAGAATGAGACGATGCAAAATGGTGTTTAGAAGGTGCTTAAGGTGACTTTAAAGAGAATGAGACGATGCAAAATGGTGTTTAGAAGGTGCTTAAGGTGACTTTAAAGAGAATGAGACGATGCATAATGAGGTTTAGAAGGTGCTTAAAGTGACTTTAAAGAGAATGAGACGATGCAAAATGAGGTTTAGAAGGTGCTTAAAGTGACTTTAAAGAGAATGAGACGATGCAAAATGAGTTTAGAAGGTGCTTAAAGTGACTTTAAAGAGAATGAGACGATGCAAAATGGTGTTTAGAAGGTGCTTAAAGTGACTTTAAAGAGAATGAGACGATGCAAAATGAGGTTTAGAAGGTGCTTAAAGTGACTTTAAAGAGAATGAGACGATGCAAAATGAGGTTTAGAAGGTGCTTAAAGTGACTTTAAAGAGAATGAGACGATGCAAAATGGTGTTTAGAAGGTGCTTAAAGTGTCTTTAAAGAGAATGAGACGATGCAAAATGGTGTTTAGAAGGTGCTTAAAGTGACTTTAAAGAGAATGAGACGATGCAAAATGAGGTTTAGAAGGTGCTTAAAGTGACTTTAAAGAGAATGAGACGATGCAAAATGAGGTTTAGAAGGTGCTTAAAGTGACTTTAAAGAGAATGAGACGATGCAAAATGAGGTTTAGAAGGTGCTTAAAGTGACTTTAAAGAGAATGAGACGATGCAAAATGGTGTTTAGAAGGTGCTTAAAGTGACTTTAAAGAGAATGAGACGATGCAAAATGGTGTTTAGAAGGTGCTTAAGGTGACTTTAAAGAGAATGAGACGATGCAAAATGGTGTTTAGAAGGTGCTTAAGGTGACTTTAAAGAGAATGAGACGATGCATAATGAGGTTTAGAAGGTGCTTAAAGTGACTTTAAAGAGAATGAGACGATGCAAAATGAGGTTTAGAAGGTGCTTAAAGTGACTTTAAAGAGAATGAGACGATGCAAAATGAGGTTTAGAAGGTGCTTAAAGTGACTTTAAAGAGAATGAGACGATGCAAAATGGTGTTTAGAAGGTGCTTAAAGTGACTTTAAAGAGAATGAGACGATGCAAAATGAGGTTTAGAAGGTGCTTAAAGTGACTTTAAAGAGAATGAGACGATGCAAAATGGTGTTTAGAAGGTGCTTAAAGTGACTTTAAAGAGAATGAGACGATGCAAAATGAGGTTTAGAAGGTGCTTAAAGTGACTTTAAAGAGAATGAGACGATGCAAAATGAGGTTTAGAAGGTGCTTAAAGTGACTTTAAAGAGAATGAGACGATGCAAAATGGTGTTTAGAAGGTGCTTAAAGTGACTTTAAAGAGAATGAGACGATGCAAAATGAGGTTTAGAAGGTGCTTAAAGTGACTTTAAAGAGAATGAGACGATGCAAAATGGTGTTTAGAAGGTGCTTAAGGTGACTTTAAAGAGAATGAGACGATGCAAAATGGTGTTTAGAAGGTGCTTAAGGTGACTTTAAAGAGAATGAGACGATGCATAATGAGGTTTAGAAGGTGCTTAAAGTGACTTTAAAGAGAATGAGACGATGCAAAATGAGGTTTAGAAGGTGCTTAAAGTGACTTTAAAGAGAATGAGACGATGCAAAATGAGGTTTAGAAGGTGCTTAAAGTGACTTTAAAGAGAATGAGACGATGCAAAATGGTGTTTAGAAGGTGCTTAAAGTGACTTTAAAGAGAATGAGACGATGCAAAATGAGGTTTAGAAGGTGCTTAAAGTGACTTTAAAGAGAATGAGACGATGCAAAATGAGGTTTAGAAGGTGCTTAAAGTGACTTTAAAGAGAATGAGACGATGCAAAATGGTGTTTAGAAGGTGCTTAAAGTGTCTTTAAAGAGAATGAGACGATGCAAAATGGTGTTTAGAAGGTGCTTAAAGTGACTTTAAAGAGAATGAGACGATGCAAAATGAGGTTTAGAAGGTGCTTAAAGTGACTTTAAAGAGAATGAGACGATGCAAAATGAGGTTTAGAAGGTGCTTAAAGTGACTTTAAAGAGAATGAGACGATGCAAAATGGTGTTTAGAAGGTGCTTAAGGTGACTTTAAAGAGAATGAGACGATGCAAAATGGTGTTTAGAAGGTGCTTAAGGTGACTTTAAAGAGAATGAGACGATGCAAAATGGTGTTTAGAAGGTGCTTAAGGTGACTTTAAAGAGAATGAGACGATGCAAAATGAGGTTTAGAAGGTGCTTAAAGTGACTTTAAAGAGAATGAGACGATGCAAAATGAGGTTTAGAAGGTGCTTAAAGTGACTTTAAAGAGAATGAGACGATGCAAAATGGTGTTTAGAAGGTGCTTAAAGTGACTTTAAAAGAGAATGAGACGATGCAAAATGAGGTTTAGAAGGTGCTTAAAGTGACTTTAAAGAGAATGAGACGATGCAAAATGAGGTTTAGAAGGTGCTTAAAGTGACTTTAAAGAGAATGAGACGATGCAAAATGAGGTTTAGAAGGTGCTTAAAGTGACTTTAAAGAGAATGAGACGATGCAAAATGGTCTTTAGAAGGTGCTTAAGGTGACTTTAAAGAGAATGAGACGATGCAAAATGAGGTTTAGAAGGTGCTTAAAGTGACTTTAAAGAGAATGAGACGATGCAAAATGGTGTTTAGAAGGTGCTTAAGGTGACTTTAAAGAGAATGAGACGATGCAAAATGGTGTTTAGAAGGTGCTTAAAGTGACTTTAAAGAGAATGAGACGATGCAAAATGGTGTTTAGAAGGTGCTTAAGGTGACTTAAAAGAGAATGAGACGATGCAAAATGGTGTTTAGAAGGTGCTTAAAGTGACTTTAAAGAGAATGAGACGATGCAAAATGGTGTTTAGAAGGTGCTTAAGGTGACTTTAAAGAGAATGAGACGATGCAAAATGAGGTTTGAAAGGTGCTTAAGGTGACTTTAAAGAGAATGAGGCGATGCAAAACGAGGTTTAGAAGGTGCTTAAAGTGACTTTAAAGAGAATGAGACGATGCAAAATGAGGTTTAGAAGGTGCTTAAGGTGACTTTAAAGAGAATGAGACGATGCAAAATGAGGTTTAGAAGGTGCTTAAAGTGACTTTAAAGAGAATGAGACGATGCAAAATGGTGTTTAGAAGGTGCTTAAGGTGACTTTAAAGAGAATGAGACGATGCAAAATGGTGTTTAGAAGGTGCTTAAGGTGACTTTAAAGAGAATGAGACGATGCAAAATGGTGTTTAGAAGGTGCTTAAAGTGACTTTAAAGAGAATGAGACGATGCAAAATGGTCTTTAGAAGGTGCTTAAGGTGACTTTAAAGAGAATGAGACGATGCAAAATGAGGTTTAGAAGGTGCTTAAAGTGACTTTAAAGAGAACGAGACGATGCAAAATGGTGTTTAGAAGGTGCTTAAAGTGACTTTAAAGAGAATGAGACGATGCAAAATGAGGTTTAGAAGGTGCTTAAAGTGACTTTAAAGAGAATGAGACGATGCAAAATGGTGTTTAGAAGGTGCTTAAAGTGACTTTAAAGAGAATGAGACGATGCAAAATAGTGTTTAGAAGGTGCTTAAAGTGACTTTAAAGAGAATGAGACGATGCAAAATGAGGTTTAGAAGGTGCTTAAGGTGACTTTAAAGAGAATGAGACGATGCAAAATGAGGTTTAGAAGGTGCTTAAAGTGACTTTAAAGAGAATGAGACGATGCAAAATGAGGTTTAGAAGGTGCTTAAAGTGACTTTAAAGAGAATGAGACGATGCAAAATGGTGTTTAGAAGGTGCTTAAAGTGACTTTAAAGAGAATGAGACGATGCAAAATGGTGTTTAGAAGGTGCTTAAGGTGACTTTAAAGAGAATGAGACGATGCAAAATGAGGTTTAGAAGGTGCTTAAAGTGACTTTAAAGAGAATGAGACGATGCAAAATGGTGTTTAGAAGGTGCTTAAAGTGACTTTAAAGAGAATGAGACGATGCAAAATGAGGTTTAGAAGGTGCTTAAGGTGACTTTAAAGAGAATGAGACGATGCAAAATGAGGTTTAGAAGGTGCTTAAAGTGACTTTAAAGAGAATGAGACGATGCAAAATGAGGTTTAGAAGGTGCTTAAGGTGACTTTAAAGAGAATGAGACGATGCAAAATGGTCTTTAGAAGGTGCTTAAAGTGACTTTAAAGAGAATGAGACGATGCAAAATGGTGTTTAGAAGGTGCTTAAGGTGACTTTAAAGAGAATGAGACGATGCAAAATGAGGTTTAGAAGGTGCTTAAAGTGACTTTAAAGAGAATGAGACGATGCAAAATGAGGTTTAGAAGGTGCTTAAAGTGACTTTAAAGAGAATGAGACGATGCAAAATGGTGTTTAGAAGGTGCTTAAAGTGACTTTAAAGAGAATGAGACGATGCAAAATGGTGTTTAGAAGGTGCTTGAAGTGACTTTAAAGAGAATGAGACGATGCAAAATGGTGTTTAGAAGGTGCTTAAAGTGACTTTAAAGAGAATGAGACGATGCAAAATGGTGTTTAGAAGGTGCTTAAGGTGACTTTAAAGAGAATGAGACGATGCAAAATGAGGTTTGAAAGGTGCTTAAGGTGACTTTAAAGAGAATGAGACGATGCAAAATGGTGTTTAGAAGGTGCTTAAAGTGACTTTAAAGAGAATGAGACGATGCAAAATGAGGTTTAGAAGGTGCTTAAGGTGACTTTAAAGAGAATGAGACGATGCAAAATGAGGTTTAGAAGGTGCTTAAAGTGACTTTAAAGAGAATGAGACGATGCAAAATGGTGTTTAAAAGGTGCTTAAGGTGACTTTAAAGAGAATGAGACTATGCAAAATGAGGTTTAGAAGGTGCTTAAAGTGACTTTAAAGAGAATGAGACGATGCAAAATGAGGTTTAGAAGGTGCTTAAGGTGACTTTAAAGAGAATGAGACGATGCAAAATGAGGTTTAGAAGGTGCTTAAGGTGACTCTAAAGAGAATGAGACGATGCAAAATGAGGTTTAGAAGGTGCTTAAGGTGACTTTAAAGAGAATGAGACGATGCAAAATGAGGTTTAGAAGGTGCTTAAAGTGACTTTAAAGAGAATGAGACGATGCAAAATGGTGTTTAGAAGGTGCTTAAAGTGACTTTAAAGAGAATGAGACGATGCAAAATGAGGTTTAGAAGGTGCTTAAAGTGACTTTAAAGAGAATGAGACGATGCAAAATGAGGTTTAGAAGGTGCTTAAAGTGACTTTAAAGAGAATGAGACGATGCAAAATGGTGTTTAGAAGGTGCTTAAGGTGACTTTAAAGAGAATGAGACGATGCAAAATGAGATTTAGAAGGTGCTTAAAGTGACTTTAAAGAGAATGAGACGATGCAAAATGGTGTTTAGAAGGTGCTTAAGGTGACTTTAAAGAGAATGAGACGATGCAAACTGAGGTTTAGAAGGTGCTTAAAGTGACTTTAAAGAGAATGAGACGATGCAAAATGGTGTTTAGAAGGTGCTTAAGGTGACTTTAAAGAGAATGAGACGATGCAAAATGGTCTTTAGAAGGTGCTTAAAGTGACTTTAAAGAGAATGAGACGATGCAAAATGGTGTTTAGAAGGTGCTTAAGGTGACTTTAAAGAGAATGAGACGATGCAAAATGAGGTTTAGAAGGTGCTTAAAGTGACTTTAAAGAGAATGAGACGATGCAAAATGGTGTTTAGAAGGTGCTTAAGGTGACTTTAAAGAGAATGAGACGATGCAAAATGGTGTTTAGAAGGTGCTTAAGGTGACTTTAAAGAGAATGAGACGATGCAAAATGAGGTTTAGAAGGTGCTTAAAGTGACTTTAAAGAGAATGAGACGATGCAAAATGAGGTTTAGAAGGTGCTTAAAGTGACTTTAAAGAGAATGAGACGATGCAAAATGGTGTTTAGAAGGTGCTTAAGGTGACTTTAAAGAGAATGAGACGATGCAAAATGAGGTTTGAAAGGTGCTTAAGGTGACTTTAAAGAGAATGAGACGATGCAAAATGAGGTTTAGAAGGTGCTTAAAGTGACTTTAAAGAGAATGAGACGATACAAAATGGTGTTTAGAAGGTGCTTAAGGTGACTTTAAAGAGAATGAGACGATGCAAAATGAGGTTTAGAAGGTGCTTAAAGTGACTTTAAAGAGAATGAGACGATGCAAAATGAGGTTTAGAAGGTGCTTAAA
Source organism: Anopheles ziemanni (assembly GCF_943734765.1). Classification (NCBI taxonomy): domain Eukaryota; kingdom Metazoa; phylum Arthropoda; class Insecta; order Diptera; family Culicidae; genus Anopheles; species Anopheles ziemanni. The sequence continues at coordinate 945,953 of NW_026690047.1, read as the reverse complement.
GTGACTTTAAAGAGAATGAGACGATGCAAAATGAGGTTTAGAAGGTGCTTAAAGTGACTTTAAAGAGAATGAGACGATGCAAAATGGTGTTTAGAAGGTGCTTAAGGTGACTTTAAAGAGAATGAGACGATGCAAAATGAGGTTTAGAAGGTGCTTAAAGTGACTTTAAAGAGAATGAGACGATGCAAAATGGTGTTTAGAAGGTGCTTAAAGTGACTTTAAAGAGAATGAGACGATGCAAAATGAGGTTTAGAAGGAGCTTAAAGTGACTTTAAAGAGAATGAGACGATGCAAAATGGTGTTTAGAAGGTGCTTAAGGTGACTTTAAAGAGAATGAGACGATGCAAAATGGTCTTTAGAAGGTGCTTAAGGTGACTTTAAAGAGAATGAGACGATGCAAAATGAGGTTTAGAAGGTGCTTAAATTGACTTTAAAGAGAATGAGACGATGCAAAATGGTGTTTAGAAGGTGCTTAAGGTGACTTTAAAGAGAATGAGACGATGCAAAATGAGGTTTAGAAGGTGCTTAAAGTGACTTTAAAGAGAATGAGACGATGCAAAATGGTGTTTAGAAGGTGCTTAAAGTGACTTTAAAGAGAATGAGACGATGCAAAATGAGGTTTAGAAGGTGCTTAAGGTGACTTTAAAGAGAATGAGACGATGCAAAATGGTGTTTAGAAGGTACTTAAGGTGACTTTAAAGAGAATGAGACGATGCAAAATTCTGTTTAGAAGGTGCTTAAAGTGACTTTAAAGAGAATGAGACGATGCAAAATGAGGTTTAGAAGGTGCTTAAAGTGACTTTAAAGAGAATGAGACGATGCAAAATGAGGTTTAGAAGGTGCTTAAAGTGACTTTAAAGAGAATGAGACGATACAAAATGGTGTTTAGAAGGTGCTTAAGGTGACTTTAAAGAGAATGAGACGATGCAAAATGAGGTTTAGAAGGTGCTTAAAGTGACTTTAAAGAGAATGAGACGATGCAAAATGGTGTTTAGAAGGTGCTTAAAGTGACTTTAAAGAGAATGAGACGATGCAAAATGAGGTTTAGAAGGTGCTTAAAGTGACTTTAAAGAGAATGAGACGATGCAAAATGGTGTTTAGAAGGTGCTTAAAGTGACTTTAAAGAGAATGAGACGATGCAAAATGGTGTTTAGAAGGTGCTTAAGGTGACTTTAAAGAGAATGAGACGATGCAAAATGAGGTTTAGAAGGTGCTTAAAGTGACTTTAAAGAGAATGAGACGATGCAAAATGGTGTTTAGAAGGTGCTTAAAGTGACTTTAAAGAGAATGAGACGATGCAAAATGGTGTTTAGAAGGTGCTTAAGGTGACTTTAAAGAGAATGAGACGATGCAAAATGGTGTTTAGAAGGTGCTTAAGGTGACTTTAAAGAGAATGAGACGATGCAAAATGAGGTTTAGAAGGTGCTTAAGGTGACTTTAAAGAGAATGAGACGATGCAAAATGGTGTTTGGAAGGTGCTTAAGGTGACTTTAAAGAGAATGAGACGATGCAAAATGAGGTTTAGAAGGTGCTTAAGGTGACTTTAAAGAGAATGAGACGATGCAAAATGGTGTTTAGAAGGTGCTTAAGGTGACTTTAAAGAGAATGAGACGATGCAAAATGGTGTTTAGAAGGTGCTTAAGGTGACTTTAAAGAGAATGAGACGATGCAAAATGGTGTTTAGAAGGTGCTTAAGGTGACTTTAAAGAGAATGAGACGATGCAAAATGGTGTTTAGAAGGTGCTTAAAGTGACTTGAAAGAGAATGAGACGATGCAAAATGAGGTTTAGAAGGTGCTTAAAGTGACTTTAAAGAGAATGAGACGATGCAAAATGAGGTTTAGAAGGTGCTTAAAGTGACTTTAAAGAGAATGAGACGATGCAAAATGAGGTTTAGAAGGTGCTTAAAGTGACTTTAAAGAGAATGAGACGATGCAAAATGGTGTTTAGAAGGTGCTTAAAGTGACTTTAAAGAGAATGAGACGATGCAAAATGGTGTTTAGAAGGTGCTTAAGGTGACTTTAAAGAGAATGAGACGATGCAAAATGAGGTTTAGAAGGTGCTTAAAGTGACTTTAAAGAGAATGAGACGATGCAAAATGAGGTTTAGAAGGTGCTTAAGGTGACTTTAAAGAGAATGAGACGATGCAAAATGAGGTTTAGAAGGTGCTTAAAGTGACTTTAAAGAGAATGAGACGATGCAAAATGAGGTTTAGAAGGTGCTTAAAGTGACTTTAAAGAGAATGAGACGATGCAAAATGGTGTTTAGAAGGTGCTTAAGGTGACTTTAAAGAGAATGAGACGATGCAAAATGAGGTTTAGAAGGTGCTTAAAGTGACTTTAAAGAGAATGAGACGATGCAAAATGAGGTTTAGAAGGTGCTTAAAGTGACTTTAAAGAGAATGAGACGATGCAAAATGGTGTTTAGAAGGTGCTTAAAGTGACTTTAAAGAGAATGAGACGATGCAAAATGGTGTTTAGAAGGTGCTTAAGGTGACTTTAAAGAGAATGAGACGATGCAAAATGAGGTTTAGAAGGTGCTTAAAGTGACTTTAAAGAGAATGAGACGATGCAAAATGGTGTTTAGAAGGTGCTTAAAATGACTTTAAAGAGAATGAGACGATGCAAAATGAGGTTTAGAAGGTGCTTAAAGTGACTTTAAAGAGAATGAGACGATGCAAAATGAGGTTTAGAAGGTGCTTAAAGTGACTTTAAAGAGAATGAGACGATGCAAAATGAGGTTTAGAAGGTGCTTAAAGTGACTTTAAAGAGAATGAGACGATGCAAAATGGTGTTTAGAAGGTGCTTAAAGTGACTTTAAAGAGAATGAGACGATGCAAAATGGTCTTTAGAAGGTGCTTAAGGTGACTTTAAAGAGAATGAGACGATGCAAAATGAGGTTTAGAAGGTGCTTAAAGTGACTTTAAAGAGAATGAGACGATGCAAAATGAGGTTTAGAAGGTGCTTAAAGTGACTTTAAAGAGAATGAGACGATGCAAAATGAGGTTTAGAAGGTGCTTAAAGTGACTTTAAAGAGAATGAGACGATGCAAAATGAGGTTTAGAAGGTGCTTAAAGTGACTTTAAAGAGAATGAGACGATGCAAAATGGTGTTTAGAAGGTGCTTAAAGTGACTTTAAAGAGAATGAGACGATGCAAAATGGTGTTTAGAAGGTGCTTAAGGTGACTTTAAAGAGAATGAGACGATGCAAAATGGTGTTTAGAAGGTGCTTAAAGTGACTTTAAAGAGAATGAGACGATGCAAAATGGTGTTTAGAAGGTGCTTAAGGTGACTTTAAAGAGAATGAGACGATGCAAAATGAGGTTTAGAAGGTGCTTAAGGTGACTTTAAAGAGAATGAGACGATGCAAAATGAGGTTTGAAAGGTGCTTAAGGTGACTTTAAAGAGAATGAGACGATGCAAAATGGTGTTTAGAAGGTGCTTAAAGTGACTTTAAAGAGAATGAGACGATGCAAAATGAGGTTTAGAAGGTGCTTAAAGTGACTTTAAAGAGAATGAGACGATGCAAAATGGTGTTTAGAAGGTGCTTAAAGTGACTTTAAAGAGAATGAGACGATGCAAAATGGTGTTTAGAAGGTGCTTAAGGTGACTTTAAAGAGAATGAGACGATGCAAAATGAGGTTTAGAAGGTGCTTAAGGTGACTTTAAAGAGAATGAGACGATGCAAAATGAGGTTTGAAAGGTGCTTAAGGTGACTTTAAAGAGAATGAGACGATGCAAAATGAGGTTTAGAAGGTGCTTAAGGTGACTTTAAAGAGAATGAGACGATGCAAAATGAGGTTTAGAAGGTGCTTAAAGTGACTTTAAAGAGAATGAGACGATGCAAAATGGTGTTTAGAAGGTGCTTAAAGTGACTTTAAAGAGAATGAGACGATGCAAAATGGTGTTTAGAAGGTGCTTAAAGTGACTTTAAAGAGAATGAGACGATGCAAAATGGTGTTTAGAAGGTGCTTAAAGTGACTTTAAAGAGAATGAGACGATGCAAAATGGTGTTTAGAAGGTGCTTAAAGTGACTTTAAAGAGAATGAGACGATGCAAAATGGTGTTTAGAAGGTGCTTAAGGTGACTTTAAAGAGAATGAGACGATGCAAAATGAGGTTTAGAAGGTGCTTAAGGTGACTTTAAAGAGAATGAGACGATGCAAAATGGTGTTTAGAAGGTGCTTAAAGTGACTTTAAAGAGAATGAGACGATGCAAAATGGTGTTTAGAAGGTTCTTAAAGTGACTTTAAAGAGAATGAGACGATGCAAAATGAGGTTTAGAAGGTGCTTAAAGTGACTTTAAAGAGAATGAGACGATGCAAAATGGTGTTTAGAAGGTGCTTAAAGTGACTTTAAAGAGAATGAGACGATGCAAAATGGTGTTTAGAAGGTGCTTAAGGTGACTTTAAAGAGAATGAGACGATGCAAAATGAGGTTTAGAAGGTGCTTAAAGTGACTTTAAAGAGAATGAGACGATGCAAAATGGTCTTTAGAAGGTGCTTAAAGTGACTTTAAAGAGAATGAGACGATGCAAAATGGTGTTTGAAAGGTGCTTAAGGTGACTTTAAAGAGAATGAGACGATGCAAAATGGTGTTTAGAAGGTGCTTAAGGTGACTTTAAAGAGAATGAGACGATGCAAAATGAGGTTTAGAAGGTGCTTAAAGTGACTTTAAAGAGAATGAGACGATGCAAAATGGTGTTTAGAAGGTGCTTAAAGTGACTTTAAAGAGAATGAGACGATGCAAAATGAGGTTTAGAAGGTGCTTAAAGTGACTTTAAAGAGAATGAGACGATGCAAAATGGTGTTTAGAAGGTGCTTAAGGTGACTTTAAAGAGAATGAGACGATGCAAAATGAGGTTTAGAAGGTGCTTAAAGTGACTTTAAAGAGAATGAGACGATGCAAAATGGTGTTTAGAAGGTGCTTAAGGTGACTTTAAAGAGAATGAGACGATGCAAAATGAGGTTTAGAAGGTGCTTAAAGTGACTTTAAAGAGAATGAGACGATGCAAAATGGTGTTTAGAAGGTGCTTAAAGTGACTTTAAAGAGAATGAGACGATGCAAAATGGTGTTTAGAAGGTGCTTAAGGTGACTTTAAAGAGAATGAGACGATGCAAAATGAGGTTTAGAAGGTGCTTAAAGTGACTTTAAAGAGAATGAGACGATGCAAAATGAGGTTTAGAAGGTGCTTAAGGTGACTTAAAAGAGAATGAGACGATGCAAAATGGTGTTTAGAAGGTGCTTAAAGTGACTTTAAAGAGAATGAGACGATGCAAAATGGTGTTTAGAAGGTGCTTAAGGTGACTTTAAAGAGAATGAGACGATGCAAAATGGTCTTTAGAAGGTGCTTAAGGTGACTTTAAAGAGAATGAGACGATGCAAAATGAGGTTTAGAAGGTGCTTAAAGTGACTTTAAAGAGAATGAGACGATGCAAAATGAGGTTTAGAAGGTGCTTAAAGTGACTTTAAAGAGAATGAGACGATGCAAAATGAGGTTTAGAAGGTGCTTAAGGTGACTTTAAAGAGAATGAGACGATGCAAAATGGTGTTTAGAAGGTGCTTAAGGTGACTTTAAAGAGAATGAGACGATGCAAAATGAGGTTTAGAAGGTGCTTAAAGTGACTTTAAAGAGAATGAGACGATGCAAAATGAGGTTTAGAAGGTGCTTAAAGTGACTTTAAAGAGAATGAGACGATGCAAAATGGTGTTTAGAAGGTGCTTAAAGTGACTTTAAAGAGAATGAGACGATGCAAAATGGTCTTTAGAAGGTGCTTAAAGTGACTTTAAAGAGAATGAGACGATGCAAAATGGTGTTTAGAAGGTGCTTAAAGTGACTTTAAAGAGAATGAGACGATGCAAAATGAGGTTTAGAAGGTGCTTAAAGTGACTTTAAAGAGAATGAGACGATGCAAAATGAGGTTTAGAAGGTGCTTAAAGTGACTTTAAAGAGAATGAGACGATGCAAAATGAGGTTTAGAAGGTGCTTAAGGTGACTTTAAAGAGAATGAGACGATGCAAAATGAGGTTTAGAAGGTGCTTAAAGTGACTTTAAAGAGAATGAGACGATGCAAAATGGTGTTTAGAAGGTGCTTAAAGTGACTTTAAAGAGAATGAGACGATGCAAAATGAGGTTTAGAAGGTGCTTAAAGTGACTTTAAAGAGAATGAGACGATGCAAAATGGTGTTTAGAAGGTGCTTAAAGTGACTTTAAAGAGAATGAGACGATGCAAAATGAGGTTTAGAAGGTGCTTAAGGTGACTTTAAAGAGAATGAGACGATGCAAAATGGTGTTTAGAAGGTGCTTAAAGTGACTTTAAAGAGAATGAGACGATGCAAAATGGTGTTTAGAAGGTGCTTGTTAGCGCCGTAAAGTAGGCAAAGGATGCCCCAGTAGCACAGTCCTTTGCATAAGATAATTATGTTACCAGTAGTAGATATGTTAGTGATAGCTAAGTAATAAGTGTTTGTGAGATAAGATCTAGCGTTAAGATAACTTGTAAGATTACATCAATAAATGTATTTTAGTCTAAGCTGAACCATCGACTTGAGCTATCGGAACATTGGTCCTTCGAACCGGATAGAATTTGGATTCTTGTAACATTCATCCGGAGTAAACCGCGTTAGAGAGTTGATTCGCGGAAAGAGTTTGAGTTCAGTGGATGGTAGTTAGATTCACTAGTTCGTGGTGGTTGCCGTGGTGAAATTGTGACCATTGGACCTGTACGTGAACGACCGTGTCAAGCGGCAACCAAATCCAGCAAAGCGCGCGCGAATTTGAGTCGACGCTACAGTGTGGCACAAAAAGTTGGCGGTTGGCGTATAAGGATTAGCGTTTCTCGGGACAAAAATAATAAGGAAAATGCCCGTTTCGGACAAAATGGTGCGTCAGTTGAAACGCGTATACAACGACAAGTTAGCGGGAGTTGATTTTTTTTATGAGTTCGTCGAAAATTATACCGAAAACCAGCAGTGCCAGATAAGCAGCCTCCTCATTTCGTTGGAAGAGGCTAAGAGTAACTTCGAAAGTGCGAGAGAAAAGTTACTAACGGAACACGAAGAATGTGATACGGTGGAACTTTTGACCGAAAAACAAGCCTTCTACGGGAAGTTCCATCGGGTGAAGGGCTTTCTGTTGGAGAAGCAAGATGGGGCGGACGGCCATAGGCCGGCTGCAAATAGTACAATGGCGAATGCAAGTTTTACAAATTCGCAAGTGAGGCTTCCCAAAATCGATTTACCGGCGTTCGATGGTGACAAAACAAAATGGATGAGCTTCAAGGATCGCTTCACTGCAATGGTTCACGATGCAGAGTTGTCGGACATAATGAAGGTGCAATATTTGTTGGCTTCGCTAAAAGGAGATGCTGCCAGGTTATTCGACCACGTAAAGCTTGTAGAAGGAAACTACAACAGTACGTGGCAAGCGTTGTTGGATCGGTTTGATGATGCGAAGATGCTGAAACGGAACTACTTCAAGGCGTTGGTGGATCTGCAACCGATGGCTGCCGCAACGGCGGAGGAATTGACTCGTATCGTCAACGAATCGAAGCGCTTAGTGCTTGGGATGGACAGATTGCAGGAGCCTGTATCTTCCTGGGATACCCCATTGTCAAGTCTGGTAAGATACAAGTTCGACGAGCAAACACTAATGGCTTTCGAACTTATTGCAGCCGAGCAGAAGACGGATACCTTTAAGGCATTGATGGAGTTTTGTGAGCGGCGCATCAAGATTTTGACAAACTCGGTCGTCCACACGCAAAACAGGATCGATACGAGGCCGGCAACCAGGGGAACAAATCATGATCATCAAAGTACTCGAAAGCCTACACAAAGACCGTATCCAGCTTCAATGTCCTGTGCAGCTCAGACAGGCAACATGCTCAGAGGGTGTGTGTTGTGTAAGGCCGATCATCATATCGCAAGATGTGAGAGATTTGCAAAGATGTCGTTGTCAGAGCGCCAACAGATTGCGAAGGTTGAGTCTTTGTGCTTCAACTGCTTGGGAAAGGAGCATCAAGCAAGATTCTGTAAGGCCCAGTCAAGATGCGGAAACTGTCAGAAACGACATCACACCTTAGTATGCAACAAAACCAATCCGATTACCCCGAGAACAGAGAGCAGCATAAGCGCCACCACGTACATACAAGCTCCAGTTGATTCGCAGCCTCCACAAGAGAAAATGATTTGGTTGTCAACGGCTCAGGTGTTGATTTGCAATGATGAAGGTAGAGAATTTCCAGCTAGAGCGTTGCTGGACCAGGGGTCGCAATCCAACTTCATGAGCGAACGGTTGGTACAGCAGTTGAAGCTGAAGAAAAGGCGACTAAATAAACCTTTGTCCGGCATCGGAGCAGTTTCGCTAAAGGCAGAGACGATGGTGGGAGCTACCATGAAATCACGAGCGTCAACCTTTGTGTCTCGAGTGAATTGGTTGGTGCTGCGAAACATAACAGCCAACTTTCCAGCGCAAACTCGGAACACGGAGTCTTGGAACATTCCCCAAGCACTGATATTGGCAGATCCAGCATTCTTCCGGAGTGAGCGGATAGACCTTCTGATTGGTGCAGAGTTATTTGGCGAGTTGCTCCAACAAGGTCAATTAAAGTTAGCACCTCACTTGCCAAAGCTCCTGGAGTCCAGCCTTGGTTGGATTGTATGCGGCAGGGAAGAACGAGTCTCTGAAGATGCAGCTGAGGTCGTCTGTTCCTGTTTGGCTGACAACGATCTTGGGGCAATATTTGAGAAGCTGGCTAGCCTGGAAGCGATACCGGAAGAACGTGTACGGTCCGAGCAAGATGAGGAATGTGAAAACCTTTATCTAAACACAACGAGGCGCACCGAGTCGGGAAGGTATGTCGTTAAGTTGCCCAAGGTAGCCAACTTCGAAGAAAGGTTGGGAGACTCACTTCAACCAGCATTGAAAAGGTTAGCGGCCATTGAAAGGCGTATGATCAAGGAGCCGAACCTGGGTGCCGCGTACAAGGAATTTATGTCCGAATACATCAGACTAGGGCATATGACAAAGGTGTCAACTTATGTAGAAGATAAGATGGCAGAGGGCACGCCACGGTTTTACCTACCGCACCAGGCAGTTTGGAAGACTGATGGATTGACGAAAAAGTGTCGAGTGGTGTTCGATGCATCATGCCGTTGTGGTACCGGGCTAAGCTTAAACGACATTTTGTTGACTGGACCGCGATTACAAGACGACATAGAAGTCATTCTTCTCAGATTCAGGATGAGGCCTGTGGCCTTTGTGGCTGATGTAGAAAAAATGTATCGGCAGGTCTTGGTGGCGGAAGAAGATAAAAATCTACAACGAATATTATGGAGAGAAACCGCCAATGATCCAGTTGGGGTCTACGTTCTGAATACGGTAACGTATGGGACCGCGTGTGCACCCTTCCTAGCAATCAGGACATTATTTAAGATTTTCGAAGATGAAGGGCATCAGTTTCCCATGGCGTCACGCTGCGCAAATGATTTCTATGTTGACGACATCTTGTCCGGCGCAGCGACCATAGAGGAAGCGGGAAACATGGTAAAGGAGCTCAGTGAGTTGCTCAGCATGGGAGGGTTTGGCCTCCGCAAGTGGGCTTCCAATGAGCCAGAAGCGCTTGCAGCAATCACACCAGAGCACATCGCGAAGGCAGGAAATTATGAGTTTGGGACGGAGCCTACAGGTACGGTGTCCACATTGGGCTTGTCGTGGAACACATCGTCGGCCGTCTTGAGTGTTCAAGTTAGGCTACCGCCACAGATCGAAACCCTACGCACGAAACGGCAGGTATCGGGATGCCTCGCGAAAGTATATGATCCATTAGGATTCCTCGATCCTGTTAAGATGAAGGCAAAGCTGCTTTTGCAACGTATAGTAACTTTGAAGGATGCCAAGGGAAAACGCTGGGACTGGGACGATGTGTTACCAGAAGGCTTGTTTGCAGAATGGATGGCGTTCTTTCCCCAACTTACGGCACTATCAAAGATAGAAGTTCCAAGACCAGTGGTAACGGATAGCAGTATGGAAAAACAAGTGCATATATTCTGCGACGCATCGGAAAGGGGGTATGGAGCTTGTTGTTACATCCGTTGTCAGAAAGTTGGCGAAAAGGCGACAGTGAACTTCTTTATATCGAAATCGAAGTTGGTATCGTTGAAGCAAAAGATAACGATCGCTAGATTGGAGTTATGTGCAGCGCTCTTGGGCAGCAACATATATCGGTTAGTGAAGAAGGTCCTGCCGGAAGGAGCGCCTGCCTTTTTATGGACGGATTCCATGACTGTGTGGCATTGGGTGAATTCTCCTCATGGAAATTGGAAGACATTCGTAGCGAATCGCACATCAAAGATCCAGCGGAACGCGGAAGGAGCTCAATGGAGACACGTGCCGGGAGTCGAGAACCCGGCGGATCTGGTGTCTAGAGGTGTGGATCCGGAGGCACTTATCGACACCAAGCAATGGTGGTCGGGGCCAACATGGCTCTCCTTGGAGGAAGAATCGTGGCCAGCATTGCCAAACAATGCAAAGGCATTGGAACCTACAGGAGAAGAACGAGCAACAGCGGTACTAGCCTCTTCGCTTGACGAAGAGAACTTTAGTGACCGACTCTACTCCCTGTGCTCCACATACACGAAGCTGCGCAGAGTTGTGGGATATTGTCAGCGATATCTCCACGCTCTAAGGTCGCATGCAAAACCAACGTCAGAGGAAATGGCACCGTTGACCACGGAGGATTTAAGGAAGGCGGAGTCAACGCTTTGCCGCTTGGCACAGAGGGAGCAATTGGCGGCAGAGCTGGACACGTTGAAGAAAGGAAGGAGTTTGCCGAGTGCTTCGGACTTGAGGTTCTGCGATCCATTTCTGGGCGAAGACGGATTGATTCGTGTCAAGGGACGGCTTCAGAACGCGCATATGAGTGAGGCAGCAAAGCATCCCATAATAATTCCCAAAGGGCATCCGTTGGCGAGGTTGTTGGCGTTACATTACCATGTCAACTTGCTTCATGCTGGGCCACAGTTGATGTTGACCTCATTACGACAACGATTTTGGATCATGGGAGTGAGGTCAGTGGTTCGGCAAGTGCAGCGGCAGTGTGTCAGCTGCTTCAAGAATAAGCCGAAGCTGGTGGTGCAACCAATGGGAGAGTTACCTGCAGCAAGAGTAGCGGAAGCGAGACCGTTTGCCATATCGGGTGTGGATTACTGCGGCCCAGTGTACATCAAGGGCGGTCATAGGAAGGCAGCACCCACAAAGGCATACATCGCAGTGTTTGTGTGCTTCGTTACGCGGGCAGTGCATCTGGAGTTGGTTTCCTCTCTGTCCACGGCAGCCTTCATAGCGGCACTCCGAAGATTCGTGTCGAAGCGAGGATTAGTGGCTGAACTGCACTCCGACAATGGCACCAACTTCAAGGGAGCCGCCAACGAACTGCGTAAACTCTATGATCTGCTTAGTTCCTCTCAATTTCAGGCAGAGGTAACAACTTGGAGCAGCGAACGAGGTTTGAAATGGAGTTTCATTCCGCCCGGAGCTCCCCACTTCGGAGGACTTTGGGAGGCAGCGGTTAAGTCGATGAAGCGTCATCTACATCGTGTATTGGGAGACGCAGCTACCACGTATGAAGATATGGTCACGCTGTTGGCGCAGGTAGAATGTTGCCTGAATTCGCGACCTATCACTCCGATGTCGGATGACCCTGCAGATTTGGAAGCACTTACACCGGGCCACTTTATCACGGGTTCAAATATGCAGCAGGTCCCGGATATTGATCTGCGGGATATTCCGGAAGGCAGGTTGAATCATTGGCGGGTGATTCAACAGCGATTTCAGCACTTTTGGGCTCGATGGCGATCCGAGTATCTGCATCAGCTGCACGTTAGGAATAAGTGGAGTATGCCTGCGACGGCTATAGAACCTGGAATAATGGTTATCATTCGTGATGACAATATGCCACCAAACAAATGGCCATTGGCACGAGTGATAGAAGTGCACCCAGGGAAGGACGGTATAGTCAGGGTAGTTACTTTGCGCACAGCTCAGTCGGATAAAGTGAAAAGGCCAGTTGCCAAGTTATGCGTACTTCCATTTGAGGGCAACAGAAAGGAAGGAGGAAAGGTTCAACAGTGTAAATAGTTTAATTAGTTTATAAAAATTTGAATTTTTATGGTGGTCGGGATGTTAGCGCCGTAAAGTAGGCAAATGATGCCCCAGTAGCACAGTCCTTTGCATAAGATAATTATGTTACCAGTAGTAGATATGTTAGTGATAGATAAGTAATAAGTGTTTGTGAGATAAGATTTAGCGTTAAGATAACATGTTAGATTACATCAATAAATGTACCAGTCCAAGCTGAACCATCGACTTGAGCTATCGGAACAGCCGGAATGGTTCAAAATCCGTTTTTAGCATCTTGAGTTGTCATCTCAAGTATGCCGGAACGGTTCAAAATCCGTTTCTTGCATCTTGGGATGTAATCCCAAGTATGCCGGAATGGTTCAAAATCCGTTTCTAGCATCTTGGGTTGTCATCCCAAGTATGCCGGAATGGTTCAAAATACGTTTCTTGCATCTTGGGTTGTCATCCCAAGTATGCCGGAATGGTTCAAATTCCGTTTCAAGCACCTTGGGTTGTCATCCCAAGTTTGCCGAAATGGTTCAAAATCCGTTTCTTGCATCTTGGGTTGTAATCCCAAGAATGCCGGAATGGTTCCAAATCCGTTTTTAGTATCTTGGGTTGTTATCCCAAGTATGCCGGAATGATTCAAAATCCGTTTTTAGTATCTTGGGTTGTTATCCCAAGTATGCCGGAATGGTTCATAATCCGTTTCTAGCATCTTGGGTTGTCATCCCAAGTATGCCGGAATGGTTCAAAATACGTTTCTAGCATCTTGGGTTGTTATCCCAAGTATGCCGGAATGGTTCAATATCCGTTTCTAGCATCTTGGGTTGTCATCCCAAGTATGCCGGAATGGTTCAAAATCCGTTTTTAGTATCTTGGGTTGTTATCCCAAGTATGCCGGAATGGTTCAAAATCCGTTTCTAGCATCTTGGGTTGTCATCCCAAGTATGCCGGAATGGTTCAAATTCCGTTTCTAGCATCTTGGGTTGTCATTCCAAGTATGCCGAAAAGGTACAAATCCGTTTCTAGCATCTTGACTTGTCATTACAAGTATGCCGAAATGGTTCAAAATCCGTTTCTAGCATCTTGGGTTGTAATCCCAAGTATGCCGGAATGGTTCAAAATCCGTTTTTAGTATCTTGGGTTTTTATTAAAAGTATGCCGGAATGGTTAATAATCTGTTTTTAGTATCTTGGGTTGTAATCCCAAGTATGCCGGAATGGTTCAAAATCCGTTTCTAGCTTCTTGGGTTGTCATCCCAAGTATGCCGGATTGTTTCAAAATACGTTTCTAGCATCTTGGGTTGTCATCCCAAGTATGCCGGAATGGTTCAAAATCCGTTTTTAGTATCTTGGGTTGACATCCCAAGTATGCCGGAATGGTTCAAAATACGTTTCTAGCATCTTGGGTTGTCATCCCAAGTATGCCGGATTGTTTCAAAATCTGTTTCTAGCATCTTGGGTTGTCATCCCAAGTATGCCGGAATGGTTCAAAATCCGTTTTTAGTATCTTGGGTTGTTATCCCAAGTATGCCGGAATGGTTCAAAATCCTTTTCTAGCATCTTGGGTTGACATCCCAAGTATGCCGGAATGGTTCAAAGTCCGTTTCTAGCATCTTGGGTTGTCATCCCAAGTATGCCGGAATGGTTCAAAATACGTTTCTTGCATCTTGGGTTGTCATCCCAAGTATGCCGGAATGGTTCAAATTCCGTTTCTAGCATCTTGGGTTGTCATTCCAAGTATGCCGAAAAGGTACAAATCCGTTTCTAGCATCTTGACTTGTCATTACAAGTATGCCGAAATGGTTCAAAATCCGTTTCTAGCATCTTGGGTTGTAATCCCAAGTATGCCGGAATGGTTCAAAATCCGTTTTTAGTCTCTTGGGTTTTTATTAAAAGTATGCCGGAATGGTTAATAATCTGTTTTTAGTATCTTAGGTTGTAATCCCAAGTATGCCGGAATGGTTCAAAATCCGTTTCTAGCTTCTTGGGTTGTCATCCCAAGTATGCCGGATTGTTTCAAAATACGTTTCTAGCATCTTGGGTTGTCATCCCAAGTATGCCGGAATGGTTCAAAATCCGTTTTTAGTATCTTGGGTTGACATCCCAAGTATGCTGGAATGGTTCAAAATACGTTTCTAGCATCTTGGGTTGTCATCCCAAGTATGCCGGATTGTTTCAAAATCTGTTTCTAGCATCTTGGGTTGTCATCCCAAGTATGCCGGAATGGTTCAAAATCCGTTTTTAGTATCTTGGGTTGTTATCCCAAGTATGCCGGAATGGTTCAAAATCCTTTTCTAGCATCTTGGGTTGACATCAAAAGTATGCCGGAATGGTTCAAAATCCGTTTCAAGCACCTTGGGTTGTCATCCCAAGTATGCCGAAAAGGTACAAATCCGTTTCAAGCACCTTGGGTTGTCATCCCAAGTTTGCCGAAATGGTTCAAAATCCGTTTCTTGCATCTTGGGTTGTAATCCCAAGAATGCCGGAATGGTTCCAAATCCGTTTTTAGTATCTTGGGTTGTTATCCCAAGTATGCCGGAATGATTCAAAATCCGTTTTTAGTATCTTGGGTTGTTATCCCAAGTATGCCGGAATGGTTCAAAATCCGTTTCTAGCATCTTGGGTTGTCATCCCAAGTATGCCGCAATGGTTCAAAATACGTTTCTAGCATCTTGGGTTGTCATCCCAAGTATGCCGGAATGGTTCAATATCCGTTTCTAGCATCTTGGGTTGTCATCCCAAGTATGCCGGAATGGTTCAAAATCCGTTTTTAGTATCTTGGGTTGTTATCCCAAGTATGCCGGAATGGTTCAAAATCCGTTTCTAGCATCTTGGGTTGTCATCCCAAGTATGCCGGAATGGTTCAAAATACGTTTCTTGCATCTTGGGTTGTCATCCCAAGTATGCCGGAATGGTTCAAATTCCGTTTCTAGCATCTTGGGTTGTCATTCCAAGTATGCCGAAAAGGTACAAATCCGTTTCTAGCATCTTGGGTTGTCGTCCCAAGTATGCCGAAACGGTTCAAAATCCGTTTGTAGCATCTTGGATTGTCATTCAAAGTATGCCGGAATGGTTCAAAATCCGTTTCTATCATCTTGGGTTGTAATCCCAAGTATGCCGGAACGGTTCAAAATCCGTTTCTAGCATCTTGGGTTGTAATCCCAAGTATGCCGGAATGGTTCAAAATCCGTTTCTTGCATCTTGGGTTGTCATCCCAAGAATAAAGGAATGGTTCAAAATCCGTTTCTAGCATCTTGGTTGTAATCCCAAGTATACCGGAATGGTTAAAAATCCGTTTCTAGCATCTTAAGTTGTCATCCCAAGTATGCCGGAATGGTTCAAAATCCGTTTCTATCATCTTGGGTTGTAATCCCAAGTATGCCGGAATGGTTCAAAATCCGTTTCTAGCATCTTGGGTTGTCATCCCAAGTATGCCGGAACGGTTCAAAATCCGTTTCTAGCATCTTGGGTTGTAATCCCAAGTATACCGGAATGGTTCAAAATCCGTTTCTATCATCTTGGGTTGTAATCCTAGCAAGAATGCTAGAAGCTACTTTTAAAGTGTTTCGCGATACTTGGAATTACAAACCAAGATGCAAGAAGCTACTTTTAACTTGTTTCGCGATACTTGGAATTACAAACCAAGTTGCTAGAAGCTACTTTTAAAGTGTTTCGGGATACTTGGAATTACAAACCAAGATGCTAGAAGCTACTTTCAAAGTGTTTCGGGATACTTGGAATTACAAACCAAGATGCTAGAAGCTACTTTTAAAGTGTTTCGCGATAGTTGGAATTACAAACCAAGATGCTAGAAGCTACTTTTAAAGTGTTTCGGGATTCTTGGAATTACAAACCAAGATGCTAGAAGCTACTTTTAAAGTGTTTCGCGATACTTGGAATTACAAACCAAGATGCAAGAAGCTACTTTTAAAGTGTTTCGGGATACTTGGAATTACAAACCAAGATGCTAGAAGCTACTTTTAAAGTGTTTCGCGATAGTTGGAATTACAAACCAAGATGCTAGAAGCTACTTTTAAAGTGATTTGGGATACTTGGAATTACAAACCAAGATGCTAGAAGCTACTTTTAAAGTGTTCCGCGATAGTTGGAATTACAAACCAAGATGCTAGAAGCTACTTTTAAAGTGTTTCGGGATACTTGCAATTACAAACCAAGTTGCTAGAAGCTACTTTTAAAGTGTTTCGCGATAGTTGGAATTACAAACCAAGATGCTAGAAGCTACTTTTAAAGTGTTTCGCGATAGTTGGAATTACAAACCAAGATGCTAGAAGCTACTTTTAAAGTGTTTCGGGATACTTGGAATTACAAACCAAGATGCTAGAAGCTTCTTTTAAAGTGTTTCGGTGTACTTGGAATTACAAACCAAGATGCTAGAAGCTACTTTTAAAGTGTTTCGCGATAGTTGGAATTGCAAACCAAGATGCTAGAAGCTACTTTTAAAGTGTTTCGGGATACTTGAAATTACAAACCAAGATGCTTGAAGCTACTTTTAAAGTGTTTCGCGATAGTTGGAATTACAAACCAAGATGCTAGAAGCTACTTTTAAAGTCTTTTGGGATACTTGGAATTACAAACTAAGTTGCTAGAAGCTACTTTTAAAGTGTTTCGCGATAATTGGAATTACAAACCAAGATGCTAGAAGCTACTTTTAAAGTGTTTCTGGATACTTGGAATTACAAACCAAGTTGCTAGAAGCTACTTTTAAAGTGTTTGCGATAGTTGGAATTACAAACCAAGATGCTAAAAGCTACTTTTAAAGTGTTTCGGGATACGTGGAATTACAAACCAAGATGCTAGAAGCTACTTTTAAAGTGTTTCGGGATACTTGGAATTACAAACCAAGATGCTAGAAGCTACAATTAAAGTGTTTCGCGATAGTTGAAATTACAAACCAAGATGCTAGAAGCTACTTTTAAAGTGTTTCGGGGTACTTGGAATTACAAACCAAGAAGCTAGAAGCTACTTTTAAAGTGTTTCGCGATAGTTGGAATTGCAAACCAAGATGCTAGAAGCTACTTTTAAAGTGTTTCGGGATACTTGGAATTACAAACCAAGATGCTAGAAGCTACTTTTAAAGTGTTTCGCGATAATTGGAATTACAAACCTAGATGCTAGAAGCTACTTTTAAAGTGTTTCTGGATACTTGGAATTACAAACCAAGTTGCTAAAAGCTACTTTTAAAGTGTTTCGGGATACTTGGAATTACAAACCAAGATGCTAGAAGCTACTTTCAAAGTGTTTCGCGATAGTTGGAATTACAAACCAAGATGCTAGAAGCTACTTTTAAAGTGTTTCGGGATACTTGGAATTACAAACTTAGTTGCTAGAAGCTACTTTTAAAGTGTTTGCGATAGTTGGAATTACAAACCAAGATGCTAGAAGCTACTTTTAAAGTGTTTCGGGATACTTGGAATTACAAACCAAGATGCTAGAAGCTACTTTTAAAGTGTTTCGGGATACTTGGAATTACAAACCAAGATGCTAGAAGCTACAATTAAAGTGTTTCGCGATAGTTGAAATTACAAACCAAGATGCTAGAAGCTACTTTTAAAGTGTTTCGGGGTACTTGGAATTACAAACCAAGAAGCTAGAAGCTACTTTTAAAGTGTTTCGCGATAGTTGGAATTGCAAACCAAGATGCTAGAAGCTACTTTTAAAGTGTTTCGGGATACTTGGAATTACAAACCAAGATGCTAGAAGCTACTTTTAAAGTGTTTCGCGATAGTTGGAATTACAAACCAAGTTGCTAGAAGCTACTTTTAAAGTGTTTTGGGATACTTGGAATTACAAACCAAGTTGCTAGAAGCTACTTTTAAAGTGTTTCGCGATAGTTGGAATTACAAACCTAGATGCTAGAAGCTACTTTTAAAGTGTTTCTGGATACTTGGAATTACAAACCAAGTTGCTAAAAGCTACTTTTAAAGTGTTTCGGGATACTTGGAATTACAAACCAAGATGCTAGAAGCTACTTTCAAAGTGTTTCGCGATAGTTGGAATTACAAACCAAGATGCTAGAAGCTACTTTTAAAGTGTTTCGGGATACTTGGAATTACAAACTAAGTTGCTAGAAGCTACTTTTAAAGTGTTTCGCGATAGTTGGAATTGCAAACCAAGATGCTAGAAGCTACAATTAAAGTGTTTCGCGATAGTTGAAATTACAAACCAAGATGCTAGAAGCTACTTTTAAAGTGTTTCGGGGTTCTTGGAATTACAAACCAAGATGCTAGAAGCTACTTTTAAAGTGTTTCGCGATAGTTGGAATTGCAAACCAAGTTGCTAGAAGCTACTTTTAAAGTGTTTCGGGATACTTGGAATTACAAACCAAGATGCTAGAAGCTACTTTTAAAGTGTTTCGCGATAGTTGGAATTACAAACCAAGATGCTAGAAGCTACTTTTAAAGTGTTTCGGGATACTTGGAATTACAAACCAAGATGCTAGAAGCTACTTTTAAAGTGTTTCGCGATAGTTGGAATTACAAACCAAGATGCTAGAAGCTACTATTAAAGTGTTTCGCGATAGTTGAAATTACAAACCAAGATGCTAGAAGCTACTTTTAAAGTGTTTCGGGGTTCTTGGAATTACAAACCAAGATGCTAGAAGCTACTTTTAAAGTGTTTCGCGATAGTTGGAATTGCAAACCAAGTTGCTAGAAGCTACTTTTAAAGTGTTTCGGGATACTTGGAATTACAAACCAAGATGCTAGAAGCTACTTTTAAAATGTTTCTGGATACTTGGAATTACAAACCAAGATGCTAGAAGCTACTTTTAAAGTGTTTCGGGATACTTGGAATTACAAACCAAGATGCTAGAAGCTACTTTTAAAGTGTTTCGGGATACTTGGAATTACAAACCAAGTTGCTAGAAGCTACTTTTAAAGTGTTTTGGGATACTTGGAATTACAAACCAAGATGCTAGAAGCTACTTTTAAAGTGTTTCGGGATACTTGGAATTACAAACCAAGATGCTAGAAGCTACTTTTAAAGTGTTTCGCGATAGTTGGAATTGCAAACCAAGTTGCTAGAAGCTACTTTTAAAGTGTTTCGGGATACTTGGAATTACAAACCAAGATGCTAGAAGCTACTTTTAAAATGTTTCTGGATACTTGGAATTACAAACCAAGATGCTAGAAGCTACTTTTAAAGTGTTTCGGGATACTTGGAATTACAAACCAAGATGCTAGAAGCTACTTTTAAAGTGTTTCTGGATACTTGGAATTACAAACCAAGTTGCTAGAAGCTACTTTTAAAGTGTTTTGGGATACTTGGAATTACAAACCAAGATGCTAGAAGCTACTTTTAAAGTGTTTCGGGATACTTGGAATTACAAACCAAGATGCTAGAAGCTACTTTTGAAGTGTTTCGCGATAGTTGGAATTACAAACCAAGATGCTAGAAGCTACTTTTAAAGTTTTTTGGGATACTTGGAATTACAAACCAAGATGCTAGAAGCTACTTTTAAAGTGTTTCGGGATACTTGGAATTACAAACCAAGATGCTAGAAGCTACTTTTGAAGTGTTTTGGGATACTTGGAATTACAAACCAAGTTGCTAGAAGCTACTTTTAAAGTGTTTCGCGATAATTGGAATTACAAACCTAGATGCTAGAAGCTACTTTCAAAGTGTTTCGCGATAGTTGAAATTACAAACCAAGATGCTAGAAGCTACAATTAAAGTGTTTCGCGATAGTTTAAATTACAAACCAAGATGCTAGAAGCCACTTTTAAAGTGTTTCGGGGTACTTGGAATTACAAACCAAGATGCTAGAAGCTACTTTTAAAGTGTTTCGCGATAGTTGGAATTGCAAACCAAGATGCTAGAAGCTACTTTTAAAGTGTTTCGCGATAGTTGGAATTGCAAACCAAGATGCTAGAAGCTACTTTTAAAGTGTTTCGGGGTTCTTGGAATTACAAACCAAGATGCTAGAAGCTACTTTTAAAGTGTTTCGCGATAGTTGGAATTGCAAACCAAGTTGCTAGAAGCTACTTTTAAAGTGTTTCGGGATACTTGGAATTACAAACCAAGATGCTAGAAGCTACTTTTAAAATGTTTCTGGATACTTGGAATTACAAACCAAGATGCTAGAAGCTACTTTTAAAGTGTTTCGGGATACTTGGAATTACAAACCAAGATGCTAGAAGCTACTTTTAAAGTGTTTCGGGATACTTGGAATTACAAACCAAGTTGCTAGAAGCTACTTTTAAAGTGTTTTGGGATACTTGGAATTACAAACCAAGATGCTAGAAGCTACTTTTAAAGTGTTTCAGGATACTTGGAATTACAAACCAAGATGCTAGAAGCTACTTTTAAAGTGTTTCGGGATACTTGGAATTACAAACCAAGATGCTAGAAGCTACTTTTGAAGTGTTTCGCGATAGTTGGAATTACAAACCAAGATGCTAGAAGCTACTTTTAAAGTTTTTTGGGATACTTGGAATTACAAACCAAGATGCTAGAAGCTACAATTAAAGTGTTTCGCGATAGTTGAAATTACAAACCAAGTTGCTATAAGCTACTTTTAAAGTGTTTTGGGATACTTGGAATTACAAACCAAGTTGCTAGAAGCTACTTTTAAAGTGTTTCGCGATAATTGGAATTACAAACCTAGATGCTAGAAGCTACTTTCAAAGTGTTTCGCGATAGTTGAAATTACAAACCAAGATGCTAGAAGCTACAATTAAAGTGTTTCGCGATAGTTGAAATTACAAACCAAGATGCTAGAAGCCACTTTTAAAGTGTTTCGGGGTACTTGGAATTACAAACCAAGATGCTAGAAGCTACTTTTAAAGTGTTTCGCGATAGTTGGAATTGCAAACCAAGATGCTAGAAGCTACTTTTAAAGTGTTTCGCGATAGTTGGAATTGCAAACCAAGATGCTAGAAGCTACTTTTAAAGTGTTTCGGGATACTTGGAATTACAAACCAAGATGCTAGAAGCTACTTTTAAAGTGTTTCGTGATAGTTGGAATTACAAACCAAGATGCTAGAAGCTACAATTAAAGTGTTTCGCGATAGTTGAAATTACAAACCAAGATGCTAGAAGCTACTTTTAAAGTGTTTCGGGATTCTTGGAATTACAAACCAAAATGCTAGAAGCTACTTTTAAAGTGTTTCGCGATAGTTGGAATTGCAAACCAAGTTGCTAGAAGCTACTTTTAAAGTGTTTCGGGGTTCTTGGAATTACAAACCAAGATGCTAGAAGCTACTTTTAAAGTGTTTCGCGATAGTTGGAATTGCAAACCAAGTTGCTAGAAGCTACTTTTAAAGTGTTTCGGGATACTTGGAATTACAAACCAAGTTGCTAGAAGCTACTTTTAAAGTGTTTGCGATAGTTGGAATTGCAAACCAAGATGCTAGAAGCTACTTTTAAAGTGTTTCGGGATACTTGGAATTACAAACCAAGATGCTAGAAGCTACTTTTAAAGTGTTTCGGGATACTTGGAATTACAAACCAAGATGCTAGAAGCTACAATTAAAGTGTTTCGCGATAGTTCAAATTACAAACCAAGTTGCTAGAAGCTACTTTTAAAGTGTTTTGGGATACTTGGAATTACAAACCAAGTTGCTAGAAGCTACTTTTAAAGTGTTTGCGATAGTTGGAATTGCAAACCAAGATGCTAGAAGCTACTTTTAAAGTGTTTTGGGATACTTGGAATTGCAAACCAAGATGCTAGAAGCCACTTTTAAAGTGTTTCGGGGTACTTGGAATTACAAACCAAGATGCTAGAAGCTACAATTAAAGTGTTTCGCGATAGTTGGAATTGCAAACCAAGATGCTAGAAGCTACTTTTAAAGTGTTTCGGGATACTTGGAATTACAAACCAAGATGCTAGAAGCTACTTTTAAAGTGTTTCGCGATAGTTGGAATTACAAACCAAGATGCTAGAAGCTACAATTAAAGTGTTTCGCGATAGTTGAAATTACAAACCAAGATGCTAGAAGCTACTTTTAAAGTGTTTCGGGGTTCTTGGAATTACAAACCAAGATGCTAGAAGCTACTTTTAAAGTGTTTCGCGATAGTTGGAATTGCAAACCAAGATGCTAGAAGCTACTTTTAAAGTGTTTCGGGATACTTGGAATTACAAACCAAGATGCTAGAAGCTACTTTCAAAGTGTTTCGCGATACTTGGAATTACAAACCAAGATGCTTGAAGCTACTTTTAAAGTGTTTCGGGATTCTTGGAATTACAAACCAAGATGCTAGAAGCTACTTTTAAAGTGTTTTGGGATACTTGGAATTACAAACCAAGATGCTAGAAGCTACTTTTAAAGTGTTTCGGGATACTTGGAATTACAAACCAAGATGCTAGAAGCTACTTTTAAAGTGTTTTGGGATACTTGGAATTACAAACCAAGATGCTAGAAGCTACTTTTAAAGTGTTTTGGGATACTTGGAATTACAAACCAAGATGCTAGAAGCTACTTTTAAAGTGTTTCGCGATAGTTGGAATTACAAACTAAGATGCTAGAAGCTACTTTTAAAGTGTTTCGCGATAGTTGGAATTGCAAACCAAGATGCTAGAAGCTACTTTTAAAGTGTTTTGGGATACTTGGAATTACAAACCAAGATGCTAGAAGCTACTTTTAAAGTGTTTCGCGATAGTTGGAATTGCAAACCAAGATGCTAGAAGCTACTTTTAAAGTGTTTCGGGATACTTGGAATTACAAACCAAGTTGCTAGAAGCTACTTTTAAAGTGTTTCGGGATACTTGGAATTACAAACCAAGATGCTAGAAGCTACTTTTAAAGTGTTTCGCGATAATTGGAATTACAAACCTAGATGCTAGAAGCTACTTTTAAAGTGTTTCTGGATACTTGGAATTACAAACCAAGTTGCTAAAAGCTACTTTTAAAGTGTTTCGGGATACTTGGAATTACAAACCAAGATGCTAGAAGCTACAATTAAAGTGTTTCGCGATAGTTGGAATTACAAACCAAGATGCTAGAAGCTACTTTTAAAGTGTTTCGGGATACTTGGAATTACAAACTAAGTTGCTAGAAGCTACTTTTAAAGTGTTTGCGATAGTTGGAATTACAAACCAAGATGCTAGAAGCTACTTTTAAAGTGTTTCGGGATACTTGGAATTACAAACCAAGATGCTAGAAGCTACTTTTAAAGTGTTTCGGGATACTTGGAATTACAAACCAAGATGCTAGAAGCTACAATTAAAGTGTTTCGCGATAGTTGAAATTACAAACCAAGATGCTAGAAGCTACTTTTAAAGTGTTTCGGGGTACTTGGAATTACAAACCAAGAAGCTAGAAGCTACTTTTAAAGTGTTTCGGGATACTTGGAATTACAAACCAAGATGCTAGAAGCTACTTTTAAAGTGTTTCGCGATAGTTGGAATTACAAACCAAGTTGCTAGAAGCTACTTTTAAAGTGTTTTGGGATACTTGGAATTACAAACCAAGTTGCTAGAAGCTACTTTTAAAGTGTTTCGCGATAATTGGAATTACAAACCTAGATGCTAGAAGCTACTTTTAAAGTGTTTCTGGATACTTGGAATTACAAACCAAGTTGCTAAAAGCTACTTTTAAAGTGTTTCGGGATACTTGGAATTACAAACCAAGATGCTAGAAGCTACTTTCAAAGTGTTTCGCGATAGTTGGAATTACAAACCAAGATGCTAGAAGCTACTTTTAAAGTGTTTCGGGATACTTGGAATTACAAACTAAGTTGCTAGAAGCTACTTTTAAAGTGTTTCGCGATAGTTGGAATTGCAAACCAAGATGCTAGAAGCTACTTTTAAAGTGTTTCGGGATACTTGGAATTACAAACCAAGATGCTAGAAGCTACTTTTAAAGTGTTTCGCGATAGTTGGAATTACAAACCAAGATGCTAGAAGCTACAATTAAAGTGTTTCGCGATAGTTGAAATTACAAACCAAGATGCTAGAAGCTACTTTTAAAGTGTTTCGGGGTTCTTGGAATTACAAACCAAGATGCTAGAAGCTACTTTTAAAGTGTTTCGCGATAGTTGGAATTGCAAACCAAGTTGCTTGAAGCTACTTTTAAAGTGTTTCGGGATACTTGGAATTACAAACCAAGATGCTAGAAGCTACTTTTAAAATGTTTCTGGATACTTGGAATTACAAACCAAGCTGCTAGAAGCTACTTTTAAAGTGTTTCGCGATAGTTGGAATTACAAACTAAGATGCTAGAAGCTACTTTAAAAGTGTTTCGGGATACTTGGAATTACAAACCAAGATGCTAGAAGCTACTTTTAAAGTGTTTTGGGATACTTGGAATTACAAACCAAGATGCTAGAAGCTACTTTTAAAGTGTTTCAGGATACTTGGAATTACAAACCAAGATGCTAGAAGCTACAATTAAAGTGTTTCGCGATAGTTGAAATTACAAACCAAGTTGCTATAAGCTACTTTTAAAGTGTTTTGGGATACTTGGAATTACAAACCAAGTTGCTAGAAGCTACTTTTAAAGTGTTTCGCGATAATTGGAATTACAAACCTAGATGCTAGAAGCTACTTTCAAAGTGTTTCGCGATAGTTGGAATTACAAACCAAGATGCTAGAAGCTACAATTAAAGTGTTTCGCGATAGTTGAAATTACAAACCAAGATGCTAGAAGCTACAATTAAAGTGTTTCGCGATAGTTGGAATTACAAACCAAGATGCTAGAAGCCACTTTTAAAGTGTTTCGGGGTACTTGGAATTACAAACCAAGATGCTAGAAGCTACTTTTAAAGTGTTTCGCGATAGTTGGAATTGCAAACCAAGATGCTAGAAGCTACTTTTAAAGTGTTTCGCGATAGTTGGAATTGCAAACCAAGATGCTAGAAGCTACTTTTAAAGTGTTTCGGGATACTTGGAATTACAAACCAAGATGCTAGAAGCTACTTTTAAAGTGTTTCGTGATAGTTGGAATTACAAACCAAGATGCTAGAAGCTACAATTAAAGTGTTTCGCGATAGTTGAAATTACAAACCAAGATGCTAGAAGCTACTTTTAAAGTGTTTCGGGGTTCTTGGAATTACAAACCAAGATGCTAGAAGCTACTTTTAAAGTGTTTCGCGATAGTTGGAATTGCAAACCAAGTTGCTAGAAGCTACTTTTAAAGTGTTTCGCGATAGTTGGAATTACAAACCAAGATGCTAGAAGCTACTTTTAAAGTGTTTCGCGATAGTTGGAATTGCAAACCAAGTTGCTAGAAGCTACTTTTAAAGTGTTTCGGGATACTTGGAATTACAAACCAAGTTGCTAGAAGCTACTTTTAAAGTGTTTGCGATAGTTGGAATTGCAAACCAAGATGCTAGAAGCTACTTTTAAAGTGTTTCGGGATACTTGGAATTACAAACCAAGATGCTAGAAGCTACTTTTAAAGTGTTTCGGGATACTTGGAATTACAAACCAAGATGCTAGAAGCTACAATTAAAGTGTTTCGCGATAGTTGAAATTACAAACCAAGTTGCTAGAAGCTACTTTTAAAGTGTTTTGGGATACTTGGAATTACAAACCAAGTTGCTAGAAGCTACTTTTAAAGTGTTTCGCGATAATTGGAATTACAAACCTAGATGCTAGAAGCTACTTTTAAAGTGTTTCGCGATAGTTGGAATTGCAAACCAAGATGCTAGAAGCTACTTTCAAAGTGTTTCGCGATAGTTGAAATTACAAACCAAGATGCTAGAAGCTACAATTAAAGTGTTTCGCGATAGTTGAAATTACAAACCAAGATGCTAGAAGCCACTTTTAAAGTGTTTCGGGGTACTTGGAATTACAAACCAAGATGCTAGAAGCTACTTTTAAAGTGTTTCGCGATAGTTGGAATTGCAAACCAAGATGCTAGAAGCTACTTTTAAAGTGTTTCGGGGTTCTTGGAATTACAAATCAAGATGCTAGAAGCTACTTTTAAAGTGTTTCGCGATAGTTGGAATTACAAACCAAGATGCTAGAAGCTACAATTAAAGTGTTTCGCGATAGTTGAAATTACAAACCAAGATGCTAGAAGCTACTTTTAAAGTGTTTCGGGGTTCTTGGAATTACAAACCAAGATGCTAGAAGCTACTTTTAAAGTGTTTCGCGATAGTTGGAATTGCAAACCAAGATGCTAGAAGCTACTTTTAAAGTGTTTCGGGATACTTGGAATTACAAACCAAGATGCTAGAAGCTACTTTCAAAGTGTTTCGCGATACTTGGAATTACAAACCAAGATGCTTGAAGCTACTTTTAAAGTGTTTCGGGATACTTGGAATTACAAACCAAGATGCTAGAAGCTACTTTTAAAGTGTTTCGGGATACTTGGAATTACAAACCAAGATGCTAGAAGCTACTTTTAAAGTGTTTTGGGATACTTGGAATTACAAACCAAGATGCTAGAAGCTACTTTTAAAGTGTTTTGGGATACTTGGAATTACAAACCAAGATGCTAGAAGCTACTTTTAAAGTGTTTCGCGATAGTTGGAATTACAAACTAAGATACTAGAAGCTACTTTTAAAGTGTTTCGCGATAGTTGGAATTGCAAACCAAGATGCTAGAAGCTACTTTTAAAGTGTTTCGGGATACTTGGAATTACAAACCAAGATGCTAGAAGCTACTTTTAAAGTGTTTTGGGATACTTGGAATTACAAACCAAGATGCTAGAAGCTACTTTTAAAGTGTTTTGGGATACTTGGAATTACAAGCCAAGATGCTAGAAGCTACTTTTAAAGTGTTTCGCGATAGTTGGAATTACAAACTAAGATGCTAGAAGCTACTTTTAAAGTGTTTCGCGATAGTTGGAATTACAAACTAAGATGCTAGAAGCTACTTTTAAAGTGTTTCGGGATACTTGGAATTACAAACCAAGATGCTAGAAGCTACTTTTAAAGTGTTTTGGGATACTTGGAATTACAAACCAAGATGCTAGAAGCTACTTTTAAAGTGTTTTGGGATACTTGGAATTACAAACCAAGATGCTAGAAGCTACTTTTAAAGTGTTTCGCGATAGTTGGAATTACAAACTAAGATGCTAGAAGCTACTTTTAAAGTGTTTCGCGATAGTTGGAATTGCAAACCAAGATGCTAGAAGCTACTTTTAAAGTGTTTCGGGATACTTGGAATTACAAACCAAGTTGCTAGAAGCTACTTTTAAAGTGTTTCGGGATACTTGGAATTACAAACCAAGATGCTAGAAGCTACTTTTATAGTGTTTCGCGATAGTTGGAATTACAAACCAAGATGCTAGAAGCTACAATTAAAGTGTTTCGCGATAGTTGAAATTACAAACCAAGATGCTAGAAGCTACTTTTAAAGTGTTTCGGGGTTCTTGGAATTACAAACCAAGATGCTAGAAGCTACTTTTAAAGTGTTTCGCGATAGTTGGAATTACAAACCAAGTTGCTAGAAGCTACTTTTAAAGTGTTTCTGGATACTTGGAATTACAAACCAAGTTGCTAGAAGCTACTTTAAAAGTGTTTCGGGATACTTGGAATTACAAACCAAGATGCTAGAAGCTACTTTTAAAGTGTTTCGCGATAGTTGGAATTACAAACCAAGATGCTAGAAGCTACTTTTAAAGTGATCCGGGATACTTGGAATTACAAACCAAGATGCTAGAAGCTACTTTTAAAGTGTTTCGGGATACTTGGAATTACAAACTAAGTTGCTAGAAGCTACTTTTAAAGTGTTTCGCGATAGTTGGAATTACAAACTAAGATGCTAGAAGCTACTTTTAAAGTGTTTCGCGATAGTTGAAATTACAAACCAAGATGCTAGAAGCCACTTTTAAAGTGTTTCGGGGTTCTTGGAATTACAAACCAAGATGCTAGAAGCTACTTTTAAAGTGATCCGGGATACTTGGAATTACAAACCAAGATGCTAGAAGCTACTTTTAAAGTGTTTCGGGATACTTGGAATAACAAACTAAGTTGCTAGAAGCTACTTTTAAAGTGTTTCGCGATAGTTGGAATTACAAACTAAGATGCTAGAAGCTACTTTTAAAGTGTTTCGCGATAGTTGGAATTGCAAACCAATGTGCTAGAAGCTACTTTTAAAGTGTTTCGGGATACTTGGAATTACAAACCAAGATGCTAGAAGCTACTTTTAAATTGTTTCGCGATAGTTGGAATTACAAACCAAGTTGCTAGAAGCTACTTTTAAAGTGTTTCTGGATACTTGGAATTACAAACCAAGTTGCTAGAAGCTACTTTAAAAGTGTTTCGGGATACTTGGAATTACAAACCAAGATGCTAGAAGCTACTTTTAAAGTGTTTCGCGATAGTTGGAATTACAAACCAAGATGCTAGAAGCTACTTTTAAAGTGATCCGGGATACTTGGAATTACAAACCAAGATGCTAGAAGCTACTTTTAAAGTGTTTCGGGATACTTGGAATTACAAACTAAGATGCTAGAAGCTACTTTTAAAGTGTTTCGCGATAGTTGAAATTACAAACCAAGATGCTAGAAGCTACTTTTAAAGTGTTTCGGGGTTCTTGGAATTACAAACCAAGATGCTAGAAGCTACTTTTAAAGTGATCCGGGATACTTGGAATTACAAACCAAGATGCTAGAAGCTACTTTTAAAGTGTTTCGGGATACTTGGAATAACAAACTAAGTTGCTAGAAGCTACTTTTAAAGTGTTTCGCGATAGTTGGAATTACAAACTAAGATGCTAGAAGCTACTTTTAAAGTGTTTCGCGATAGTTGGAATTGCAAACCAAGATGCTAGAAGCTACTTTTAAAGTGTTTCGGGATACTTGGAATTACAAACCAAGATGCTAGAAGCTACTTTTAAAGTGTTTCGCGATAGTTGAAATTACAAACCAAGATGCTAGAAGCTACTTTTAAAGTGTTTCGGGGTTCTTGGAATTACAAACCAAGTTGCTAGAAGCTACTTTAAAAGTGTTTCGGGATACTTGGAATTACAAACCAAGATGCTAGAAGCTACTTTTAAAGTGTTTCGGGATACTTGGAATTACAAACCAAGATGCTAGAAGCTACTTTCAAAGTGTTTCGCGATAGTTGAAATTACAAACCAAGATGCTAGAAGCTACTTTTAAAGTGTTTCGCGATAGTTGAAATTACAAACCAAGATGCTAGAAGCTTCTTTTAAAGTGTTTCGCGATAGTTGGAATTACAAACCAAGTTGCTAGAAGCTACTTTTAAAGTGTTTCGCGATAGTTGAAATTACAAACCAAGATGCTAGAAGCTACTTTTAAAATGTTTCTGGATACTTGGAATTACAAACCAAGATGCTAGAAGCTACTTTTAAAGTGTTTCGGGATACTTGGAATTACAAACCAAGATGCTAGAAGCTACTTTTAAAGTGTTTCGCGATAGTTGAAATTACAAACCAAGATGCTAGAAGCTACTTTTAAAGTGTTTCGGGGTTCTTAGAATTAGAAACCAAGATGCTAGAAGCTACTTTTAAAGTGTTTCGCGATAGTTGGAATTGCAAACCAAGATGCTAGAAGCTACTTTTAAAGTGTTTCGGGATACTTGGAATTACAAACCAAGTTGCTAGAAGCTACTTTTAAAGTGTTTTGGGATACTTGGAATTACAAACCAAGATGCTAGAAGCTACTTTTAAAGTGTTTCGCGATACTTGGAATTGCAAACCAAGATGCTAGAAGCTACTTTTAAAGTGTTTTGGGATACTTGGAATTACAAACCAAGTTGCTAGAAGCTACTTTTAAAGTGTTTTGGGATACTTGGAATTACAAACCAAGTTGCTAGAAGCTACTTTTAAAGTGTTTCGCGATACTTGGAATTACAAACCATGATGCTAGAAGCTACTTTTAAAGTGTTTCGCGATAGTTGGAATTGCAAACCAAGATGCTAGAAGCTACTTTTAAAGTGTTTTGGGATACTTGGAATTACAAACCAAGTTGCTAGAAGCTACTTTTAAAGTGTTTTGGGATACTTGGAATTACAAACCAAGTTGCTAGAAGCTACTTTTAAAGTGTTTCGCGATACTTGGAATTACAAACCAAGATGCTAGAAGCTACTTTTAAAGTGTTTCGCGATAGTTGAAATTACAAACCAAGATGCTAGAAGCTTCTTTTAAAGTGTTTCGCGATAGTTAGAATTACAAACCAAGTTGCTAGAAGCTACTTTTAAAGTGTTTCGCGATAGTTGAAATTACAAACCAAGATGCTAGAAGCTACTTTTTAAATGTTTCTGGATACTTGGAATTACAAACCAAGTTGCTAGAAGCTACTTTTAAAGTGTTTCGCGATAGTTGGAATTACAAACCAAGATGCTAGAAGCTACTTTTAAAGTGTTTCGCGATAGTTGGAATTACAAACCAAGATGCTAGAAGCTACTTTTAAAGTGTTTCGGGATACTTGGAATTACAAACCAAGATGCTAGAAGCTACTTTTAAAGTGTTTCGCGATAGTTGAAATTACAAACCAAGATGCTAGAAGCTACTTTTAAAGTGTTTCGCGATAGTTGAAATTACAAACCAAGATGGTAGAAGCTTCTTTTAAAGTGTTTCGCGATAGTTAGAATTACAAACCAAGTTGCTAGAAGCTACTTTTAAAGTGTTTCGCGATAGTTGAAATTACAAACCAAGATGCTAGAAGCTACTTTTTAAATGTTTCTGGATACTTGGAATTACAAACCAAGTTGCTAGAAGCTACTTTTAAAGTGTTTCGCGATAGTTGGAATTACAAACCAAGATGCCAGAAGCTACTTTTAAAGTGTTTTGGGATACTTGGAATTACAAACCAAGTTGCTAGAAGCTACTTTTAAAGTGTTTTGGGATACTTGGAATTGCAAACCAAGATGCTAGAAGCTACTTTTAAAGTGTTTCGGGATACTTGGAATTACAAACCAAGTTGCTAGAAGCTACTTTTAAAGTGTTTTGGGATACTTGGAATTACAAACCAAGATGCTAGAAGCTACTTTTAAAGTGTTTTGGGATACTTGGAATTACAAACCAAGTTGCTAGAAGCTACTTTTAAAGTGTTTTGGGATACTTGGAATTACAAACCAAGTTGCTAGAAGCTACTTTTAAAGTGTTTCGCGATACTTGGAATTACAAACCAAGATGCTAGAAGCTACTTTTAAAGTGTTTCGCGATAGTTGGAATTACAAACCAAGATGCTAGAAGCTACTTTTAAAGTGTTTCGCGATACTTGGAATTGCAAACCAAGTTGCTAGAAGCTACTTTTAAAGTGTTTCGGGATACTTGGAATTACAAACCAAGATGCTAGAAGCTACTTTTAAAGTGTTTCGCGATAGTTGAAATTACAAACCAAGATGCTAGAAGCTACTTTTAAAGTGTTTGGCGATAGTTGAAATTACAAACCAAGAAGCTAGAAGCTACTTTTAAAGTGTTTCGCGATAGTTAGAATTACAAACCAAGTTGCTAGAAGCTACTTTTAAAGTGTTTCGCGATAGTTGAAATTACAAACCAAGATGCTAGAAGCTACTTTTTAAATGTTTCTGGATACTTGGAATTACAAACCAAGTTGCTAGAAGCTACTTTTAAAGTGTTTCGCGATAGTTGGAATTACAAACCAAGATGCTAGAAGCTACTTTTAAAGTGTTTCGCGATAGTTGGAATTACAAACCAAGATGCTAGAAGCTACTTTTAAAGTGTTTCGCGATAGTTGGAATTACAAACCAAGATGCTAGAAGCTACTTTTAAAGTGTTTTGGGATACTTGGAATTACAAACCAAGATGCTAGAAGCTACTTTTAAAGTGTTTCGCGATACTTGGAATTGCAAACCAAGATGCTAGAAGCTACTTTTAAAGTGTTTTGGGATACTTGGAATTACAAACCAAGTTGCTAGAAGCTACTTTTAAAGTGTTTTGGGATACTTGGAATTACAAACCAAGTTGCTAGAAGCTACTTTTAAAGTGTTTTGCGATACTTGGAATTACAAACCAAGATGCTAGAAGCTACTTTTAAAGTGTTTCGCGATAGTTGGAATTGCAAACCAAGATGCTAGAAGCTACTTTTAAAGTGTTTTGGGATACTTGGAATTACAAACCAAGTTGCTAGAAGCTACTTTTAAAGTGTTTTGGGATACTTGGAATTACAAACCAAGTTGGTAGAAGCTACTTTTAAAGTGTTTCCCGATAGTTGGAATTACAAACCAAGATGCTAGAAGCTACTTTTAAAGTGTTTCGCGATAGTTGGAATTACAAACCAAGTTGCTAGAAGCTACTTTTAAAGTGTTTCGCGATAGTTGGAATTACAAACCAAGATGCTAGAAGCTACTTTTAAAGTGTTTCGGGATACTTGGAATTACAAACCAAGTTGGTAGAAGCTACTTTTAAAGTGTTTCCCGATAGTTGGAATTACAAACCAAGATGCTAGAAGCTACTTTTAAAGTGTTTCGCGATAGTTGGAATTACAAACCAAGTTGCTAGAAGCTACTTTTAAAGTGTTTCGCGATAGTTGGAATTACAAACCAAGATGCTAGAAGCTACTTTTAAAGTGTTTCGGGATACTTGGAATTACAAACCAAGATGCTAGAAGCTACTTTTAAAGTGTTTCGCGATACTTGGAATTGCAAACCAAGTTGCTAGAAGCTACTTTTAAAGTGTTTCGGGATACTTGGAATAACAAACCAAGATGCTAGAAGCTACTTTTAAAATGTTTCTGGATACTTGGAATTACAAACCAAGATGCTAGAAGCTACTTTTAAAGTGTTTCGCGATAGTTGGAATTACAAACTTAGATGCTAGAAGCTACTTTTAAAGTGTTTCGCGATACTTGGAATTGCAAACCAAGATGCTAGAAGCTACTTTTAAAGTGTTTTGGGATACTTGGAATTACAAACCAAGTTGCTAGAAGCTACTTTTAAAGTGTTTTGGGATACTTGGAATTACAAACCAAGTTGCTAGAAGCTACTTTTAAAGTGTTTCGCGATAGTTGGAATTACAAACCAAGATGCTAGAAGCTACTTTTAAAGTGTTTCGCGATAGTTGGAATTACAAACCAAGATGCTAGAAGCTACTTTTAAAGTGTTTCGCGATAGTTGGAATTACAAACCAAGATGCTAGAAGCTACTTTTAAAGTGTTTTGGGATACTTGGAATTACAAACCAAGATGCTAGAAGCTACTTTTAAAGTGTTTCGCGATACTTGGAATTGCAAACCAAGATGCTAGAAGCTACTTTTAAAGTGTTTTGGGATACTTGGAATTACAAACCAAGTTGCTAGAAGCTACTTTTAAAGTGTTTTGGGATACTTGGAATTACAAACCAAGTTGCTAGAAGCTACTTTTAAAGTGTTTCGCGATACTTGGAATTACAAACCAAGATGCTAGAAGCTACTTTTAAAGTGTTTCGCGATACTTGGAATTGCAAACCAAGTTGCTAGAAGCTACTTTTAAAGTGTTTCGCGATAGTTGGAATTGCAAACCAAGATGCTAGAAGCTACTTTGAAAGTGTTTTGGGATACTTGGAATTACAAACCAAGTTGCTAGAAGCTACTTTTAAAGTGTTTCGCGATAGTTGGAATTACAAACAAAGATGCTAGAAGCTACTTTTAAAGTGTTTCGGGATACTTGGAATTACAAACCAAGATGCTAGAAGCTACTTTTAAAGTGTTTCGCGATAGTTGAAATTACAAACCAAGATGCTAGAAGCTACTTTTAAAGTGTTTCGCGATAGTTGGAATTACAAACCAAGTTGCTAGAAGCTACTTTTAAAGTGTTTCGCGATAGTTGGAATTGCAAACCAAGATGCTAGAAGCTACTTTTAAAGTGTTTTGGGATACTTGGAATTACAAACCAAGATGCTAGAAGCTACTTTTAAAGTGTTTCGCGATAGTTGGAATTACAAACCAAGATGCTAGAAGTTACTTTTAAAGTGTTTCGCGATAGTTGGAATTACAAACCAAGATGCTAGAAGCTACTTTTAAAGTGTTTCGCGATAGTTGAAATTACAAACCAAGATGCTAGAAGCTACTTTTAAAGTGTTTCGGGATACTTGGAATTACAAACCAAGATGCTAGAAGCTACTTTTAAAGTGTTTCGCGATAGTTGGAATTACAAACTAAGATGCTAGAAGCTACTTTTAAAGTGTTTCGCGATAGTTGGAATTGCAAACCAAGATGCTAGAAGTTACTTTTAAAGTGTTTCGCGATAGTTGGAATTGCAAACCAAGATGCTAGAAGCTACTTTTAAAGTGTTTCGGGATACTTGGAATTACAAACCAAGATGCTAGAAGCTACTTTTGAAGTGTTTCGCGATAGTTGGAATTACAAACCAAGATGCTAGAAGCTACTTTTAAAGTGTTTCGCGATAGTTGGAATTACAAACCAAGATGCTAGAAGTTACTTTTAAAGTGTTTCGCGATAGTTGGAATTGCAAACCAAGATGCTAGAAGCTACTTTTAAAATGTTTCGGGATACTTGGAATTACAAACCAAGATGCTAGAAGCTACTTTTAAAGTGTTTCGCGATAGTTGGAATTACAAACTAAGATGCTAGAAGCTACTTTTAAAGTGTTTCGCGATAGTTGGAATTACAAACCAAGTTGCTAGAAGCTACTTTTAAAGTGTTTCGGGATACTTGGAATTACAAACCAAGATGCTAGAAGCTACTTTTAAAGTGTTTCGGGATACTTGGAATTACAAACCAAGATGCTAGAAGCTACTTTTGAAGTGTTTCGCGATAGTTGGAATTACAAACCAAGATGCTAGAAGCTACTTTTAAAGTTTTTTGGGATACTTGGAATTACAAACCAAGATGCTAGAAGCTACTTTTAAAATGTTTCTGGATACTTGGAATTACAAACCAAGATGCTAGAAGCTACTTTTAAAGTGTTTCGCGATAGTTGGAATTACAAACCAAGATGCTAGAAGCTACTTTTAAAGTGTTTCGCGATACTTGGAATTGCAAACCAAGTTGCTAGAAGCTACTTTTAAAGTGTTTTGGGATACTTGGAATTACAAACCAAGTTGCTAGAAGCTACTTTTAAAGTGTTTCGCGATAGTTGGAATTACAAACAAAGATGCTAGAAGCTACTTTTAAAGTGTTTCGGGATACTTGGAATTACAAACCAAGATGCTAGAAGCTACTTTTAAAGTGTTTCGCGATAGTTGAAATTACAAACCAAGATGCTAGAAGCTACTTTTAAAGTGTTTCGCGATAGTTGGAATTACAAACCAAGATGCTAGAAGCTACTTTTAAAGTGTTTCGCGATAGTTGGAATTACAAACTAAGATGCTAGAAGCTACTTTTAAAGTGTTTCGCGATAGTTGGAATTACAAACCAAGATGCTAGAAGCTACTTTTAGAGTGTTTCGGGATACTTGGAATTACAAACCAAGATGCTAGAAGCTACTTTTAAAGTGTTTCGGAATACTTGGAATTACAAACCAAGATGCTAGAAGCTACTTTTAAAGTGTTTCGCGATACTTGGAATTGCAAACCAAGATGCTAGAAGCTACTTTTAAAGTGTTTCGCGATAGTTGGAATTGCAAACCAAGATGCTAGAAGCTACTTTTAAAGTGTTTTGGGATACTTGGAATTACAAACCAAGATGCTAGAAGCTACTTTTAAAGTGTTTCGCGATAGTTGGAATTACAAACCAAGATGCTAGAAGTTACTTTTAAAGTGTTTCGCGATAGTTGGAATTACAAACCAAGATGCTAGAAGCTACTTTTAAAGTGTTTCGCGATAGTTGGAATTACAAACCAAGATGCTAGAAGTTACTTTTAAAGTGTTTCGCGATAGTTGGAATTACAAACCAAGATGCTAGAAGCTACTTTTAAAGTGTTTCGCGATAGTTGGAATTACAAACTAAGATGCTAGAAGCTACTTTTAAAGTGTTTCGCGATAGTTGGAATTGCAAACCAAGATGCTAGAAGTTACTTTTAAAGTGTTTCGCGATAGTTGGAATTGCAAACCAAGATGCTAGAAGCTACTTTTAAAGTGTTTCGGGATACTTGGAATTACAAACCAAGATGCTAGAAGCTACTTTTGAAGTGTTTCGCGATAGTTGGAATTACAAACCAAGATGCTAGAAGCTACTTTTAAAGTGTTTCGCGATAGTTGGAATTACAAACCAAGATGCTAGAAGTTACTTTTAAAGTGTTTCGCGATAGTTGGAATTGCAAACCAAGATGCTAGAAGCTACTTTTAAAATGTTTCGGGATACTTGGAATTACAAACCAAGATGCTAGAAGCTACTTTTAAAGTGTTTCGCGATAGTTGGAATTACAAACTAAGATGCTAGAAGCTACTTTTAAAGTGTTTCGCGATAGTTGGAATTACAAACCAAGTTGCTAGAAGCTACTTTTAAAGTGTTTCGGGATACTTGGAATTACAAACCAAGATGCTAGAAGCTACTTTTAAAGTGTTTCGGGATACTTGGAATTACAAACCAAGATGCTAGAAGCTACTTTTGAAGTGTTTCGCGATAGTTGGAATTACAAACCAAGATGCTAGAAGCTACTTTTAAAGTGTTTTGGGATACTTGGAATTACAAACCAAGATGCTAGAAGCTACTTTTAAAATGTTTCTGGATACTTGGAATTACAAACCAAGATGCTAGAAGCTACTTTTAAAGTGTTTCGCGATAGTTGGAATTACAAACTTAGATGCTAGAAGCTACTTTTAAAGTGTTTCGCGATACTTGGAATTGCAAACCAAGATGCTAGAAGCTACTTTTAAAGTGTTTTGGGATACTTGGAATTACAAACCAAGTTGCTAGAAGCTACTTTTAAAGTGTTTTGGGATACTTGGAATTACAAACCAAGTTGCTAGAAGCTACTTTTAAAGTGTTTCGCGATAGTTGGAATTACAAACCAAGATGCTAGAAGCTACTTTTAAAGTGTTTCGTGATACTTGGAATTACAAACCAAGATGCTAGAAGCTACTTTTAAAGTGTTTCGGGATACTTGGAATTACAAACCAAGATGCTAGAAGCTACTTTTAAAGTGTTTCGCGATAGTTGGAATTACAAACCAAGATGCTAGAAGTTACTTTTAAAGTGTTTCGCGATAGTTGGAATTACAAACCAAGATGCTAGAAGCTACTTTTAAAGTGTTTCGCGATAGTTGGAATTACAAACTAAGATGCTAGAAGCTACTTTTAAAGTGTTTCGCGATAGTTGGAATTGCAAACCAAGATGCTAGAAGTTACTTTTAAAGTGTTTCGCGATAGTTGGAATTGCAAACCAAGATGCTAGAAGCTACTTTTAAAGTGTTTCGGGATACTTGGAATTACAAACCAAGATGCTAGAAGCTACTTTTGAAGTGTTTCGCGATAGTTGGAATTACAAACCAAGATGCTAGAAGCTACTTTTAAAGTGTTTCGCGATAGTTGGAATTACAAACCAAGATGCTAGAAGTTACTTTTAAAGTGTTTCGCGATAGTTGGAATTGCAAACCAAGATGCTAGAAGCTACTTTTAAAATGTTTCGGGATACTTGGAATTACAAACCAAGATGCTAGAAGCTACTTTTAAAGTGTTTCGCGATAGTTGGAATTACAAACTAAGATGCTAGAAGCTACTTTTAAAGTGTTTCGCGATAGTTGGAATTACAAACCAAGTTGCTAGAAGCTACTTTTAAAGTGTTTCGGGATACTTGGAATTACAAACCAAGATGCTAGAAGCTACTTTTAAAGTGTTTCGGGATACTTGGAATTACAAACCAAGATGCTAGAAGCTACTTTTGAAGTGTTTCGCGATAGTTGGAATTACAAACCAAGATGCTAGAAGCTACTTTTAAAGTGTTTTGGGATA
Source organism: Anopheles ziemanni (assembly GCF_943734765.1). Lineage (NCBI taxonomy): Eukaryota > Metazoa > Arthropoda > Insecta > Diptera > Culicidae > Anopheles > Anopheles ziemanni. The sequence goes on along the minus strand of NW_026690047.1, from coordinate 908,164 downwards.
CTTGGAATTACAAACCAAGATGCTAGAAGCTACTTTTAAAATGTTTCTGGATACTTGGAATTACAAACCAAGATGCTAGAAGCTACTTTTAAAGTGTTTCGCGATAGTTGGAATTACAAACTTAGATGCTAGAAGCTACTTTTAAAGTGTTTCGCGATACTTGGAATTGCAAACCAAGATGCTAGAAGCTACTTTTAAAGTGTTTTGGGATACTTGGAATTACAAACCAAGTTGCTAGAAGCTACTTTTAAAGTGTTTTGGGATACTTGGAATTACAAACCAAGTTGCTAGAAGCTACTTTTAAAGTGTTTCGCGATAGTTGGAATTACAAACCAAGATGCTAGAAGCTACTTTTAAAGTATTTCGTGATACTTGGAATTACAAACCAAGATGCTAGAAGCTACTTTTAAAGTGTTTCGGGATACTTGGAATTACAAACCAAGATGCTAGAAGCTACTTTTAAAGTGTTTCGCGATAGTTGGAATTACAAACCAAGATGCTAGAAGCTACTTTTAAAGTGTTTTGGGATACTTGGAATTACAAACCAAGATGCTAGAAGCTACTTTTAAAGTGTTTCGCGATACTTGGAATTGCAAACCAAGATGCTAGAAGCTACTTTTAAAGTGTTTTGGGATACTTGGAATTACAAACCAAGTTGCTAGAAGCTACTTTTAAAGTGTTTTGGGATACTTGGAATTACAAACCAAGTTGCTAGAAGCTACTTTTAAAGTGTTTCGCGATACTTGGAATTACAAACCAAGATGCTAGAAGCTACTTTTAAAGTGTTTCGCGATACTTGGAATTGCAAACCAAGTTGCTAGAAGCTACTTTTAAAGTGTTTCGGGATACTTGGAATTACAAACCAAGATGCTAGAAGCTACTTTGAAAGTGTTTTGGGATACTTGGAATTACAAACCAAGATGCTAGAAGCTACTTTTAAAGTGTTTCGCGATAGTTGGAATTACAAACCAAGTTGCTAGAAGCTACTTTTAAAGTGTTTCGCGATAGTTGGAATTGCAAACCAAGATGCTAGAAGCTACTTTTAAAGTGTTTTGGGATACTTGGAATTACAAACCAAGATGCTAGAAGCTACTTTTAAAGTGTTTCGCGATATTTGGAATTACAAACCAAGATGCTAGAAGTTACTTTTAAAGTGTTTCGCGATAGTTGGAATTACAAACCAAGATGCTAGAAGCTACTTTTAAAGTGTTTCGCGATAGTTGAAATTACAAACCAAGATGCTAGAAGCTACTTTTAAAGTGTTTCGGGATACTTGGAATTACAAACCAAGATGCTAGAAGCTACTTTTAAAGTGTTTCGCGATAGTTGGAATTACAAACTAAGATGCTAGAAGCTACTTTTAAAGTGTTTCGCGATAGTTGGAATTACAAACTAAGATGCTAGAAGCTACTTTTAAAGTGTTTCGCGATAGTTGGAATTGCAAACCAAGATGCTAGAAGTTACTTTTAAAGTGTTTCGCGATAGTTGGAATTGCAAACCAAGATGCTAGAAGCTACTTTTAAAGTGTTTCGGGATACTTGGAATTACAAACCAAGATGCTAGAAGCTACTTTTGAAGTGTTTCGCGATAGTTGGAATTACAAACCAAGATGCTAGAAGCTACTTTTAAAGTGTTTCGCGATAGTTGGAATTACAAACCAAGATGCTAGAAGTTACTTTTAAAGTGTTTCGCGATAGTTGGAATTGCAAACCAAGATGCTAGAAGCTACTTTTAAAATGTTTCGGGATACTTGGAATTACAAACCAAGATGCTAGAAGCTACTTTTAAAGTGTTTCGCGATAGTTGGAATTACAAACTAAGATGCTAGAAGCTACTTTTAAAGTGTTTCGCGATAGTTGGAATTACAAACCAAGTTGCTAGAAGCTACTTTTAAAGTGTTTCGGGATACTTGGAATTACAAACCAAGATGCTAGAAGCTACTTTTAAAGTGTTTCGGGATACTTGGAATTACAAACCAAGATGCTAGAAGCTACTTTTGAAGTGTTTCGCGATAGTTGGAATTACAAACCAAGATGCTAGAAGCTACTTTTAAAGTGTTTCGGGATACTTGGAATTACAAACCAAGTTGCTAGAAGCTACTTTTAAAGTGTTTCTGGATACTTGGAATTACAAACCAAGATGCTAGAAGCTACTTTTAAAATGTTTCTGGATACTTGGAATTACAAACCAAGATGCTAGAAGCTACTTTTAAAGTGTTTCGCGATAGTTGGAATTACAAACCAAGATGCTAGAAGTTACTTTTAAAGTGTTTCGCGATAGTTGGAATTACAAACCAAGATGCTAGAAGCTACTTTTAAAGTGTTTCGCGATAGTTGAAATTACAAACCAAGATGCTAGAAGCTACTTTTAAAGTGTTTCGGGATACTTGGAATTACAAACCAAGATGCTAGAAGCTACTTTTAAAATGTTTCTGGATACTTGGAATTACAAACCAAGATGCTAGAAGCTACTTTTAAAGTGTTTCGCGATAGTTGGAATTACAAACCAAGATGCTAGAAGTTACTTTTAAAGTGTTTCGCGATAGTTGGAATTACAAACCAAGATGCTAGAAGTTACTTTTAAAGTGTTTCGCGATAGTTGGAATTACAAACCAAGATGCTAGAAGCTACTTTTAAAGTGTTTCGCGATAGTTGAAATTACAAACCAAGATGCTAGAAGCTACTTTTAAAGTGTTTCGGGATACTTGGAATTACAAACCAAGATGCTAGAAGCTACTTTTAAAGTGTTTCGCGATAGTTGGAATTACAAACCAAGATGCTAGAAGTTACTTTTAAAGTGTTTCGCGATAGTTGGAATTACAAACCAAGATGCTAGAAGCTACTTTTAAAGTGTTTCGCGATAGTTGAAATTACAAACCAAGATGCTAGAAGCTACTTTTAAAGTGTTTCGGGATACTTGGAATTACAAACCAAGATGCTAGAAGCTACTTTTAAAGTGTTTCGCGATAGTTGGAATTACAAACCAAGATGCTAGAAGTTACTTTTAAAGTGTTTCGCGATAGTTGGAATTGCAAACCAAGATGCTAGAAGCTACTTTTGAAGTGTTTCGCGATAGTTGGAATTATAAACCAAGATGCTAGAAGCTACTTTTAAAGTGTTTCGGGATACTTGGAATTACAAACCAAGTTGCTAGAAGCTACTTTTAAAGTGTTTCTGGATACTTGGAATTACAAACCAAGATGCTAGAAGCTACTTTTAAAGTGTTTCGCGATAGTTGGAATTACAAACCAAGATGCTAGAAGTTACTTTTAAAGTGTTTCGCGATAGTTGGAATTACAAACCAAGATGCTAGAAGCTACTTTTAAAGTGTTTCGCGATAGTTGGAATTGCAAACCAAGATGCTAGAAGCTACTTTTAAAGTGTTTTGGGATACTTGGAATTACAAACCAAGATGCTAGAAGCTACTTTTAAAGTGTTTCGCGATAGTTGGAATTACAAACCAAGATGCTAGAAGCTACTTTTAAAGTGTTTCGCGATAGTTGGAATTACAAACCAAGATGCTAGAAGCTACTTTTAAAGTGTTTCGCGATAGTTGGAATTGCAAACCAAGATGCTAGAAGCTACTTTTAAAATGTTTCGGGATACTTGGAATTACAAACCAAGATGCTAGAAGTTACTTTTAAAGTGTTTCGCGATAGTTGGAATTGCAAACCAAGATGCTAGAAGCTACTTTTGAAGTGTTTCGCGATAGTTGGAATTATAAACCAAGATGCTAGAAGCTACTTTTAAAGTGTTTCGGGATACTTGGAATTACAAACCAAGTTGCTAGAAGCTACTTTTAAAGTGTTTCGCGATAGTTGGAATTACAAACCAAGATGCTAGAAGCTACTTTTAAAGTGTTTCGCGATAGTTGGAATTACAAACCAAGATGCTAGAAGCTACTTTTAAAGTGTTTCGCGATAGTTGGAATTACAAACCAAGATGCTAGAAGTTACTTTTAAAGTGTTTCGCGATAGTTGGAATTGCAAACCAAGATGCTAGAAGCTACTTTTAAAATGTTTCTGGATACTTGGAATTGCAAACCAAGATGCTAGAAGCTACTTTTAAAGTGTTTCGGGATACTTGGAATTACAAACCAAGATGCTAGAAGCTACTTTTGAAGTGTTTCGCGATAGTTGGAATTATAAACCAAGATGCTAGAAGCTACTTTTAAAGTGTTTCGGGATACTTGGAATTACAAACCAAGTTGCTAGAAGCTACTTTTAAAGTGTTTCTGGATACTTGGAATTACAAACCAAGATGCTAGAAGCTACTTTTAAAATGTTTCTGGATACTTGGAATTACAAACCAAGATGCTAGAAGCTACTTTTAAAGTGTTTCGCGATAGTTGGAATTACAAACCAAGATGCTAGAAGTTACTTTTAAAGTGTTTCGCGATAGTTGGAATTACAAACCAAGATGCTAGAAGCTACTTTTAAAGTGTTTTGGGATACTTGGAATTACAAACCAAGATGCTAGAAGCTACTTTTAAAATGTTTCTGGATACTTGGAATTACAAACCAAGTTGCTAGAAGCTACTTTTAAAGTGTTTCGCGATAGTTGGAATTATAAACCAAGATGCTAGAAGCTACTTTTAAAGTGTTTCGGGATACTTGGAATTACAAACCAAGTTGCTAGAAGCTACTTTTAAAGTGTTTCGCGATAGTTGGAATTACAAACCAAGATGCTAGAAGCTACTTTTAAAGTGTTTCGCGATAGTTGGAATTACAAACCAAGATGCTAGAAGCTACTTTTAAAGTGTTTCGCGATAGTTGGAATTACAAACCAAGATGCTAGAAGTTACTTTTAAAGTGTTTCGCGATAGTTGGAATTGCAAACCAAGATGCTAGAAGCTACTTTTAAAATGTTTCTGGATACTTGGAATTGCAAACCAAGATGCTAGAAGCTACTTTTAAAGTGTTTCGGGATACTTGGAATTACAAACCAAGATGCTAGAAGCTACTTTTGAAGTGTTTCGCGATAGTTGGAATTATAAACCAAGATGCTAGAAGCTACTTTTAAAGTGTTTCGGGATACTTGGAATTACAAACCAAGTTGCTAGAAGCTACTTTTAAAGTGTTTCTGGATACTTGGAATTACAAACCAAGATGCTAGAAGCTACTTTTAAAATGTTTCTGGATACTTGGAATTACAAACCAAGATGCTAGAAGCTACTTTTAAAGTGTTTCGCGATAGTTGGAATTACAAACCAAGATGCTAGAAGTTACTTTTAAAGTGTTTCGCGATAGTTGGAATTACAAACCAAGATGCTAGAAGCTACTTTTAAAGTGTTTTGGGATACTTGGAATTACAAACCAAGATGCTAGAAGCTACTTTTAAAGTGTTTCGCGATAGTTGAAATTACAAATAAAGATGCTAGAAGCTACTTTTAAAGTGTTTCGGGATACTTGGAATTACAAACCAAGATGCTAGAAGCTACTTTTAAAATGTTTCTGGATACTTGGAATTACAAACCAAGATGCTAGAAGCTACTTTTAAAGTGTTTCGCGATAGTTGGAATTACAAACCAAGATGCTAGAAGTTACTTTTAAAGTGTTTCGCGATAGTTGGAATTACAAACCAAGATGCTAGAAGTTACTTTTAAAGTGTTTCGCGATAGTTGGAATTACAAACCAAGATGCTAGAAGCTACTTTTAAAGTGTTTCGCGATAGTTGAAATTACAAACCAAGATGCTAGAAGCTACTTTTAAAGTGTTTCGGGATACTTGGAATTACAAACCAAGATGCTAGAAGCTACTTTTAAAGTGTTTCGCGATAGTTGGAATTACAAACCAAGATGCTAGAAGTTACTTTTAAAGTGTTTCGCGATAGTTGGAATTACAAACTTAGATGCTAGAAGCTACTTTTAAAGTGTTTCGCGATAGTTTAAATTACAAACCAAGATGCTAGAAGCTACCTTTAAAATGTTTCGGGATACTTTGAATTACAAACCAAGATGCTAGAAGCTACTTTTAAAGTGTTTTGGGATACTTGAAATTACAAACCAAGTTGCTAAAAGCTACTTTTAAAGTGTTTCGCGATAGTTGGAATTACAAACCAAGATGCTAGGAGCTACTTTTAAAGTGTTTCGCGATAGTTGGAATTACAAACCAAGATGCTAGAAGCTACTTTTAAAGTGTTTCGGGATACTTGGAATTACAAATCAAGATGCTAGAAGCTACTTTTAAAGTGTTTCGCGATAGTTGGAATTACAAACCAAGATGCTAGAAGCTACTTTTAAAGTGTTTTGGGATACTTGGAATTACAAACCAAGATGCTAGAAGCTACTTTTAAAGTGTTTTGGGATACTTGGAATTACAAACCAAGATGCTAGAAGCTACTTTTAAAGTGTTTCGCGATACTTGGAATTACAAACCAAGATGCTAGAAGCTACATTTAAAGTGTTTCGCGATAGTTGGAATTACAAACCAAGATGCTAGAAGCTACTTTTAAAGTGTTTCGCGATAGTTGGAATTACAAACCAAGATGCTAGAAGCTACTTTTAAAGTGTTTCGGGATACTTGGAATTACAAACCAAGATGCTAGAAGCTACTTTTAAAGTGTTTCCCGATAGTTGGAATTGCAAACCAAGATGCTAGAAGCTACTTTTAAAGTGTTTTGGGATACTTGGAATTACAAACCAAGTTGCTAGAAGCTACTTTAAAAGTGTTTCGGGATACTTGGAATTACAAACCAAGATGCTAGAAGCTACTTTTAAAGTGTTTCGCGATAGTTGGAATTACAAACCAAGATGCTAGAAGCTACTTTTAAAGTGTTTCGCGATAGTTGGAATTACAAACCAAGATGCTAGAAGCTACTTTTAAAGTGTTTCGGGATACTTGGAATTACAAACCAAGATGCTAGAAGCTACTTTTAAAGTGTTTCGCGATACTTGGAATTGCAAACCAAGTTGCTAGAAGCTACTTTTAAAGTGTTTCGGGATACTTGGAATTACAAACCAAGATGCTAGAAGCTACTTTGAAAGTGTTTTGGGATACTTGGAATTACAAACCAAGTTGCTAGAAGCTACTTTTAAAGTGTTTCGCGATAGTTGGAATTACAAACAAAGATGCTAGAAGCTACTTTTAAAGTGTTTCGGGATACTTGGAATTACAAACCAAGATGCTAGAAGCTACTTTTAAAGTGTTTCGCGATAGTTGAAATTACAAACCAAGATGCTAGAAGCTACTTTTAAAGTGTTTCGCGATAGTTGGAATTACAAACCAAGTTGCTAGAAGCTACTTTTAAAGTGTTTCGCGATAGTTGGAATTGCAAACCAAGATGCTAGAAGCTACTTTTAAAGTGTTTTGGGATACTTGGAATTACAAACCAAGATGCTAGAAGCTACTTTTAAAGTGTTTCGCGATAGTTGGAATTACAAACCAAGATGCTAGAAGTTACTTTTAAAGTGTTTCGCGATAGTTGGAATTACAAACCAAGATGCTAGAAGCTACTTTTAAAGTGTTTCGCGATAGTTGAAATTACAAACCAAGATGCTAGAAGCTACTTTTAAAGTGTTTCGGGATACTTGGAATTACAAACCAAGATGCTAGAAGCTACTTTTAAAGTGTTTCGCGATAGTTGGAATTACAAACTAAGATGCTAGAAGCTACTTTTAAAGTGTTTCGCGATAGTTGGAATTACAAACTAAGATGCTAGAAGCTACTTTTAAAGTGTTTCGCGATAGTTGGAATTGCAAACCAAGATGCTAGAAGTTACTTTTAAAGTGTTTCGCGATAGTTGGAATTGCAAACCAAGATGCTAGAAGCTACTTTTAAAGTGTTTCGGGATACTTGGAATTACAAACCAAGATGCTAGAAGCTACTTTTGAAGTGTTTCGCGATAGTTGGAATTACAAACCAAGATGCTAGAAGCTACTTTTAAAGTGTTTCGCGATAGTTGGAATTACAAACCAAGATGCTAGAAGTTACTTTTAAAGTGTTTCGCGATAGTTGGAATTGCAAACCAAGATGCTAGAAGCTACTTTTAAAATGTTTCGGGATACTTGGAATTACAAACCAAGATGCTAGAAGCTACTTTTAAAGTGTTTCGCGATAGTTGGAATTACAAACTAAGATGCTAGAAGCTACTTTTAAAGTGTTTCGCGATAGTTGGAATTACAAACCAAGTTGCTAGAAGCTACTTTTAAAGTGTTTCGGGATACTTGGAATTACAAACCAAGATGCTAGAAGCTACTTTTAAAGTGTTTCGGGATACTTGGAATTACAAACCAAGATGCTAGAAGCTACTTTTGAAGTGTTTCGCGATAGTTGGAATTACAAACCAAGATGCTAGAAGCTACTTTTAAAGTGTTTCGGGATACTTGGAATTACAAACCAAGTTGCTAGAAGCTACTTTTAAAGTGTTTCTGGATACTTGGAATTACAAACCAAGATGCTAGAAGCTACTTTTAAAATGTTTCTGGATACTTGGAATTACAAACCAAGATGCTAGAAGCTACTTTTAAAGTGTTTCGCGATAGTTGGAATTACAAACCAAGATGCTAGAAGTTACTTTTAAAGTGTTTCGCGATAGTTGGAATTACAAACCAAGATGCTAGAAGCTACTTTTAAAGTGTTTCGCGATAGTTGAAATTACAAACCAAGATGCTAGAAGCTACTTTTAAAGTGTTTCGGGATACTTGGAATTACAAACCAAGATGCTAGAAGCTACTTTTAAAATGTTTCTGGATACTTGGAATTACAAACCAAGATGCTAGAAGCTACTTTTAAAGTGTTTCGCGATAGTTGGAATTACAAACCAAGATGCTAGAAGTTACTTTTAAAGTGTTTCGCGATAGTTGGAATTACAAACCAAGATGCTAGAAGTTACTTTTAAAGTGTTTCGCGATAGTTGGAATTACAAACCAAGATGCTAGAAGCTACTTTTAAAGTGTTTCGCGATAGTTGAAATTACAAACCAAGATGCTAGAAGCTACTTTTAAAGTGTTTCGGGATACTTGGAATTACAAACCAAGATGCTAGAAGCTACTTTTAAAGTGTTTCGCGATAGTTGGAATTACAAACCAAGATGCTAGAAGTTACTTTTAAAGTGTTTCGCGATAGTTGGAATTACAAACCAAGATGCTAGAAGCTACTTTTAAAGTGTTTCGCGATAGTTGGAATTACAAACCAAGATGCTAGAAGCTACTTTTAAAGTGTTTCGCGATAGTTGGAATTACAAACCAAGATGCTAGAAGTTACTTTTAAAGTGTTTCGCGATAGTTGGAATTGCAAACCAAGATGCTAGAAGCTACTTTTAAAATGTTTCTGGATACTTGGAATTGCAAACCAAGATGCTAGAAGCTACTTTTAAAGTGTTTCGGGATACTTGGAATTACAAACCAAGATGCTAGAAGCTACTTTTGAAGTGTTTCGCGATAGTTGGAATTACAAACCAAGATGCTAGAAGCTACTTTTAAAGTGTTTCGGGATACTTGGAATTACAAACCAAGTTGCTAGAAGCTACTTTTGAAGTGTTTCGCGATAGTTGGAATTACAAACCAAGATGCTAGAAGCCACTTTTAAAATGTTTCTGGATACTTGGAATTACAAACCAAGATGCTAGAAGCTACTTTTAAAGTGTTTCGCGATAGTTGGAATTGCAAACCAAGATGCTAGAAGCTACTTTTAAAGTGTTTCGCGATAGTTGGAATTACAAACCAAGATGCTAGAAGCTACTTTTAAAGTGTTTCGCGATAGTTGGAATTACAAACCAAGATGCTAGAAGCTACAATTAAAGTGTTTCGCGATAGTTGGAATTACAAACCAAGATGCTAGAAGCTACTTTTAAAGTGTTTCGGGATACTTGGAATTACAAACCAAGATGCTAGAAGCTACTTTTGAAGTGTTTCGCGATAGTTGGAATTACAAACCAAGATGCTAGAAGCTACTTTTAAAGTGTTTCGGGATACTTGGAATTACAAACCAAGTTGCTAGAAGCTACTTTTGAAGTGTTTCGCGATAGTTGGAATTACAAACCAAGATGCTAGAAGCCACTTTTAAAATGTTTCTGGATACTTGGAATTACAAACCAAGATGCTAGAAGCTACTTTTAAAGTGTTTCGCGATAGTTGGAATTGCAAACCAAGATGCTAGAAGCTACTTTTAAAGTGTTTCGCGATAGTTGGAATTACAAACCAAGATGCTAGAAGTTACTTTTAAAGTGTTTCGCGATAGTTGGAATTACAAACCAAGATGCTAGAAGCTACTTTTAAAGTGTTTCGCGATAGTTGAAATTGCAAACCAAGATGCTAGAAGCTACTTTTAAAGTGTTTCGGGATACTTGGAATTACAAACCAAGATGCTAGAAGCTACTTTTAAAGTGTTTCGCGATAGTTGGAATTACAAACCAAGATGCTAGAAGTTACTTTTAAAGTGTTTCGCGATAGTTGGAATTACAAACCAAGATGCTAGAAGCTACTTTTAAAGTGTTTCGCGATAGTTGGAATTACAAACCAAGATGCTAGAAGTTACTTTTAAAGTGTTTCGCGATAGTTGGAATTGCAAACCAAGATGCTAGAAGCTACTTTTAAAATGTTTCTGGATACTTGGAATTACAAACCAAGATGCTAGAAGCTACTTTTAAAGTGTTTCGCGATAGTTGGAATTGCAAACCAAGATGCTAGAAGCTACTTTTAAAGTGTTTCGCGATAGTTGGAATTACAAACCAAGATGCTAGAAGTTACTTTTAAAGTGTTTCGCGATAGTTGGAATTACAAACCAAGATGCTAGAAGCTACTTTTAAAGTGTTTCGCGATAGTTGAAATTACAAACCAAGATGCTAGAAGCTACTTTTAAAGTGTTTCGGGATACTTGGAATTACAAACCAAGATGCTAGAAGCTACTTTTAAAGTGTTTCGCGATAGTTGGAATTACAAACCAAGATGCTAGAAGTTACTTTTAAAGTGTTTCGCGATAGTTGGAATTACAAACCAAGATGCTAGAAGCTACTTTTAAAGTGTTTCGCGATAGTTGAAATTACAAACCAAGATGCTAGAAGCTACTTTTAAAGTGTTTCGCGATAGTTGGAATTACAAACCAAGATGCTAGAAGTTACTTTTAAAGTGTTTCGCGATAGTTGGAATTGCAAACCAAGATGCTAGAAGCTACTTTTAAAGTGTTTCGCGATAGTTGGAATTACAAACCAAGATGCTAGAAGTTACTTTTAAAGTGTTTCGCGATAGTTGGAATTACAAACCAAGATGCTAGAAGCTACTTTTAAAGTGTTTCGCGATAGTTGAAATTACAAACCAAGATGCTAGAAGCTACTTTTAAAGTGTTTCGGGATACTTGGAATTACAAACCAAGATGCTAGAAGCTACTTTTAAAGTGTTTCGCGATAGTTGGAATTACAAACCAAGATGCTAGAAGTTACTTTTAAAGTGTTTCGCGATAGTTGGAATTACAAACCAAGATGCTAGAAGCTACTTTTAAAGTGTTTCGCGATAGTTGAAATTACAAACCAAGATGCTAGAAGCTACTTTTAAAGTGTTTCGGGATACTTGGAATTACAAACCAAGATGCTAGAAGCTACTTTTAAAGTGTTTCGCGATAGTTGGAATTACAAACCAAGATGCTAGAAGTTACTTTTAAAGTGTTTCGCGATAGTTGGAATTACAAACCAAGATGCTAGAAGCTACTTTTAAAGTGTTTCGCGATAGTTGAAATTACAAACCAAGATGCTAGAAGCTACTTTTAAAGTGTTTCGGGATACTTGGAATTACAAACCAAGATGCTAGAAGCTACTTTTAAAGTGTTTCGCGATAGTTGGAATTACAAACCAAGATGCTAGAAGTTACTTTTAAAGTGTTTCGCGATAGTTGGAATTACAAACCAAGATGCTAGAAGCTACTTTTAAAGTGTTTCGCGATAGTTGGAATTACAAACCAAGATGCTAGAAGTTACTTTTAAAGTGTTTCGCGATAGTTGGAATTGCAAACCAAGATGCTAGAAGCTACTTTTAAAATGTTTCTGGATACTTGGAATTGCAAACCAAGATGCTAGAAGCTACTTTTAAAGTGTTTCGGGATACTTGGAATTACAAACCAAGATGCTAGAAGCTACTTTTGAAGTGTTTCGCGATAGTTGGAATTACAAACCAAGATGCTAGAAGCTACTTTTAAAGTGTTTCGGGATACTTGGAATTACAAACCAAGATGCTAGAAGCTACTTTTGAAGTGTTTCGCGATAGTTGGAATTACAAACCAAGATGCTAGAAGCCACTTTTAAAATGTTTCTGGATACTTGGAATTACAAACCAAGATGCTAGAAGCTACTTTTAAAGTGTTTCGCGATAGTTGGAATTGCAAACCAAGATGCTAGAAGCTACTTTTAAAGTGTTTCGCGATAGTTGGAATTACAAACCAAGATGCTAGAAGCTACTTTTAAAGTGTTTCGCGATAGTTGGAATTACAAACCAAGATGCTAGAAGCTACAATTAAAGTGTTTCGCGATAGTTGGAATTACAAACTAAGATGCTAGAAGCTACTTTTAAAGTGTTTCGGGATACTTGGAATTACAAACCAAGATGCTAGAAGCTACTTTTAAAGTGTTTCGCGATAGTTGGAATTACAAACCAAGATGCTAGAAGTTACTTTTAAAGTGTTTCGCGATAGTTGGAATTGCAAACCAAGATGCTAGAAGCTACTTTTAAAATGTTTCGGGATACTTGGAATTACAAACCAAGATGCTAGAAGCTACTTTTAAAGTGTTTCGCGATAGTTGGAATTACAAACCAAGATGCTAGAAGCTACAATTAAAGTGTTTCGCGATAGTTGGAATTACAAACTAAGATGCTAGAAGCTACTTTTAAAGTGTTTCGGGATACTTGGAATTACAAACCAAGATGCTAGAAGCTACTTTTAAAGTGTTTCGCGATAGTTGGAATTACAAACCAAGTTGCTAGAAGCTACTTTTAAAGTGTTTCTGGATACTTGGAATTACAAACCAAGTTGCTAGAAGCTACTTTAAAAGTGTTTCGGGATACTTGGAATTACAAACCAAGATGCTAGAAGCTACTTATAAAGTGTTTCGCGATAGTTGGAATTACAAACCAAGATGCTAGAAGCTACTTTTAAAGTGTTTCGGGATACTTGGAATTACAAACTAAGTTGCTAGAAGCTACTTTTAAAGTGTTTCGCGATAGTTGGAATTACAAACTAAGATGCTAGAAGCTACTTTTAAAGTGTTTCGCGATAGTTGAAATTACAAACCAAGATGCTAGAAGCTACTTTTAAAGTGTTTCGCGATAGTTGGAATTGCAAACCAAGATGCTAGAAGCTACTTTTAAAGTGTTTCGGGATACTTGGAATTACAAACCAAGATGCTAGAAGCTACTTTTAAAGTGTTTCGCGATAGTTGGAATTACAAACCAAGATGCTAGAAGTTACTTTTAAAGTGTTTCGCGATAGTTGGAATTACAAACCAAGATGCTAGAAGCTACTTTTAAAGTGTTTCGCGATAGTTGGAATTACAAACTAAGATGCTAGAAGCTACTTTTAAAGTGTTTTGGGATACTTGGAATTACAAACCAAGATGCTAGAAGCTACTTTTAAAGTGTTTCGCGATAGTTGGAATTACAAACCAAGATGCTAGAAGTTACTTTTAAAGTGTTTCGCGATAGTTGGAATTGCAAACCAAGATGCTAGAAGCTACTTTTAAAATGTTTCTGGATACTTGGAATTGCAAACCAAGATGCTAGAAGCTACTTTTAAAGTGTTTCGGGATACTTGGAATTACAAACCAAGATGCTAGAAGCTACTTTTGAAGTGTTTCGCGATAGTTGGAATTACAAACCAAGATGCTAGAAGCTACTTTTAAAGTGTTTCGGGATACTTGGAATTACAAACCAAGTTGCTAGAAGCTACTTTTAAAGTGTTTCTGGATACTTGGAATTACAAACCAAGATGCTAGAAGCTACTTTTAAAGTGTTTCGCGATAGTTGGAATTACAAACTAAGATGCTAGAAGCTACTTTTAAAGTGTTTCGCGATAGTTGGAATTGCAAACCAAGATGCTAGAAGCTACTTTTAAAGTGTTTCGGGATACTTGGAATTACAAACCAAGTTGCTAGAAGCTACTTTTAAAGTGTTTCGGGATACTTGGAATTACAAACCAAGATGCTAGAAGCTACTTTTAAAGTGTTTCGGGATACTTGGAATTACAAACCAAGTTGCTAGAAGCTACTTTTAAAGTGTTTCGGGATACTTGGAATTACAAACCAAGTTGCTAGAAGCTACTTTTAAAGTGTTTCGGGATACTTGGAATTACAAACCAAGATGCTAGAAGCTACTTTTGAAGTGTTTCGCGATAGTTGGAATTACAAACCAAGATGCTAGAAGCTACTTTTGAAGTGTTTCGCGATAGTTGGAATTACAAACTAAGATGCTAGAAGCTACTTTTAAAGTGTTTTGGGATACTTGGAATTACAAACCAAGATGCTAGAAGCTACTTTTAAAGTGTTTCGGGATACTTGGAATTACAAACCAAGTTGCTAGAAGCTACTTTTAAAGTGTTTCGGGATACTTGGAATTACAAACCAAGTTGCTAGAAGCTACTTTTAAAGTGTTTCGGGATACTTGGAATTACAAACCAAGATGCTAGAAGCTACTTTTGAAGTGTTTCGCGATAGTTGGAATTACAAACCAAGATGCTAGAAGCTACTTTTAAAGTGTTTCGGGATACTTGGAATTACAAACCAAGTTGCTAGAAGCTACTTTTAAAGTGTTTCGGGATAGTTGGAATTACAAACCAAGATGCTAGAAGTTACTTTTAAAGTGTTTCGCGATAGTTGGAATTGCAAACCAAGATGCTAGAAGCTACTTTTAAAATGTTTCTGGATACTTGGAATTACAAACCAAGATGCTAGAAGCTACTTTTAAAGTGTTTCGGGATACTTGGAATTACAAACCAAGATGCTAGAAGCTACTTTTGAAGTGTTTCGCGATAGTTGGAATTACAAACCAAGATGCTAGAAGCTACTTTTAAAGTGTTTCGGGATACTTGGAATTACAAACCAAGATGCTAGAAGCTACTTTTAAAGTGTTTCGCGATAGTTGAAATTACAAACCAAGATGCTAGAAGCTACTTTTAAAGTGTTTCGCGATAGTTGGAATTACAAACCAAGATGCTACAAGTTACTTTTAAAGTGTTTCGGGATACTTGGAAATACAAACCAAGATGCTAGAAGCTACTTTTGAAGTGTTTCGCGATAGTTGGAATTACAAACCAAGATGCTAGAAGCTACTTTTGAAGTGTTTCGCGATAGTTGGAATTACAAACTAAGATGCTAGAAGCTACTTTTAAAGTGTTTCGCGATAGTTGGAATTGCAAACCAAGATGCTAGAAGCTACTTTTAAAGTGTTTCGGGATACTTGGAATTACAAACCAAGTTGCTAGAAGCTACTTTTAAAGTGTTTCGGGATACTTGGAATTACAAACCAAGATGCTAGAAGCTACTTTTAAAGTGTTTCGGGATACTTGGAATTACAAACCAAGTTGCTAGAAGCTACTTTTAAAGTGTTTCGGGATACTTGGAATTACAAACCAAGTTGCTAGAAGCTACTTTTAAAGTGTTTCGGGATACTTGGAATTACAAACCAAGATGCTAGAAGCTACTTTTGAAGTGTTTCGCGATAGTTGGAATTACAAACCAAGATGCTAGAAGCTACTTTTGAAGTGTTTCGCGATAGTTGGAATTACAAACTAAGATGCTAGAAGCTACTTTTAAAGTGTTTTGGGATACTTGGAATTACAAACCAAGATGCTAGAAGCTACTTTTAAAGTGTTTCGCGATAGTTGGAATTACAAACCAAGATGCTAGAAGTTACTTTTAAAGTGTTTCGCGATAGTTGGAATTACAAACCAAGATGCTAGAAGCTACTTTTGAAGTGTTTCGCGATAGTTGGAATTACAAACCAAGATGCTAGAAGCTACTTTTAAAGTGTTTCGCGATAGTTGGAATTAAAAACTAAGATGCTAGAAGCTACTTTTAAAGTGTTTTGGGATACTTGGAATTACAAACCAAGATGCTAGAAGCTACTTTTAAAGTGTTTCGCGATAGTTGGAATTACAAACCAAGATGCTAGAAGTTACTTTTAAAGTGTTTCGCGATAGTTGGAATTGCAAACCAAGATGCTAGAAGCTACTTTTAAAATGTTTCTGGATACTTGGAATTACAAACCAAGATGCTAGAAGCTACTTTTAAAGTGTTTCGGGATACTTGGAATTACAAACCAAGATGCTAGAAGCTACTTTTGAAGTGTTTCGCGATAGTTGGAATTACAAACCAAGATGCTAGAAGCTACTTTTAAAGTGTTTCGGGATACTTGGAATTACAAACCAAGATGCTAGAAGCTACTTTTAAAGTGTTTCGCGATAGTTGAAATTACAAACCAAGATGCTAGAAGCTACTTTTAAAGTGTTTCGCGATAGTTGGAATTACAAACTAAGATGCTAGAAGCTACTTTTAAAGTGTTTCGCGATAGTTGGAATTGCAAACCAAGATGCTAGAAGCTACTTTTAAAGTGTTTCGGGATACTTGGAATTACAAACCAAGTTGCTAGAAGCTACTTTTAAAGTGTTTCGGGATACTTGGAATTACAAACCAAGATGCTAGAAGCTACTTTTAAAGTGTTTCGGGATACTTGGAATTACAAACCAAGTTGCTAGAAGCTACTTTTAAAGTGTTTCGGGATACTTGGAATTACAAACCAAGTTGCTAGAAGCTACTTTTAAAGTGTTTCGGGATACTTGGAATTACAAACCAAGATGCTAGAAGCTACTTTTAAAGTGTTTCGGGATACTTGGAATTACAAACCAAGTTGCTAGAAGCTACTTTTAAAGTGTTTCGGGATACTTGGAATTACAAACCAAGATGCTAGAAGCTACTTTTGAAGTGTTTCGCGATAGTTGGAATTACAAACCAAGATGCTAGAAGCTACTTTTAAAGTGTTTCGGGATACTTGGAATTACAAACCAAGTTGCTAGAAGCTACTTTTAAAGTGTTTCTGGATACTTGGAATTACAAACCAAGATGCTAGAAGCTACTTTTAAAGTGTTTCGCGATAGTTGGAATTACAAACTAAGATGCTAGAAGCTACTTTTAAAGTGTTTCGCGATAGTTGGAATTGCAAACCAAGATGCTAGAAGCTACTTTTAAAATGTTTCTGGATACTTGGAATTGCAAACCAAGATGCTAGAAGCTACTTTTAAAGTGTTTCGGGATACTTGGAATTACAAACCAAGATGCTAGAAGCTACTTTTGAAGTGTTTCGCGATAGTTGGAATTACAAACCAAGATGCTAGAAGCTACTTTTAAAGTGTTTCGGGATACTTGGAATTACAAACCAAGTTGCTAGAAGCTACTTTTAAAGTGTTTCTGGATACTTGGAATTACAAACCAAGATGCTAGAAGCTACTTTTAAAGTGTTTCGCGATAGTTGGAATTACAAACTAAGATGCTAGAAGCTACTTTTAAAGTGTTTCGCGATAGTTGGAATTGCAAACCAAGATGCTAGAAGCTACTTTTAAAGTGTTTCGGGATACTTGGAATTACAAACCAAGTTGCTAGAAGCTACTTTTAAAGTGTTTCGGGATACTTGGAATTACAAACCAAGATGCTAGAAGCTACTTTTAAAGTGTTTCGGGATACTTGGAATTACAAACCAAGATGCTAGAAGCTACTTTTAAAATGTTTCTGGATACTTGGAATTGCAAACCAAGATGCTAGAAGCTACTTTTAAAGTGTTTCGGGATACTTGGAATTACAAACCAAGATGCTAGAAGCTACTTTTAAAGTGTTTCGGGATACTTGGAATTACAAACCAAGATGCTAGAAGCTACTTTTAAAGTGTTTCGCGATAGTTGGAATTACAAACCAAGATGCTAGAAGTTACTTTTAAAGTGTTTCGCGATAGTTGGAATTACAAACCAAGATGCTAGAAGCTACTTTTAAAGTGTTTCGCGATAGTTGGAATTACAAACCAAGATGCTAGAAGCTACTTTTAAAGTGTTTCGCGATAGTTGGAATTAAAAACTAAGATGCTAGAAGCTACTTTTAAAGTGTTTTGGGATACTTGGAATTACAAACCAAGATGCTAGAAGCTACTTTTAAAGTGTTTCGCGATAGTTGGAATTACAAACCAAGATGCTAGAAGTTACTTTTAAAGTGTTTCGCGATAGTTGGAATTGCAAACCAAGATGCTAGAAGCTACTTTTAAAATGTTTCTGGATACTTGGAATTACAAACCAAGATGCTAGAAGCTACTTTTAAAGTGTTTCGGGATACTTGGAATTACAAACCAAGATGCTAGAAGCTACTTTTGAAGTGTTTCGCGATAGTTGGAATTACAAACCAAGATGCTAGAAGCTACTTTTAAAGTGTTTCGGGATACTTGGAATTACAAACCAAGATGCTAGAAGCTACTTTTAAAGTGTTTCGCGATAGTTGAAATTACAAACCAAGATGCTAGAAGCTACTTTTAAAGTGTTTCGCGATAGTTGGAATTACAAACTAAGATGCTAGAAGCTACTTTTAAAGTGTTTCGCGATAGTTGGAATTGCAAACCAAGATGCTAGAAGCTACTTTTAACGTGTTTCGGGATACTTGGAATTACAAACCAAGATGCTAGAAGTTACTTTTAAAGTGTTTCGGGATACTTGGAAATACAAACCAAGATGCTAGAAGCTACTTTTGAAGTGTTTCGCGATAGTTGGAATTACAAACCAAGATGCTAGAAGCTACTTTTGAAGTGTTTCGCGATAGTTGGAATTACAAACTAAGATGCTAGAAGCTACTTTTAAAGTGTTTTGGGATACTTGGAATTACAAACCAAGATGCTAGAAGCTACTTTTAAAGTGTTTCGGGATACTTGGAATTACAAACCAAGTTGCTAGAAGCTACTTTTAAAGTGTTTCGGGATACTTGGAATTACAAACCAAGTTGCTAGAAGCTACTTTTAAAGTGTTTCGGGATACTTGGAATTACAAACCAAGATGCTAGAAGCTACTTTTGAAGTGTTTCGCGATAGTTGGAATTACAAACCAAGATGCTAGAAGCTACTTTTAAAGTGTTTCGCGATAGTTGGAATTACAAACTAAGATGCTAGAAGCTACTTTTAAAGTGTTTTGGGATACTTGGAATTACAAACCAAGATGCTAGAAGCTACTTTTAAAGTGTTTCGCGATAGTTGGAATTACAAACCAAGATGCTAGAAGTTACTTTTAAAGTGTTTCGCGATAGTTGGAATTGCAAACCAAGATGCTAGAAGCTACTTTTAAAATGTTTCTGGATACTTGGAATTGCAAACCAAGATGCTAGAAGCTACTTTTAAAGTGTTTCGGGATACTTGGAATTACAAACCAAGATGCTAGAAGCTACTTTTGAAGTGTTTCGCGATAGTTGGAATTACAAACCAAGATGCTAGAAGCTACTTTTAAAGTGTTTCGGGATACTTGGAATTACAAACCAAGTTGCTAGAAGCTACTTTTAAAGTGTTTCTGGATACTTGGAATTACAAACCAAGATGCTAGAAGCTACTTTTAAAGTGTTTCGCGATAGTTGGAATTACAAACTAAGATGCTAGAAGCTACTTTTAAAGTGTTTCGCGATAGTTGGAATTGCAAACCAAGATGCTAGAAGCTACTTTTAAAGTGTTTCGGGATACTTGGAATTACAAACCAAGTTGCTAGAAGCTACTTTTAAAGTGTTTCGGGATACTTGGAATTACAAACCAAGATGCTAGAAGCTACTTTTAAAGTGTTTCGGGATACTTGGAATTACAAACCAAGTTGCTAGAAGCTACTTTTAAAGTGTTTCGGGATACTTGGAATTACAAACCAAGTTGCTAGAAGCTACTTTTAAAGTGTTTCGGGATACTTGGAATTACAAACCAAGATGCTAGAAGCTACTTTTAAAGTGTTTCGGGATACTTGGAATTACAAACCAAGTTGCTAGAAGCTACTTTTAAAGTGTTTCGGGATACTTGGAATTACAAACCAAGTTGCTAGAAGCTACTTTTAAAGTGTTTCGGGATACTTGGAATTACAAACCAAGATGCTAGAAGCTACTTTTGAAGTGTTTCGCGATAGTTGGAATTACAAACCAAGATGCTAGAAGCTACTTTTAAAGTGTTTCGGGATACTTGGAATTACAAACCAAGTTGCTAGAAGCTACTTTTAAAGTGTTTCTGGATACTTGGAATTACAAACCAAGATGCTAGAAGCTACTTTTAAAGTGTTTCGCGATAGTTGGAATTACAAACTAAGATGCTAGAAGCTACTTTTAAAGTGTTTCGCGATAGTTGGAATTGCAAACCAAGATGCTAGAAGCTACTTTTAAAGTGTTTCGGGATACTTGGAATTACAAACCAAGTTGCTAGAAGCTACTTTTAAAGTGTTTCGGGATACTTGGAATTACAAACCAAGATGCTAGAAGCTACTTTTAAAGTGTTTCGCGATAGTTGGAATTACAAACCAAGATGCTAGAAGCTACAATTAAAGTGTTTCGCGATAGTTGAAACTACAAACCAAGATGCTAGAAGCTACTTTTAAAGTGTTTCGGGGTTCTTGGAATTACAAACCAAGATGCTAGAAGCTACTTTTAAAGTGTTTCGCGATAGTTGGAATTACAAACCAAGTTGCTAGAAGCTACTTTTAAAGTGTTTCTGGATACTTGGAATTACAAACCAAGTTGCTAGAAGCTACTTTAAAAGTGTTTCGGGATACTTGGAATTACAAACCAAGATGCTAGAAGCTACTTTTAAAGTGATCCGGGATACTTGGAATTACAAACCAAGATGCTAGAAGCTACTTTTAAAGTGTTTCGGGATACTTGGAATTACAAACTAAGTTGCTAGAAGCTACTTTTAAAGTGTTTCGCGATAGTTGGAATTACAAACTAAGATGCTAGAAGCTACTTTTAAAGTGTTTCGCGATAGTTGAAATTACAAACCAAGATGCTAGAAGCTACTTTTAAAGTGTTTCGCGATAGTTGGAATTGCAAACCAAGATGCTAGAAGCTACTTTTAAAGTGTTTCGGGATACTTGGAATTACAAACCAAGATGCTAGAAGCTACTTTTAAAGTGTTTCGCGATAGTTGGAATTACAAACCAAGATGCTAGAAGCTACAATTAAAGTGTTTCGCGATAGTTGAAATTACAAACCAAGATGCTAGAAGCTACTTTTAAAGTGTTTCGGGGTTCTTGGAATTACAAACCAAGATGCTAGAAGCTACTTTTAAAGTGTTTCGCGATAGTTGGAATTGCAAACCAAGATGCTAGAAGCTACTTTTAAAGTGTTTCGGGATACTTGGAATTACAAACCAAGTTGCTAGAAGCTACTTTTAAAGTGTTTTGGGATACTTGGAATTACAAACCAAGATGCTAGAAGCTACTTTTAAAGTGTTTTGGGATACTTGGAATTACAAACCAAGATGCTAGAAGCTTCTTTTAAAGTGTTTCGCGATACTTGGAATTGCAAACCAAGTTGCTAGAAGCTACTTTTAAAGTGTTTCGGGATACTTGGAATTACAAACCAAGATGCTAGAAGCTACTTTTAAAGTGTTTCGCGATACTTGGAATTGCAAACCAAGTTGCTAGAAGCTACTTTTAAAGTGTTTCGCGATAGTTGAAATTACAAACCAAGATGCTAGAAGCTACTTTTAAAGTGTTTCGCGATAGTTGAAATTACAAACCAAGATGCTAGAAGCATCTTTTAAAGTGTTTCGCGATAGTTGGAATTACAAACCAAGTTGCTAGAAGCTACTTTTAAAGTGTTTCGCGATAGTTGAAATTACAAACCAAGATGCTAGAAGCTACTTTTAAAGTGTTTCGCGATACTTGGAATTACAAACCAAGATGCTAGAAGCTACTTTTAAAGTGTTTCGCGATAGTTGGAATTGCAAACCAAGATGCTAGAAGCTACTTTTAAAGTGTTTTGGGATACTTGGAATTACAAACCAAGTTGCTAGAAGCTACTTTTAAAGTGTTTTGGGATACTTG
The DNA here is from genome assembly GCF_943734765.1 of Anopheles ziemanni. NCBI lineage: Eukaryota > Metazoa > Arthropoda > Insecta > Diptera > Culicidae > Anopheles > Anopheles ziemanni. The sequence goes on along the minus strand of NW_026690047.1, from coordinate 886,165 downwards.
GAATTACAAACCAAGATGCTAGAAGCTACTTTTAAAGTGTTTCGCGATAGTTGGAATTACAAACCAAGATGCTAGAAGCTACTTTTAAAGTGTTTCGCGATAGTTGGAATTACAAACCAAGATGCTAGAAGCTACTTTTAAAGTGTTTCGGGATACTTGGAATTACAAACCAAGATGCTAGAAGCTACTTTTAAAGTGTTTCGCGATAGTTGGAATTACAAACCAAGATGCTAGAAGCTACTTTTAAAGTGTTTTGGGATACTTGGAATTACAAACCAAGATGCTAGAAGCTACTTTTAAAGTGTTTCGCGATACTTGGAATTGCAAACCAAGTTGCTAGAAGCTACTTTTAAAGTGTTTCGGGATACTTGGAATTACAAACCAAGATGCTAGAAGCTACTTTTAAAGTGTTTTGGGATACTTGGAATTACAAACCAAGTTGCTAGAAGCTACTTTTAAAGTGTTTCGCGATAGTTGGAATTACAAACCAAGATGCTAGAAGCTACTTTTAAAGTGTTTCGGGATACTTGGAATTACAAACCAAGATGCTAGAAGCTACTTTTAAAGTGTTTCGCGATAGTTGAAATTACAAACCAAGATGCTAGAAGCTACTTTTAAAGTGTTTCGCGATAGTTGAAATTACAAACCAAGATGCTAGAAGCTACTTTTAAAGTGTTTTGGGATACTTGGAATTACAAACCAAGATGCTAGAAGCTACTTTTAAAGTGTTTCGCGATAGTTGGAATTACAAACCAAGTTGCTAGAAGCTACTTTTAAAGTTGTTTGGGATACTTGGAGTTACAAACCAAGATGCTAGAAGCTACTTTTAAAGTGTTTCGCGATAGTTGGAATTACAAACCAAGTTGCTAGAAGCTACATTTAAAGTGTTTCGCGATAGTTGAAATTACAAACCAAGATGCTAGAAGCTACTTTTAAAGTGTTTTGGGATACTTGGAATTACAAACCAAGATGCTAGAAGCTACTTTTAAAGTTGTTTGGGATACTTGGAGTTACAAACCAAGTTGCTAGAAGCTACTTTTAAAGTGTTTTGGGATACTTGGAATAACAATCCAAGTTGCTAGAAGCTACTTTTAAAGTGTTTCGCGATACTTGGAATTACAAACCAAGTTGCTAGAAGCTACTTTTAAAGTGTTTCGCGATACTTGGAATTACAAACCAAGATGCTAGAAGCTACTTTTAAAGTGTTTCGCGATACTTTCAATTACAAACCAAGATGCTAGAAGCTACATTTAAAGTGTTTCGCGATAGTTGAAATTACAAACCAAGATGCTAGAAGCTACTTTTAAAGTGTTTCACGATAGTTGGAATTACAAACCAAGATGCTAGAAGCTACTTTTAAAGTGTTTCGCGATAGTTGGAATTACAAACCAAGTTGCTAGAAGCTACTTTTAAAGTGTTTTGGGATACTTGGAATTACAATCCAAGTTGCTAGAAGCTACTTTTAAAGTGTTTTGGGATACTTGGAATTACAAACCAAGTTGCTAGAAGCTACTTTTAAAGTGTTTCGCGATAGTTGGAATTACAAACCAAGATGCTAGAAGCTACTTTTAAAGTGTTTCGCGATAGTTGGAATTACAAACCAAGATGATAGAAGCTACTTTTAAAGTGTTTCGCGATAGTTGGAATTACAAACCAAGATGCTAGAAGCTACTTTTAAAGTGTTTCGCGATAGTTGGAATTACAAACCAAGATGCTAGAAGCTACTTTTAAAGTGTTTCGGGATACTTGGAATTACAAACCAAGATGCTAGAAGCTACTTTTAAAGTGTTTCGCGATAGTTGAAATTACAAACCAAGATGCTAGAAGCTACTTTTAAAGTGTTTCGCGATAGTTGAAATTACAAACCAAGATGCTAGAAGCTACTTTTAAAGTGTTTTGGGATACTTGGAATTACAAACCAAGATGCTAGAAGCTACTTTTAAAGTGTTTCGCGATAGTTGGAATTACAAACCAAGATGCTAGAAGCTACTTTTAAAGTTGTTTGGGATACTTGGAGTTACAAACCAAGATGCTAGAAGCTACTTTTAAAGTGTTTCGCGATAGTTGAAATTACAAACCAAGATGCTAGAAGCTACTTTTAAAGTGTTTCGCGATAGTTGAAATTACAAACCAAGATGCTAGAAGCTACTTTTAAAGTGTTTTGGGATACTTGGAATTACAAACCAAGATGCTAGAAGCTACTTTTAAAGTTGTTTGGGATACTTGGAGTTACAAACCAAGTTGCTAGAAGCTACTTTTAAAGTGTTTTGGGATACTTGGAATAACAATCCAAGTTGCTAGAAGCTACTTTTAAAGTGTTTCGCGATACTTGGAATTACAAACCAAGTTGCTAGAAGCTACTTTTAAAGTGTTTCGCGATACTTGGAATTACAAACCAAGATGCTAGAAGCTACTTTTAAAGTGTTTCGCGATACTTGGAATTACAAACCAAGATGCTAGAAGCTACATTTAAAGTGTTTCGCGATAGTTGAAATTACAAACCAAGATGCTAGAAGCTACTTTTAAAGTGTTTCACGATAGTTGGAATTACAAACCAAGATGCTAGAAGCTACTTTTAAAGTGTTTCGCGATAGTTGGAATTACAAACCAAGTTGCTAGAAGCTACTTTTAAAGTGTTTTGGGATACTTGGAATTACAATCCAAGTTGCTAGAAGCTACTTTTAAAGTGTTTTGGGATACTTGGAATTACAAACCAAGTTGCTAGAAGCTACTTTTAAAGTGTTTCGCGATAGTTGGAATTACAAACCAAGATGCTAGAAGCTACTTTTAAAGTGTTTCGCGATAGTTGGAATTACAAACCAAGATGCTAGAAGCTACTTTTAAAGTGTTTCGCGATAGTTGGAATTACAAACCAAGATGCTAGAAGCTACTTTTAAAGTGTTTCGGGATACTTGGAATTACAAACCAAGATGCTAGAAGCTACTTTTAAAGTGTTTCGCGATACTTGGAATTGCAAACCAAGTTGCTAGAAACCACTTTTAAAGTGTTTCGCGATACTTGGAATTACAAACCAAGTTGCTAGAAGCTACTTTTAAAGTGTTTCGCGATACTTGGAATTACAAACCAAGATGCTAGAAGCTACTTTTAAAGTGTTTCGCGATACTTGGAATTACAAACCAAGATGCTAGAAGCTACATTTAAAGTGTTTCGCGATAGTTGAAATTACAAACCAAGATGCTAGAAGCTACTTTTAAAGTGTTTCACGATAGTTGGAATTACAAACCAAGATGCTAGAAGCTACTTTTAAAGTGTTTCGCGATAGTTGGAATTACAAACCAAGTTGCTAGAAGCTACTTTTAAAGTGTTTTGGGATACTTGGAATTACAATCCAAGTTGCTAGAAGCTACTTTTAAAGTGTTTTGGGATACTTGGAATTACAAACCAAGTTGCTAGAAGCTACTTTTAAAGTGTTTCGCGATAGTTGGAATTACAAACCAAGATGCTAGAAGCTACTTTTAAAGTGTTTCGCGATAGTTGGAATTACAAACCAAGATGCTAGAAGCTACTTTTAAAGTGTTTCGCGATAGTTGGAATTACAAACCAAGATGCTAGAAGCTACTTTTAAAGTGTTTCGGGATACTTGGAATTACAAACCAAGATGCTAGAAGCTACTTTTAAAGTGTTTCGCGATACTTGGAATTACAAACCAAGATGCTAGAAGCTACTTTTAAAGTGTTTCGCGATAGTTGGAATTACAAACCAAGATGCTAGAAGCTTCTTTTAAAGTGTTTCGCGATAGTTGGAATTACAAACCAAGATGCTAGAAGCTACTTTTAAAGTGTTTTGGGATACTTGGAATTACAAACCAAGTTGCTAGAAGCTACTTTTAAAGTGTTTTGGGATACTTGGAATTACAAACCAAGTTGCTAGAAGCTACTTTTAAAGTGTTTCGCGATAGTTGGAATTACAAACCAAGATGCTAGAAGCTACTTTTAAAGTGTTTCGCGATAGTTGGAATTACAAACCAAGATGCTAGAAGCTACTTTTAAAGTGTTTCGCGATAGTTGGAATTACAAACCAAGATGCTAGAAGCTACTTTTAAAGTGTTTCGGGATACTTGGAATTACAAACCAAGATGCTAGAAGCTACTTTTAAAGTGTTTCGCGATACTTGGAATTGCAAACCAAGATGCTAGAAGCTACTTTTAAAGTGTTTCGCGATACTTGGAATTACAAACCAAGTTGCTAGAAGCTACTTTTAAAGTGTTTCGCGATACTTGGAATTACAAACCAAGATGCTAGAAGCTACTTTTAAAGTGTTTCGCGATACTTGGAATTACAAACCAAGATGCTAGAAGCTACATTTAAAGTGTTTCGCGATAGTTGAAATTACAAACCAAGATGCTAGAAGCTACTTTTAAAGTGTTTCACGATAGTTGGAATTACAAACCAAGATGCTAGAAGCTACTTTTAAAGTGTTTCGCGATAGTTGGAATTACAAACCAAGTTGCTAGAAGCTACTTTTAAAGTGTTTTGGGATACTTGGAATTACAATCCAAGTTGCTAGAAGCTACTTTTAAAGTGTTTTGGGATACTTGGAATTACAAACCAAGTTGCTAGAAGCTACTTTTAAAGTGTTTCGCGATAGTTGGAATTACAAACCAAGATGCTAGAAGCTACTTTTAAAGTGTTTCGCGATAGTTGGAATTACAAACCAAGATGCTAGAAGCTACTTTTAAAGTGTTTCGCGATAGTTGGAATTACAAACCAAGATGCTAGAAGCTACTTTTAAAGTGTTTCGGGATACTTGGAATTACAAACCAAGATGCTAGAAGCTACTTTTAAAGTGTTTCGCGATACTTGGAATTACAAACCAAGATGCTAGAAGCTACTTTTAAAGTGTTTCGCGATACTTGGAATTACAAACCAAGATGCTAGAAGCTACATTTAAAGTGTTTCGCGATAGTTGAAATTACAAACCAAGATGCTAGAAGCTACTTTTAAAGTGTTTCACGATAGTTGGAATTACAAACCAAGATGCTAGAAGCTACTTTTAAAGTGTTTCGCGATAGTTGGAATTACAAACCAAGTTGCTAGAAGCTACTTTTAAAGTGTTTTGGGATACTTGGAATTACAATCCAAGTTGCTAGAAGCTACTTTTAAAGTGTTTTGGGATACTTGGAATTACAAACCAAGTTGCTAGAAGCTACTTTTAAAGTGTTTCGCGATAGTTGGAATTACAAACCAAGATGCTAGAAGCTACTTTTAAAGTGTTTCGCGATAGTTGGAATTACAAACCAAGATGCTAGAAGCTACTTTTAAAGTGTTTCGCGATAGTTGGAATTACAAACCAAGATGCTAGAAGCTACTTTTAAAGTGTTTCGGGATACTTGGAATTACAAACCAAGATGCTAGAAGCTACTTTTAAAGTGTTTCGCGATACTTGGAATTACAAACCAAGATGCTAGAAGCTACTTTTAAAGTGTTTCGGGATACTTGGAATTACAAACCAAGATGCTAGAAGCTACTTTTAAAGTGTTTCGCGATACTTGGAATTACAAACCAAGATGCTAGAAGCTACTTTTAAAGTGTTTCGCGATAGTTGGAATTACAAACCAAGATGCTAGAAGCTTCTTTTAAAGTGTTTCGCGATAGTTGGAATTACAAACCAAGTTGCTAGAAGCTACTTTTAAAGTGTTTTGGGATACTTGGAATTACAATCCAAGTTGCTAGAAGCTACTTTTAAAGTGTTTTGGGATACTTGGAATTACAAACCAAGTTGCTAGAAGCTACTTTTAAAGTGTTTCGCGATAGTTGGAATTACAAACCAAGATGCTAGAAGCTACTTTTAAAGTGTTTCGCGATAGTTGGAATTACAAACCAAGATGCTAGAAGCTACTTTTAAAGTGTTTCGCGATAGTTGGAATTACAAACCAAGATGCTAGAAGCTACTTTTAAAGTGTTTCGGGATACTTGGAATTACAAACCAAGATGCTAGAAGCTACTTTTAAAGTGTTTCGCGATACTTGGAATTGCAAACCAAGATGCTAGAAGCTACTTTTAAAGTGTTTCGCGATACTTGGAATTACAAACCAAGTTGCTAGAAGCTACTTTTAAAGTGTTTCGCGATACTTGGAATTACAAACCAAGATGCTAGAAGCTACTTTTAAAGTGTTTCGCGATACTTGGAATTACAAACCAAGATGCTAGAAGCTACATTTAAAGTGTTTCGCGATAGTTGAAATTACAAACCAAGATGCTAGAAGCTACTTTTAAAGTGTTTCACGATAGTTGGAATTACAAACCAAGATGCTAGAAGCTACTTTTAAAGTGTTTCGCGATAGTTGGAATTACAAACCAAGTTGCTAGAAGCTACTTTTAAAGTGTTTTGGGATACTTGGAATTACAATCCAAGTTGCTAGAAGCTACTTTTAAAGTGTTTTGGGATACTTGGAATTACAAACCAAGTTGCTAGAAGCTACTTTTAAAGTGTTTCGCGATAGTTGGAATTACAAACCAAGATGCTAGAAGCTACTTTTAAAGTGTTTCGCGATAGTTGGAATTACAAACCAAGATGCTAGAAGCTACTTTTAAAGTGTTTCGCGATAGTTGGAATTACAAACCAAGATGCTAGAAGCTACTTTTAAAGTGTTTCGGGATACTTGGAATTACAAACCAAGATGCTAGAAGCTACTTTTAAAGTGTTTCGCGATACTTGGAATTACAAACCAAGATGCTAGAAGCTACTTTTAAAGTGTTTCGCGATAGTTGGAATTACAAACCAAGATGCTAGAAGCTTCTTTTAAAGTGTTTCGCGATAGTTGGAATTACAAACCAAGATGCTAGAAGCTACTTTTAAAGTGTTTTGGGATACTTGGAATTACAAACCAAGATGCTAGAAGCTACTTTTAAAGTGTTTCGCGATAGTTGGAATTACAAACCAAGTTGCTAGAAGCTACTTTTAAAGTGTTTTGGGATACTTGGAATTACAATTAAAGTTGCTAGAAGCTACTTTTAAAGTGTTTTGGGATACTTGGAATTACAAACCAAGATGCTAGAAGCTACTTTTAAAGTGTTTCGCGATAGTTGGAATTACAAACCAAGTTGCTAGAAGCTACTTTTAAAGTGTTTTGGGATACTTGGAATTACAAACCAAGTTGCTAGAAGCTACTTTTAAAGTGTTTCGCGATAGTTGGAATTACAAACCAAGATGCTAGAAGCTACTTTTAAAGTGTTTCGCGATAGTTGGAATTACAAACCAAGATGCTAGAAGCTACTTTTAAAGTGTTTCGCGATAGTTGGAATTACAAACCAAGATGCTAGAAGCTACTTTTAAAGTGTTTCGGGATACTTGGAATTACAAACCAAGATGCTAGAAGCTACTTTTAAAGTGTTTCGCGATACTTGGAATTGCAAACCAAGTTGCTAGAAACCACTTTTAAAGTGTTTCGGGATACTTGGAATTACAAACCAAGATGCTAGAAGCTACTTTTAAAGTGTTTCGCGATACTTGGAATTACAAACCAAGATGCTAGAAGCTACTTTTAAAGTGTTTCGCGATAGTTGGAATTACAAACCAAGATGCTAGAAGCTTCTTTTAAAGTGTTTCGCGATAGTTGGAATTACAAACCAAGATGCTAGAAGCTACTTTTAAAGTGTTTCGCGATAGTTGGAATTACAAACTAAGATGCTAGAAGCTACTTTTAAAGTGTTTCGCGATAGTTGGAATTACAAACCAAGTTGCTTGAAACCACTTTTAAAGTGTTTCGGGATACTTGGAATTACAAACCAAGATGCTAGAAGCTACTTTTAAAGTGTTTCGCGATACTTGGAATTACAAACCAAGATGCTAGAAGCTACTTTTAAAGTGTTTCGCGATAGTTGGAATTACAAACCAAGATGCTAGAAGCTACTTTTAAAGTGTTTCGCGATAGTTGGAATTACAAACCAAGTTGCTTGAAACCACTTTTAAAGTGTTTCGGGATACTTGGAATTACAAACCAAGATGCTAGAAGCTACTTTTAAAGTGTTTCGCGATACTTGGAATTACAAACCAAGATGCTAGAAGCTACTTTTAAAGTGTTTCGCGATAGTTGGAATTACAAACCAAGTTGCTAGAAGCTACTTTTAAAGTGTTTTGGGATACTTGGAATTACAATCCAAGTTGCTAGAAGCTACTTTTAAAGTGTTTTGGGATACTTGGAATTACAAACCAAGTTGCTAGAAGCTACTTTTAAAGTGTTTCGCGATAGTTGGAATTACAAACCAAGATGCTAGAAGCTACTTTTAAAGTGTTTCGCGATAGTTGGAATTACAAACCAAGATGCTAGAAGCTACTTTTAAAGTGTTTCGGGATACTTGGAATTACAAACCAAGATGCTAGAAGCTACTTTTAAAGTGTTTCGCGATAGTTGGAATTACAAACCAAGATGCTAGAAGCTACTTTTAAAGTGTTTCGCGATAGTTGGAATTACAAACCAAGATGCTAGAAGCTACTTTTAAAGTGTTTCGCGATAGTTGGAATTACAAACCAAGTTGCTTGAAACCACTTTTAAAGTGTTTCGGGATACTTGGAATTACAAACCAAGATGCTAGAAGCTACTTTTAAAGTGTTTCGCGATACTTGGAATTACAAACCAAGATGCTAGAAGCTACTTTTAAAGTGTTTCGCGATAGTTGGAATTACAAACCAAGTTGCTAGAAGCTACTTTTAAAGTGTTTTGGGATACTTGGAATTACAATCCAAGTTGCTAGAAGCTACTTTTAAAGTGTTTTGGGATACTTGGAATTACAAACCAAGTTGCTAGAAGCTACTTTTAAAGTGTTTCGCGATAGTTGGAATTACAAACCAAGATGCTAGAAGCTACTTTTAAAGTGTTTCGCGATAGTTGGAATTACAAACCAAGTTGCTTGAAACCACTTTTAAAGTGTTTCGGGATACTTGGAATTACAAACCAAGATGCTAGAAGCTACTTTTAAAGTGTTTCGCGATACTTGGAATTACAAACCAAGATGCTAGAAGCTACTTTTAAAGTGTTTCGGGATACTTGGAATTACAAACCAAGATGCTAGAAGCTACTTTTAAAGTGTTTCGCGATAGTTGGAATTACAAACCAAGATGCTAGAAGCTACTTTTAAAGTGTTTCGCGATAGTTGGAATTACAAACCAAGATGCTAGAAGCTACTTTTAAAGTGTTTCGCGATAGTTGGAATTACAAACCAAGTTGCTTGAAACCACTTTTAAAGTGTTTCGGGATACTTGGAATTACAAACCAAGATGCTAGAAGCTACTTTTAAAGTGTTTCGCGATACTTGGAATTACAAACCAAGATGCTAGAAGCTACTTTTAAAGTGTTTCGCGATAGTTGGAATTACAAACCAAGTTGCTAGAAGCTACTTTTAAAGTGTTTTGGGATACTTGGAATTACAATCCAAGTTGCTAGAAGCTACTTTTAAAGTGTTTTGGGATACTTGGAATTACAAACCAAGTTGCTAGAAGCTACTTTTAAAGTGTTTCGCGATAGTTGGAATTACAAACCAAGATGCTAGAAGCTACTTTTAAAGTGTTTCGCGATAGTTGGAATTACAAACCAAGTTGCTTGAAACCACTTTTAAAGTGTTTCGGGATACTTGGAATTACAAACCAAGTTGCTAGAAGCTACTTTTAAAGTGTTTCGCGATAGTTGGAATTACAAACCAAGATGCTAGAAGCTACTTTTAAAGTGTTTCGCGATAGTTGGAATTACAAACCAAGATGCTAGAAGCTACTTTTAAAGTGTTTCGGGATACTTGGAATTACAAACCAAGATGCTAGAAGCTACTTTTAAAGTGTTTCGCGATAGTTGGAATTACAAACCAAGATGCTAGAAGCTACTTTTAAAGTGTTTCGCGATAGTTGGAATTACAAACCAAGATGCTAGAAGCTACTTTTAAAGTGTTTCGCGATAGTTGGAATTACAAACCAAGTTGCTTGAAACCACTTTTAAAGTGTTTCGGGATACTTGGAATTACAAACCAAGATGCTAGAAGCTACTTTTAAAGTGTTTCGCGATACTTGGAATTACAAACCAAGATGCTAGAAGCTACTTTTAAAGTGTTTCGCGATAGTTGGAATTACAAACCAAGATGCTAGAAGCTACTTTTAAAGTGTTTCGCGATAGTTGGAATTACAAACCAAGTTGCTTGAAACCACTTTTAAAGTGTTTCGGGATACTTGGAATTACAAACCAAGATGCTAGAAGCTACTTTTAAAGTGTTTCGCGATACTTGGAATTACAAACCAAGATGCTAGAAGCTACTTTTAAAGTGTTTCGCGATAGTTGGAATTACAAACCAAGTTGCTAGAAGCTACTTTTAAAGTGTTTTGGGATACTTGGAATTACAATCCAAGTTGCTAGAAGCTACTTTTAAAGTGTTTTGGGATACTTGGAATTACAAACCAAGTTGCTAGAAGCTACTTTTAAAGTGTTTCGCGATAGTTGGAATTACAAACCAAGATGCTAGAAGCTACTTTTAAAGTGTTTCGCGATAGTTGGAATTACAAACCAAGTTGCTTGAAACCACTTTTAAAGTGTTTCGGGATACTTGGAATTACAAACCAAGATGCTAGAAGCTACTTTTAAAGTGTTTCGCGATACTTGGAATTACAAACCAAGATGCTAGAAGCTACTTTTAAAGTGTTTCGCGATAGTTGGAATTACAAACCAAGATGCTAGAAGCTACTTTTAAAGTGTTTCGCGATAGTTGGAATTACAAACCAAGTTGCTTGAAACCACTTTTAAAGTGTTTCGGGATACTTGGAATTACAAACCAAGATGCTAGAAGCTACTTTTAAAGTGTTTCGCGATACTTGGAATTACAAACCAAGATGCTAGAAGCTACTTTTAAAGTGTTTCGCGATAGTTGGAATTACAAACCAAGTTGCTAGAAGCTACTTTTAAAGTGTTTTGGGATACTTGGAATTACAATCCAAGTTGCTAGAAGCTACTTTTAAAGTGTTTTGGGATACTTGGAATTACAAACCAAGTTGCTAGAAGCTACTTTTAAAGTGTTTCGCGATAGTTGGAATTACAAACCAAGATGCTAGAAGCTACTTTTAAAGTGTTTCGCGATAGTTGGAATTACAAACCAAGATGCTAGAAGCTACTTTTAAAGTGTTTCGGGATACTTGGAATTACAAACCAAGATGCTAGAAGCTACTTTAAAGTGTTTCGCGATAGTTGGAATTACAAACCAAGATGCTAGAAGCTACTTTTAAAGTGTTTTGGGATACTTGGAATTACAAACCAAGATGCTAGAAGCTACTTTTAAAGTGTTTTGGGATACTTGGAATTACAAACCAAGATGCTAGAAGCTACTTTTAAAGTGTTTCGCGATAGTTGGAATTGCAAACCAAGATGCTAGAAGCTACTTTTAAAGTATTTTGGGATACTTGGAATTACAAACCAAGTTGCTAGAAGCTACTTTTAAAGTGTTTTGGGATACTTGGAATTACAAACCAAATTGCCAGAAGCTACTTTTAAAGTGTTTCGCGATAGTTGGAATTACAAACCAAGATGCTAGAAGCTTCTTTTAAAGTGTTTCGCGATAGTTGGAATTACAAACCAAGATGCTAGAAGCTACTTTTAAAGTGTTTCGGGATACTTGGAATTACAAACCAAGATGCTAGAAGCTACTTTTAAAGTGTTTCGCGATAGTTGGAATTACAAACCAAGATGCTAGAAGCTGCTTTTAAAGTGTTTTGGGATACTTGGAATTACAAACCAAGTTGCTAGAAGTTACTTTTAAAGTGTTTTGGGATACTTGGAATTACAAACCAAGTTGCTAGAAGCTACTTTTAAAGTGTTTCGCGATAGTTGGAATTACAAACCAAGATGCTAGAAGCTACTTTTAAAGTGTTTCGTGATAGTTGAAATTACAAACCAAGATGCTAGAAGCTACTTTTAAAGTGTTTCGCGATAGTTGGAATTACAAACCAAGTTGCTAGAAGCTACTTTTAAAGTGTTTTGGGATACTTGGAATTACAAACCAAGTTGCTAGAAGCTACTTTTAAAGTGTTTTGGGATACTTGGAATTACAAACCAAGTTGCTAGAAGCTACTTTCAAAGTGTTTCGCGATAGTTGGAATTACAAACCAAGATGCTAGAAGCTACTTTTAAAGTGTTTCGCGATAGTTGGAATTACAAACCAAGATGCTAGAAGCTACTTTTAAAGTGTTTCGCGATAGTTGAAATTACAAGCCAAGATGCTAGAAACTACTTTTAAAGTGTTTCGGGATACTTGGAATTACAAACCAAGATGCTAGAAGCTACTTTTAAAGTGTTTCGGGATACTTGGAATTACAAACCAAGATGCTAGAAGCTACTTTTAAAGTGTTTCGCGATAGTTGGAATTACAAACTAAGATGCTAGAAGCTACTTTTAAAGTGTTTCGCGATAGTTGGAATTACAAACTAAGATGCTAGAAGCTACTTTTAAAGTGTTTCGCGATAGTTGGAATTGCAAACCAAGATGCTAGAAGCTACTTTTAAAGTGTTTCGGGATACTTGGAATTACAAACCAAGATGCTAGAAGCTACTTTTAAAGTGTTTCGCGATAGTTGGAATTGCAAACCAAGATGCTAGAAGCTACTTTTAAAATGTTTCTGGATACTTGGAATTGCAAACCAAGATGCTAGAAGCTACTTTTAAAGTGTTTCGGGATACTTGGAATTACAAACCAAGATGCTAGAAGCTACTTTTGAAGTGTTTCGCGATAGTTGGAATTACAAACCAAGATGCTAGAAGCTACTTTTAAAGTGTTTCGGGATACTTGGAATTACAAACCAAAATGCTAGAAGCTACTTTTAAAGTGTTTCTGGATACTTGGAATTACAAACCAAGATGCTAGAAGCTACTTTTAAAATGTTTCTGGATACTTGGAATTACAAACCAAGATGCTAGAAGCTACTTTTAAAGTGTTTCGCGATAGTTGAAATTACAAACCAAGATGCTAGAAGCTACTTTTAAAGTGTTTCGCGATAGTTGAAATTACAAACCAAGATGCTAGAAGCTACTTTTAAAGTGTTTCGCGATAGTTGGAATTACAAACCAAGTTGCTAGAAGCTACTTTTAAAGTGTTTTGGGATACTTGGAATTACAAACCAAGTTGCTAGAAGCTACTTTTAAAGTGTTTTGGGATACTTGGAATTACAAACCAAGTAGCTAGAAGTTACTTTTAAAGTGTTTCGCGATAGTTGAAATTACAAACCAAGATGCTAGAAGCTACTTTTAAAGTGTTTCGCGATAGTTGAAATTGCAAACCAAGATGCTAGAAGCTACTTTTAAAGTGTTTCGCGATAGTTGGAATTACAAGCCAAGATGCTAGAAGCTACTTTTAAAGTGTTTCGGGATACTTGGAATTACAAACCAAGATGCTAGAAGCTACTTTTAAAGTGTTTCGCGATAGTTGGAATTACAAACTAAGATGCTAGAAGCTACTTTTAAAGTGTTTCGCGATAGTTGGAATTGCAAACCAAGATGCTAGAAGCTACTTTTAAAGTGTTTCGGGATACTTGGAATTACAAACCAAGATGCTAGAAGCTACTTTTAAAGTGTTTCGGGATACTTGGAATTACAAACCAAGATGCTAGAAGCTACTTTTAAAGTGTTTCGCGATAGTTGGAATTGCAAACCAAGATGCTAGAAGCTACTTTTAAAGTGTTTCTGGATACTTGGAATTACAAACCAAGATGCTAGAAGCTACTTTTAAAGTGTTTCGCGATAGTTGAAATTACAAACCAAGATGCTAGAAGCTACTTTTAAAGTGTTTCGCGATAGTTGAAATTACAAACCAAGATGCTAGAAGCTACTTTTAAAGTGTTTCGCGATAGTTGGAATTACAAACCAAGTTGCTAGAAGCTACTTTTAAAGTGTTTTGGGATACTTGGAATTACAAACCAAGTTGCTAGAAGCTACTTTTAAAGTGTTTTGGGATACTTGGAATTACAAACCAAGTTGCTAGAAGTTACTTTTAAAGTGTTTCGCGATAGTTGAAATTACAAACCAAGATGCTAGAAGCTACTTTTAAAGTGTTTCGCGATAGTTGAAATTACAAACCAAGATGCTAGAAGCTACTTTTAAAGTGTTTCGGGATACTTGGAATTACAAACCAAGATGCTAGAAGCTACTTTTAAAGTGTTTCGCGATAGTTGAAATTACAAACCAAGATGCTAGAAGCTACTTTTAAAGTGTTTCGGGATACTTGGAATTACAAACCAAGATGCTAGAAGCTACTTTTAAAGTGTTTCGCGATAGTTGGAATTACAAACCAAGATGCTAGAAGCTACTTTTAAAGTGTTTCGCGATACTTGGAATTACAAACCAAGATGCTAGAAGCTACTTTTAAAGTGTTTCGCGATAGTTGGAATTACAAACCAAGATGCTAGAAGCTTCTTTTAAAGTGTTTCGCGATAGTTGGAATTACAAACCAAGATGCTAGAAGCTACTTTTAAAGTGTTTTGGGATACTTGGAAGTACAATCCAAGTTGCTAGAAGCTACTTTTAAAGTGTTTTGGGATACTTGGAATTGCAAACCAAGTTGCTAGAAGCTACTTTTAAAGTGTTTCGCGATAGTTGGAATTACAAACCAAGATGCTAGAAGCTACTTTTAAAGTGTTTCGCGATAGTTGGAATTACAAACCAAGATGCTAGAAGCTACTTTTAAAGTGTTTCGCGATAGTTGGAATTACAAACCAAGATGCTAGAAGCTACTTTTAAAGTGTTTCGCGATAGTTGGAATTACAAACCAAGTTGCTAGAAGCTACTTTTAAAGTGTTTTGGGATACTTGGAAGTACAATCCAAGTTGCTAGAAGCTACTTTTAAAGTGTTTTGGGATACTTGGAATTGCAAACCAAGTTGCTTGAAACCACTTTTAAAGTGTTTCGGGATACTTGGAATTACAAACCAAGATGCTAGAAGCTACTTTTAAAGTGTTTCGCGATACTTGGAATTACAAACCAAGATGCTAGAAGCTACTTTTAAAGTGTTTCGCGATAGTTGGAATTACAAACCAAGATGCTAGAAGCTACTTTTAAAGTGTTTCGCGATAGTTGGAATTACAAACCAAGTTGCTAGAAGCTACTTTTAAAGTGTTTTGGGATACTTTGAATTACAATCCAAGTTGCTAGAAGCTACTTTTAAAGTGTTTTGGGATACTTGGAATTGCAAACCAAGTTGCTAGAAGCTACTTTTAAAGTGTTTCGCGATAGTTGGAATTACAAACCAAGATGCTAGAAGCTACTTTTAAAGTGTTTCGCGATAGTTGGAATTACAAACCAAGATGCTAGAAGCTACTTTTAAAGTGTTTCGGGATACTTGGAATTACAAACCAAGATGCTAGAAGCTACTTTTAAAGTGTTTCGCGATAGTTGGAATTACAAACCAAGATGCTAGAAGCTACTTTTAAAGTGTTTTGGGATACTTGGACTTACAAACCAAGATGCTAGAAGCTACTTTTAAAGTGTTTTGGGATACTTGGAATTACAAACCAAGATGCTAGAAGCTACTTTTAAAGTGTTTCGCGATAGTTGGAATTGCAAACCAAGATGCTAGAAGCTACTTTTAAAGTATTTTGGGATACTTGGAATTACAAACCAAGTTGCTAGAAGCTACTTTTAAAGTGTTTTGGGATACTTGGAATTACAAACCAAATTGCCAGAAGCTACTTTTAAAGTGTTTCGCGATAGTTGGAATTACAAACCAAGATGCTAGAAGCTACTTTTAAAGTGTTTCGCGATAGTTGGAATTACAAACCAAGATGCTAGAAGCTACTTTTAAAGTGTTTCGCGATAGTTGGAATTACAAACCAAGTTGCTAGAAGCTACTTTTAAAGTGTTTTGGGATACTTTGAATTACAATCCAAGTTGCTAGAAGCTACTTTTAAAGTGTTTTGGGATACTTGGAATTGCAAACCAAGTTGCTAGAAGCTACTTTTAAAGTGTTTCGCGATAGTTGGAATTACAAACCAAGATGCTAGAAGCTACTTTTAAAGTGTTTCGCGATAGTTGGAATTACAAACCAAGATGCTAGAAGCTACTTTTAAAGTGTTTCGGGATACTTGGAATTACAAACCAAGATGCTAGAAGCTACTTTTAAAGTGTTTCGCGATAGTTGGAATTACAAACCAAGATGCTAGAAGCTTCTTTTAAAGTGTTTCGCGATAGTTGAAATTACAAACCAAGATGCTAGAAGCTACTTTTAAAGTGTTTCGGGATACTTGGAATTACAAACCAAGATGCTAGAAGCTACTTTTAAAGTGTTTCGCGATAGTTGGAATTACAAACCAAGATGCTAGAAGCTGCTTTTAAAGTGTTTTGGGATACTTGGAATTACAAACCAAGTTGCTAGAAGCTACTTTTAAAGTGTTTTGGGATACTTGGAATTACAAACCAAGTTGCTAGAAGCTACTTTTAAAGTGTTTCGCGATAGTTGGAATTACAAACCAAGATGCTAGAAGCTACTTTTAAAGTGTTTCGCGATAGTTGAAATTACAAACCAAGATGCTAGAAGCTACTTTTAAAGTGTTTCGCGATAGTTGGAATTACAAACCAAGTTGCTAGAAGCTACTTTTAAAGTGTTATGGGATACTTGGAATTACAAACCAAGTTGCTAGAAGCTACTTTTAAAGTGTTTTGGGATACTTGGAATTACAAACCAAGTTGCTAGAAGCTACTTTTAAAGTGTTTCGCGATAGTTGGAATTACAAACCAAGATGCTAGAAGCTACTTTTAAAGTGTTTCGCGATAGTTGAAATTACAAGCCAAGATGCTAGAAGCTACTTTTAAAGTGTTTCGGGATACTTGGAATTACAAACCAAGATGCTAGAAGCTACTTTTAAAGTGTTTCGCGATAGTTGGAATTACAAACTAAGATGCTAGAAGCTACTTTTAAAGTGTTTCGCGATAGTTGGAATTACAAACTAAGATGCTAGAAGCTACTTTTAAAGTGTTTCGCGATAGTTGGAATTGCAAACCAAGATGCTAGAAGCTACTTTTAAAGTGTTTCGGGATACTTGGAATTACAACCCAAGATGCTAGAAGCTACTTTTAAAGTGTTTCGTGATAGTTGGAATTACAAACCAAGATGCTAGAAATTACTTTTAAAGTGTTTCGCGATAGTTGAAATTACAAACCAAGATGCTAGAAGCTACTTTTAAAGTGTTTCGGGATACTTGGAACTACAAACCAAGTTGCTAGAAGCTACTTTTAAAGTGTTTCTGGATACTTGGAATTACAAACCAAGATGCTAGAAGCTACTTTTAAAATGTTTCTGGATACTTGGAATTACAAACCAAGATGCTAGAAGCTACTTTTAAAGTGTTTCGCGATAGTTGAAATTACAAACCAAGATGCTAGAAGCTACTTTTAAAGTGTTTCGCGATAGTTGAAATTACACACCAAGATGCTAGAAGCTACTTTTAAAGTGTTTCGCGATAGTTGGAATTACAAACCAAGATGCTAGAAGCTACTTTTAAAGTGTTTCGGGATACTTGGAATTACAAACCAAGTTGCTAGAAGTTACTTTTAAAGTGTTTCGCGATAGTTGGAATTACAAACCAAGATGCTAGAAGCTGCTTTTAAAGTGTTTTGGGATACTTGGAATTACAAACCAAGTTGCTAGAAGCTACTTTTAAAGTGTTTTGGGATACTTGGAATTACAAACCAAGTTGCTAGAAGCTACTTTTAAAGTGTTTCGCGATAGTTGGAATTACAAACCAAGATGCTAGAAGCTACTTTTAAAGTGTTTCGCGATAGTTGAAATTACAAACCAAGATGCTAGAAGCTACTTTTAAAGTGTTTCGCGATAGTTGGAATTACAAACCAAGTTGCTAGAAGCTACTTTTAAAGTGTTATGGGATACTTGGAATTACAAACCAAGTTGCTAGAAGCTACTTTTAAAGTGTTTTGGGATACTTGGAATTACAAACCAAGTTGCTAGAAGCTACTTTTAAAGTGTTTCGCGATAGTTGGAATTACAAACCAAGATGCTAGAAGCTACTTTTAAAGTGTTTCGCGATAGTTGAAATTACAAACCAAGATGCTAGAAGCTACTTTTAAAGTGTTTCGGGATACTTGGAATTACAAACCAAGATGCTAGAAGCTACTTTTAAAGTGTTTCGTGATAGTTGGAATTACAAACCAAGATGCTAGAAATTACTTTTAAAGTGTTTCGCGATAGTTGAAATTACAAACCAAGATGCTAGAAGCTACTTTTAAAGTGTTTCGGGATACTTGGAATTACAAACCAAGTTGCTAGAAGCTACTTTTAAAGTGTTTCTGGATACTTGGAATTACAAACCAAGATGCTAGAAGCTACTTTTAAAATGTTTCTGGATACTTGGAATTACAAACCAAGATGCTAGAAGCTACTTTTAAAGTGTTTCGCGATAGTTGGAATTACAAACTAAGATGCTAGAAGCTACTTTTAAAGTGTTTCGCGATAGTTGGAATTACAAACTAAGATGCTAGAAGCTACTTTTAAAGTGTTTCGCGATAGTTGGAATTGCAAACCAAGATGCTAGAAGCTACTTTTAAAGTGTTTCGGGATACTTGGAATTACAAACCAAGATGCTAGAAGCTACTTTTAAAGTGTTTCGTGATAGTTGGAATTACAAACCAAGATGCTAGAAATTACTTTTAAAGTGTTTCGGGATACTTGGAATTACAAACCAAGATGCTAGAAGCTACTTTTAAAGTGTTTCGCGATAGTTGAAATTACAAACCAAGATGCTAGAAGCTACTTTTAAAGTGTTTCGCGATAGTTGAAATTACAAACCAAGATGCTAGAAGCTACTTTTAAAGTGTTTCGCGATAGTTGAAATTACAAACCAAGATGCTAGAAGCTACTTTTAAAGTGTTTCGCGATAGTTGGAATCACAAACCAAGATGCTAGAAGCTACTTTTAAAGTGTTTCGGGATACTTGGAATTACAAACCAAGATGCTAGAAGCTACTTTTAAAGTGTTATGGGATACTTGGAATTACAAACCAAGTTGCTAGAAGCTACTTTTAAAGTGTTTCTGGATACTTGGAATTACAAACCAAGATGCTAGAAGCTACTTTTAAAATGTTTCTGGATACTTGGAATTACAAACCAAGATGCTAGAAGCTACTTTTAAAGTGTTTCGTGATAGTTGGAATTACAAACCAAGTTGCTAGAAGCTACTTTTAAAGTGTTTCGGGATACTTGGAATTACAAACCAAGATGCTAGAAGCTACTTTTAAAGTGTTTCGTGATAGTTGGAATTACAAACCAAGATGCTAGAAATTACTTTTAAAGTGTTTCGCGATAGTTGAAATTACAAACCAAGATGCTAGAAGCTACTTTTAAAGTGTTTCGGGATACTTGGAATTACAAACCAAGTTGCTAGAAGCTACTTTTAAAGTGTTTCTGGATACTTGGAATTACAAACCAAGATGCTAGAAGCTACTTTTAAAATGTTTCTGGATACTTGGAATTACAAACCAAGATGCTAGAAGCTACTTTTAAAGTGTTTCGCGATAGTTGGAATTACAAACTAAGATGCTAGAAGCTACTTTTAAAGTGTTTCGCGATAGTTGGAATTACAAACTAAGATGCTAGAAGCTACTTTTAAAGTGTTTCGCGATAGTTGGAATTGCAAACCAAGATGCTAGAAGCTACTTTTAAAGTGTTTTGGGATACTTGGAATTACAAACCAAGTTGCTAGAAGCTACTTTTAAAGTGTTTCGCGATAGTTGGAATTACAAACCAAGATGCTAGAAGCTACTTTTAAAGTGTTTCGGGATACTTGAAATTACAAACCAAGATGCTAGAAGCTACTTTTAAAGTGTTTCGCGATAGTTGAAATTACAAACCAAGATGCTAGAAGCTACTTTTAAAGTGTTTCGCGATAGTTGAAATTACAAACCAAGATGCTAGAAGCTACTTTTAAAGTGTTTTGGGATACTTGGAATTACAAACCAAGATGCTAGAAGCTACTTTTAAAGTGTTTCGGGATACTTGGAATTACAAACCAAGATGCTAGAAGCTACTTTTAAAGTGTTTCGGGATACTTGGAATTACAAACCAAGATGCTAGAAGCTACTTTTAAAGTGTTTCGCGATAGTTGGAATTACAAACTAAGATGCTAGAAGCTACTTTTAAAGTGTTTCGCGATAGTTGGAATTACAAACTAAGATGCTAGAAGCTACTTTTAAAGTGTTTCGCGATAGTTGGAATTGCAAACCAAGATGCTAGAAGCTACTTTTAAAGTGTTTCGGGATACTTGGAATTACAAACCAAGATGCTAGAAGCTACTTTTAAAGTGTTTCGGGATACTTGGAATTACAAACCAAGTTGCTAGAAGCTACTTTTAAAGTGTTTCTGGATACTTGGAATTACAAACCAAGATGCTAGAAGCTACTTTTAAAATGTTTCTGGATACTTGGAATTACCAACCAAGATGCTAGAAGCTACTTTTAAAGTGTTTCGCGATAGTTGAAATTACAAACCAAGATGCTAGAAGCTACTTTTAAAGTGTTTCGCGATAGTTGAAATTACAAACCAAGATGCTAGAAGCTACTTTTAAAGTGTTTCGCGATAGTTGGAATCACAAACCAAGATGCTAGAAGCTACTTTTAAAGTGTTTCGGGATACTTGGAATTACAAACCAAGATGCTAGAAGCTACTTTTAAAGTGTTATGGGATACTTGGAATTACAAACCAAGTTGCTAGAAGCTACTTTTAAAGTGTTTCTGGATACTTGGAATTACAAACCAAGATGCTAGAAGCTACTTTTAAAATGTTTCTGGATACTTGGAATTACAAACCAAGATGCTAGAAGCTACTTTTAAAGTGTTTCGTGATAGTTGGAATTACAAACCAAGTTGCTAGAAGCTACTTTTAAAGTGTTTCGGGATACTTGGAATTACAAACCAAGATGCTAGAAGCTACTTTTAAAGTGTTTCGTGATAGTTGGAATTACAAACCAAGATGCTAGAAATTACTTTTAAAGTGTTTCGCGATAGTTGAAATTACAAACCAAGATGCTAGAAGCTACTTTTAAAGTGTTTCGGGATACTTGGAATTACAAACCAAGTTGCTAGAAGCTACTTTTAAAGTGTTTCTGGATACTTGGAATTACAAACCAAGATGCTAGAAGCTACTTTTAAAATGTTTCTGGATACTTGGAATTACAAACCAAGATGCTAGAAGCTACTTTTAAAGTGTTTCGCGATAGTTGGAATTACAAACTAAGATGCTAGAAGCTACTTTTAAAGTGTTTCGCGATAGTTGGAATTGCAAACCAAGATGCTAGAAGCTACTTTTAAAGTGTTTTGGGATACTTGGAATTACAAACCAAGTTGCTAGAAGCTACTTTTAAAGTGTTTCGCGATAGTTGGAATTACAAACCAAGATGCTAGAAGCTACTTTTAAAGTGTTTCGGGATACTTGGAATTACAAACCAAGATGCTAGAAGCTACTTTTAAAGTGTTTCGCGATAGTTGAAATTACAAACCAAGATGCTAGAAGCTACTTTTAAAGTGTTTCGCGATAGTTGAAATTACAAACCAAGATGCTAGAAGCTACTTTTAAAGTGTTTCGGGATACTTGGAATTACAAACCAAGTTGCTAGAAGCTACTTTTAAAGTGTTTCTGGATACTTGGAATTACAAACCAAGATGCTAGAAGCTACTTTTAAAATGTTTCTGGATACTTGGAATTACCAACCAAGATGCTAGAAGCTACTTTTAAAGTGTTTCGCGATAGTTGAAATTACAAACCAAGATGCTAGAAGCTACTTTTAAAGTGTTTCGCGATAGTTGAAATTACAAACCAAGATGCTAGAAGCTACTTTTAAAGTGTTTCGCGATAGTTGGAATCACAAACCAAGATGCTAGAAGCTACTTTTAAAGTGTTTCGGGATACTTGGAATTACAAACCAAGATGCTAGAAGCTACTTTTAAAGTGTTATGGGATACTTGGAATTACAAACCAAGTTGCTAGAAGCTACTTTTAAAGTGTTTCTGGATACTTGGAATTACAAACCAAGATGCTAGAAGCTACTTTTAAAATGTTTCTGGATACTTGGAATTACAAACCAAGATGCTAGAAGCTACTTTTAAAATATTTCTGGATACTTGGAATTACCAACCAAGATGCTAGAAGCTACTTTTAAAGTGTTTCGCGATAGTTGAAATTACAAACCAAGATGCTAGAAGCTACTTTTAAAGTGTTTCGCGATAGTTGGAATTACAAACCAAGTTGCTAGAAGCTACTTTTAAAGTGTTATGGGATACTTGGAATTACAAACCAAGTTGCTAGAAGCTACTTTTAAAGTGTTTTGGGATACTTGGAATTACAAAC
This sequence comes from Anopheles ziemanni, assembly GCF_943734765.1. Classification (NCBI taxonomy): domain Eukaryota; kingdom Metazoa; phylum Arthropoda; class Insecta; order Diptera; family Culicidae; genus Anopheles; species Anopheles ziemanni. The sequence continues at coordinate 863,842 of NW_026690047.1, read as the reverse complement.
CAAGTTGCTAGAAGCTACTTTTAAAGTGTTTCGCGATAGTTGGAATTACAAACCAAGATGCAAGAAGCTGCTTTTAAAGTGTTTTGGGATACTTGGAATTACAAACCAAGTTGCTAGAAGCTACTTTTAAAGTGTTTTGGGATACTTGGAATTACAAACCAAGTTGCTAGAAGCTACTTTTAAAGTGTTTCGCGATAGTTGGAATTACAAACCAAGATGCTAGAAGCTACTTTTAAAGTGTTTCGCGATAGTTGAAATTACAAACCAAGATGCTAGAAGCTACTTTTAAAGTGTTTCGCGATAGTTGGAATTACAAACCAAGATGCTAGAAGCTACTTTTAAAGTGTTATGGGATACTTGGAATTACAAACCAAGTTGCTAGAAGCTACTTTTAAAGTGTTTTGGGATACTTGGAATTACAAACCAAGTTGCTAGAAGCTACTTTTAAAGTGTTTCGCGATAGTTGGAATTACAAACCAAGATGCTAGAAGCTACTTTTAAAGTGTTTCGCGATAGTTGAAATTACAATCCAAGATGCTAGAAGCTACTTTTAAAGTGTTTCGGGATACTTGGAATTACAAACCAAGATTCTAGAAGCTACTTTTAAAGTGTTTCGCGATAGTTGAAATTACAAACCAAGATGCTAGAAGCTACTTTTAAAGTGTTTCGCGATAGTTGGAATTGCAAACCAAGATGCTAGAAGCTACTTTTAAAGTGTTTCGGGATACTTGGAATTACAAACCAAGATGCTAGAAGCTACTTTTAAAGTGTTTCGTGATAGTTGGAATTACAAACCAAGATGCTAGAAATTACTTTTAAAGTGTTTCGCGATAGTTGAAATTACAAACCAAGATGCTAGAAGCTACTTTTAAAGTGTTTCGGGATACTTGGAATTACAAACCAAGTTGCTAGAAGCTACTTTTAAAGTGTTTCTGGATACTTGGAATTACAAACCAAGATGCTAGAAGCTACTTTTAAAATGTTTCTGGATACTTGGAATTACCAACCAAGATGCTAGAAGCTACTTTTAAAGTGTTTCGCGATAGTTGAAATTACAAACCAAGATGCTAGAAGCTACTTTTAAAGTGTTTCGCGATAGTTGAAATTACAAACCAAGATGCTAGAAGCTACTTTTAAAGTGTTTCGCGATAGTTGGAATCACAAACCAAGATGCTAGAAGCTACTTTTAAAGTGTTTCGGGATACTTGGAATTACAAACCAAGATGCTAGAAGCTACTTTTAAAGTGTTTCGGGATACTTGGAATTACAAACCAAGTTGCTAGAAGCTACTTTTAAAGTGTTTCTGGATACTTGGAATTACAAACCAAGATGCTAGAAGCTACTTTTAAAATGTTTCTGGATACTTGGAATTACAAACCAAGATGCTAGAAGCTACTTTTAAAATGTTTCTGGATACTTGGAATTACCAACCAAGATGCTAGAAGCTACTTTTAAAGTGTTTCGCGATAGTTGAAATTACAAACCAAGATGCTAGAAGCTACTTTTAAAGTGTTTCGCGATAGTTGGAATTACAAACCAAGTTGCTAGAAGCTACTTTTAAAGTGTTATGGGATACTTGGAATTACAAACCAAGTTGCTAGAAGCTACTTTTAAAGTGTTTTGGGATACTTGGAATTACAAACCAAGTTGCTAGAAGCTACTTTTAAAGTGTTTCGCGATAGTTGGAATTACAAACCAAGATGCAAAAAGCTGCTTTTAAAGTGTTTTGGGATACTTGGAATTACAAACCAAGTTGCTAGAAGCTACTTTTAAAGTGTTTTGGGATACTTGGAATTACAAACCAAGTTGCTAGAAGCTACTTTTAAAGTGTTTCGCGATAGTTGGAATTACAAACCAAGATGCTAGAAGCTACTTTTAAAGTGTTTCGCGATAGTTGAAATTACAAACCAAGATGCTAGAAGCTACTTTTAAAGTGTTTCGCGATAGTTGGAATTACAAACCAAGTTGCTAGAAGCTACTTTTAAAGTGTTATGGGATACTTGGAATTACAAACCAAGTTGCTAGAAGCTACTTTTAAAGTGTTTTGGGATACTTGGAATTACAAACCAAGTTGCTAGAAGCTACTTTTAAAGTGTTTCGCGATAGTTGGAATTACAAACCAAGATGCTAGAAGCTACTTTTAAAGTGTTTCGCGATAGTTGAAATTACAATCCAAGATGCTAGAAGCTACTTTTAAAGTGTTTCGGGATACTTGGAATTACAAACCAAGATTCTAGAAGCTACTTTTAAAGTGTTTCGCGATAGTTGAAATTACAAACCAAGATGCTAGAAGCTACTTTTAAAGTGTTTCGCGATAGTTGGAATTGCAAACCAAGATGCTAGAAGCTACTTTTAAAGTGTTTCGGGATACTTGGAATTACAAACCAAGATGCTAGAAGCTACTTTTAAAGTGTTTCGTGATAGTTGGAATTACAAACCAAGATGCTAGAAATTACTTTTAAAGTGTTTCGCGATAGTTGAAATTACAAACCAAGATGCTAGAAGCTACTTTTAAAGTGTTTCGGGATACTTGGAATTACAAACCAAGTTGCTAGAAGCTACTTTTAAAGTGTTTCTGGATACTTGGAATTACAAACCAAGATGCTAGAAGCTACTTTTAAAATGTTTCTGGATACTTGGAATTACAAACCAAGATGCTAGAAGCTACTTTTAAAGTGTTTCGCGATAGTTGAAATTACAAACCAAGATGCTAGAAGCTACTTTTAAAGTGTTTCGCGATAGTTGAAATTACAAACCAAGATGCTAGAAGCTACTTTTAAAGTGTTTCGCGATAGTTGGAATTACAAACCAAGTTGCTAGAAGCTACTTTTAAAGTGTTTTTTGATACTTGGAATTACAAACCAAGTTGCTAGAAGCTACTTTTAAAGTGTTTTGGGATACTTGGAATTACAAACCAAGTAGCTAGAAGTTACTTTTAAAGTGTTTCGCGATAGTTGAAATTACAAACCAAGATGCTAGAAGCTACTTTTAAAGTGTTTCGCGATAGTTGAAATTACAAACCAAGATGCTAGAAGCTACTTTTAAAGTGTTTCGGGATACTTGGAATTACAAACCAAGATGCTAGAAGCTACTTTTAAAGTGTTTCGCGATAGTTGGAATTACAAACTAAGATGCTAGAAGCTACTTTTAAAGTGTTTCGCGATAGTTGGAATTACAAACTAAGATGCTAGAAGCTACTTTTAAAGTGTTTCGCGATAGTTGGAATTGCAAACCAAGATGCTAGAAGCTACTTTTAAAGTGTTTCGGGATACTTGGAATTACAAACCAAGATGCTAGAAGCTACTTTTAAAGTGTTTCGGGATACTTGGAATTACAAACCAAGATGCTAGAAGCTACTTTTAAAGTGTTTCGCGATAGTTGGAATTGCAAACCAAGATGCTAGAAGCTACTTTTAAAATGTTTCTGGATACTTGGAATTGCAAACCAAGATGCTAGAAGCTACTTTTAAAGTGTTTCGGGATACTTGGAATTACAAACCAAGATGCTAGAAGCTACTTTTGAAGTGTTTCGCGATAGTTGGAATTACAAACCAAGATGCTAGAAGCTACTTTTAAAGTGTTTCGGGATACTTGGAATTACAAACCAAGATGCTAGAAGCTACTTTTAAAATGTTTCTGGATACTTGGAATTACAAACCAAGATGCTAGAAGCTACTTTTAAAGTGTTTCGCGATAGTTGAAATTACAAACCAAGATGCTAGAAGCTACTTTTAAAGTGTTTCGCGATAGTTGAAATTACAAACCAAGATGCTAGAAGCTACTTTTAAAGTGTTTCGCGATAGTTGGAATTACAAACCAAGTTGCTAGAAGCTACTTTTAAAGTGTTTTGGGATACTTGGAATTACAAACCAAGTTGCTAGAAGCTACTTTTAAAGTGTTTCGCGATAGTTGAAATTACAAACCAAGATGCTAGAAGCTACTTTTAAAGTGTTTCGCGATAGTTGGAATTACAAGCCAAGATGCTAGAAGCTACTTTTAAAGTGTTTCGGGATACTTGGAATTACAAACCAAGATGCTAGAAGCTACTTTTAAAGTGTTTCGCGATAGTTGGAATTACAAACTAAGATGCTAGAAGCTACTTTTAAAGTGTTTCGCGATAGTTGGAATTGCAAACCAAGATGCTAGAAGCTACTTTTAAAGTGTTTCGCGATAGTTGGAATTACAAACCAAGATGCTAGAAGCTACTTTTAAAGTGTTTCGGGATACTTGGAATTACAAACCAAGATGCTAGAAGCTACTTTTAAAGTGTTTCGCGATAGTTGGAATTGCAAACCAAGATGCTAGAAGCTACTTTTAAAGTGTTTCTGGATACTTGGAATTACAAACCAAGATGCTAGAAGCTACTTTTAAAGTGTTTCGCGATAGTTGAAATTACAAACCAAGATGCTAGAAGCTACTTTTAAAGTGTTTCGCGATAGTTGGAATTACAAACCAAGTTGCTAGAAGCTACTTTTAAAGTGTTTTGGGATACTTGGAATTACAAACCAAGTTGCTAGAAGCTACTTTTAGAGTGTTTTGGGATACTTGGAATTACAAACCAAGTTGCTAGAAGTTACTTTTAAAGTGTTTCGCGATAGTTGAAATTACAAACCAAGATGCTAGAAGCTACTTTTAAAGTGTTTCGCGATAGTTGAAATTACAAACCAAGATGCTAGAAGCTACTTTTAAAGTGTTTCGGGATACTTGGAATTACAAACCAAGTTGCTAGAAGCTACTTTTAAAGTGTTTCTGGATACTTGGAATTACAAACCAAGATGCTAGAAGCTACTTTTAAAATGTTTCTGGATACTTGGAATTACAAACCAAGATGCTAGAAGCTACTTTTAAAGTGTTTCGCGATAGTTGAAATTACAAACCAAGATGCTAGAAGCTACTTTTAAAGTGTTTCGCGATAGTTGAAATTACAAACCAAGATGCTAGAAGCTACTTTTAAAGTGTTTCGCGATAGTTGGAATTACAAACCAAGTTGCTAGAAGCTACTTTTAAAGTGTTTTGGGATACTTGGAATTACAAACCAAGTTGATAGAAGCTACTTTTAAAGTGTTTCGCGATAGTTGGAATTGCAAACCAAGATGCTAGAAGCTACTTTTAAAGTGTTTCTGGATACTTGGAATTACAAACCAAGATGCTAGAAGCAACTTTTAAAGTGTTTCGCGATAGTTGAAATTACAAACCAAGATGCTAGAAGCTACTTTTAAAGTGTTTCGCGATAGTTGGAATTACAAACCAAGTTGCTAGAAGCTACTTTTAAAGTGTTTTGGGATACTTGGAATTACAAACCAAGATGCTAGAAGCTACTTTTAAAGTGTTTCGGGATACTTGGAATTACAAACCAAGATGCTAGAAGCTACTTTTAAAGTGTTTCGCGATAGTTGGAATTGCAAACCAAGATGCTAGAAGCTACTTTTAAAGTGTTTCTGGATACTTGGAATTACAAACCTAGATGCTAGAAGCTACTTTTAAAGTGTTTCGCGATAGTTGAAATTACAAACCAAGATGCTAGAAGCTACTTTTAAAGTGTTTCGCGATAGTTGAAATTACAAACCAAGATGCTAGAAGCTACTTTTAAAGTGTTTCGCGATAGTTGGAATTACAAACCAAGTTGCTAGAAGCTACTTTTAAAGTGTTTTGGGATACTTGGAATTACAAACCAAGTTGCTAGAAGCTACTTTTAAAGTGTTTTGGGATACTTGGAATTGCAAACCAAGATGCTAGAAGCTACTTTTAAAGTGTTTCGGGATACTTGGAATTACAAACCAAGATGCTAGAAGCTACTTTTGAAGTGTTTCGCGATAGTTGGAATTACAAACCAAGATGCTAGAAGCTACTTTTAAAGTGTTTCGGGATACTTGGAATTACAAACCAAGTTGCTAGAAGCTACTTTTAAAGTGTTTCTGGATACTTGGAATTACAAACCAAGATGCTAGAAGCTACTTTAAAATGTTTCTGGATACTTGGAATTACAAACCAAGATGCTAGAAGCTACTTTTAAAGTGTTTCGCGATAGTTGAAATTACAAACCAAGATGCTAGAAGCTACTTTTAAAGTGTTTCGCGATAGTTGAAATTACAAACCAAGATGCTAGAAGCTACTTTTAAAGTGTTTCGCGATAGTTGGAATTACAAACCAAGTTGCTAGAAGCTACTTTTAAAGTGTTTTGGGATACTTGGAATTACAAACCAAGTTGCTAGAAGCTACTTTTAAAGTGTTTTGGGATACTTGGAATTACAAACCAAGTAGCTAGAAGTTACTTTTAAAGTGTTTCGCGATAGTTGAAATTACAAACCAAGATGCTAGAAGCTACTTTTAAAGTGTTTCGCGATAGTTGGAATTACAAGCCAAGATGCTAGAAGCTACTTTTAAAGTGTTTCGGGATACTTGGAATTACAAACCAAGATGCTAGAAGCTACTTTTAAAGTGTTTCGCGATAGTTGGAATTACAAACTAAGATGCTAGAAGCTACTTTTAAAGTGTTTCGCGATAGTTGGAATTGCAAACCAAGATGCTAGAAGCTACTTTTAAAGTGTTTCGGGATACTTGGAATTACAAACCAAGATGCTAGAAGCTACTTTTAAAGTGTTTCGGGATACTTGGAATTACAAACCAAGATGCTAGAAGCTACTTTTAAAGTGTTTCGCGATAGTTGGAATTGCAAACCAAGATGCTAGAAGCTACTTTTAAAGTGTTTCTGGATACTTGGAATTACAAACCAAGATGCTAGAAGCTACTTTTAAAGTGTTTCGCGATATTTGAAATTACAAACCAAGATGCTAGAAGCTACTTTTAAAGTGTTTCGCGATAGTTGAAATTACAAACCAAGATGCTAGAAGCTACTTTTAAAGTGTTTCGCGATAGTTGGAATTACAAACCAAGTTGCTAGAAGCTACTTTTAAAGTGTTTTGGGATACTTGGAATTACAAACCAAGTTGCTAGAAGCTACTTTTAAAGTGTTTTGGGATACTTGGAATTACAAACCAAGTTGCTAGAAGTTACTTTTAAAGTGTTTCGCGATAGTTGAAATTACAAACCAAGATGCTAGAAGCTACTTTTAAAGTGTTTCGCGATAGTTGAAATTACAAACCAAGATGCTAGAAGCTACTTTTAAAGTGTTTTGGGATACTTGGAATTACAAACCAAGTTGCTAGAAGCTACTTTTAAAGTGTTTCGCGATAGTTGGAATTACAAACCAAGTTGCTAGAAGCTACTTTTAAAGTGTTTCGCGATAGTTGGAATTACAAACCAAGATGCTAGAAGCTACTTTTAAAGTGTTTCGCGATAGTTGGAATTACAAACCAAGATGCTAGAAGCTACTTTTAAAGTGTTTCGCGATAGTTGGAATTGCAAACCAAGATGCTAGAAGCTACTTTTAAAGTGTTTCGGGATACTTGGAATTACAAACCAAGTTGCTAGAAGCTACTTTTAAAGTGTTTCGCGATAGTTGGAATTACAAACCAAGATGCTAGAAGCTACTTTTAAAGTGTTTTGGGATACTTGGAATTACAAACCAAGTTGCTAGAAGCTACTTTTAAAGTGTTTCGCGATAGTTGGAATTACAAACCAAGTTGCTAGAAGCTACTTTTAAAGTGTTTCGCGATAGTTGGAATTACAAACCAAGATGCTAGAAGCTACTTTTAAAGTGTTTCGCGATAGTTGGAATTACAAACCAAGATGCTAGAAGCTACTTTTAAAGTGTTTCGCGATAGTTGGAATTGCAAACCAAGATGCTAGAAGCTACTTTTAAAGTGTTTCGGGATACTTGGAATTACAAACCAAGTTGCTAGAAGCTACTTTTAAAGTGTTTTGGGATACTTGGAATTACAAACCAAGTTGCTAGAAGCTACTTTTAAAGTGTTTTGGGATACTTGGAATTACAAACCAAGTTGCTAGAAGTTACTTTTAAAGTGTTTCGCGATAGTTGAAATTACAAACCAAGATGCTAGAAGCTACTTTTAAAGTGTTTCGCGATAGTTGAAATTACAAACCAAGATGCTAGAAGCTACTTTTAAAGTGTTTCGGGATACTTGGAATTACAAACCAAGATGCTAGACGCTACTTTTAAAGTGTTTCGGGATACTTGGAATTACAAACCAAGATGCTAGAAGCTACTTTTAAAGTGTTTCGCGATAGTTGGAATTACAAACCAAGATGCTAGAAGCTACTTTTAAAGTGTTTCGCGATAGTTGGAATTACAAACCAAGATGCTAGAAGCTACTTTTAAAGTGTTTCGCGATAGTTGGAATTCCAAACCAAGATGCTAGAAGCTACTTTTAAAGTGTTTCGGGATACTTGGAATTACAAACCAAGTTGCTAGAAGCTACTTTTAAAGTGTTTCGCGATAGTTGAAATTACAAACCAAGATGCTAGAAGCTACTTTTAAAGTGTTTTGGGATACTTGGAATTACAAACCAAGTTGCTAGAAGCTACTTTTAAAGTGTTTCGCGATAGTTGGAATTACAAACCAAGATGCTAGAAGCTACTTTTAAAGTGTTTCGCGATAGTTGAAATTACAAACCAAGATGCTAGAAGCTACTTTTAAAGTGTTTCGGGATACTTGGAATTACAAACCAAGATGCTAGAAGCTACTTTTAAAGTGTTTCGCGATAGTTGGAATTACAAACCAAGATGCTAGAAGCTACTTTTAAAGTGTTTCGCGATAGTTGGAATTACAAACCAAGATGCTAGAAGCTACTTTTAAAGTGTTTCGCGATAGTTGGAATTGCAAACCAAGATGCTAGAAGCTACTTTTAAAGTGTTTCGGGATACTTGGAATTACAAACCAAGTTGCTAGAAGCTACTTTTAAAGTGTTTCGCGATAGTTGAAATTACAAACCAAGATGCTAGAAGCTACTTTTAAAGTGTTTTGGGATACTTGGAATTACAAACCAAGTTGCTAGAAGCTACTTTTAAAGTGTTTCGCGATAGTTGGAATTACAAACCAAGTTGCTAGAAGCTACTTTTAAAGTGTTTCGCGATAGTTGGAATTACAAACCAAGATGCTAGAAGCTACTTTTAAAGTGTTTCGGGATACTTGGAATTACAAACCAAGTTGCTAGAAGCTACTTTTAAAGTGTTTCGCGATAGTTGGAATTACAAACCAAGATGCTAGAAGCTACTTTTAAAGTGTTTCGCGATAGTTGAAATTACAAACCAAGATGCTAGAAGCTACTTTTAAAGTGTTTCGCGATAGTTGAAATTACAAACCAAGATGCTAGAAGCTACTTTTAAAGTGTTTTGGGATACTTGGAATTACAAACCAAGTTGCTAGAAGCTACTTTTAAAGTGTTTCGCGATAGTTGGAATTACAAACCAAGTTGCTAGAAGCTACTTTTAAAGTGTTTCGCGATAGTTGGAATTACAAACCAAGATGCTAGAAGCTACTTTTAAAGTGTTTCGCGATAGTTGGAATTACAAACCAAGATGCTAGAAGCTACTTTTAAAGTGTTTCGCGATAGTTGGAATTGCAAACCAAGATGCTAGAAGCTACTTTTAAAGTGTTTCGGGATACTTGGAATTACAAACCAAGTTGCTAGAAGCTACTTTTAAAGTGTTTAGCGATAGTTGAAATTACAAACCAAGATGCTAGAAGCTACTTTTAAAGTGTTTTGGGATACTTGGAATTACAAACCAAGTTGCTAGAAGCTACTTTTAAAGTGTTTCGCGATAGTTGGAATTACAAACCAAGTTGCTAGAAGCTACTTTTAAAGTGTTTCGCGATAGTTGGAATTACAAACCAAGATGCTAGAAGCTACTTTTAAAGTGTTTCGCGATAGTTGGAATTACAAACCAAGATGCTAGAAGCTACTTTTAAAGTGTTTCGCGATAGTTGGAATTGCAAACCAAGATGCTAGAAGCTACTTTTAAAGTGTTTCGGGATACTTGGAATTACAAACCAAGTTGCTAGAAGCTACTTTTAAAGTGTTTTGGGATACTTGGAATTACAAACCAAGTTGCTAGAAGCTACTTTTAAAGTGTTTTGGGATACTTGGAATTACAAACCAAGTTGCTAGAAGTTACTTTTAAAGTGTTTCGCGATAGTTGAAATTACAAACCAAGATGCTAGAAGCTACTTTTAAAGTGTTTCGCGATAGTTGAAATTACAAACCAAGATGCTAGAAGCTACTTTTAAAGTGTTTCGGGATACTTGGAATTACAAACCAAGATGCTAGAAGCTACTTTTAAAGTGTTTCGGGATACTTGGAATTACAAACCAAGATGCTAGAAGCTACTTTTAAAGTGTTTCGCGATAGTTGGAATTACAAACTAAGATGCTAGAAGCTACTTTTAAAGTGTTTCGCGATAGTTGGAATTGCAAACCAAGATGCTAGAAGCTACTTTTAAAGTGTTTCGGGATACTTGGAATTACAAACCAAGATGCTAGAAGCTACTTTTAAAGTGTTTCGGGATTCTTGGAATTACAAACCAAGTTGCTAGAAGCTACTTTTAAAGTGTTTCGCGATACTTGGAATTACAAACCAAGATGCTAGAAGCTACTTTTAAAGTGTTTCGGGATACTTGGAATTACAAACCAAGATGCTAGAAGCTACTATTAAAGTGTTTCGTGATACTTGGAATTACAAACCAAGATGCTAGAAGCTACTATTAAAGTGTTTCGTGATACTTGGAATTACAAACCAAGATGCTAGAAGCTACTTTTAAAGTGTTTCGCGATACTTGGAATTACAAACCAAGATGCTAGAAGCTACTTTTAAAGTGTTTCGGGATACTTGGAATTACAAACCAAGATGCTAGAAGCTACTTTTAAAGTGTTTCGCGATAGTTGGAATTGCAAACCAAGATGCTAGAAGCTACTTTTAAAGTGTTTCGGGATACTTGGAATTACAAACCAAGTTGCTAGAAGCTACTTTTAAAGTGTTTCGCGATAGTTGAAATTACAAACCAAGATGCTAGAAGCTACTTTTAAAGTGTTTTGGGATACTTGGAATTACAAACCAAGTTGCTAGAAGCTACTTTTAAAGTGTTTTGGGATACTTGGAATTACAAACCAAGTTGCTAGAAGTTACTTTTAAAGTGTTTCGCGATAGTTGAAATTACAAACCAAGATGCTAGAAGCTACTTTTAAAGTGTTTCGCGATAGTTGAAATTACAAACCAAGATGCTAGAAGCTACTTTTAAAGTGTTTCGGGATACTTGGAATTACAAACCAAGATGCTAGAAGCTACTTTTAAAGTGTTTCGCGATAGTTGGAATTACAAACTAAGATGCTAGAAGCTACTTTTAAAGTGTTTCGCGATAGTTGGAATTGCAAACCAAGATGCTAGAAGCTACTTTTAAAGTGTTTCGGGATACTTGGAATTACAAACCAAGATGCTAGAAGCTACTTTTAAAGTGTTTCGGGATACTTGGAATTACAAACCAAGTTGCTAGAAGCTACTTTTAAAGTGTTTCGCGATACTTGGAATTACAAACCAAGATGCTAGAAGCTACTTTTAAAGTGTTTCGGGATACTTGGAATTACAAACCAAGATGCTAGAAGCTACTATTAAAGTGTTTCGTGATACTTGGAATTACAAACCAAGATGCTAGAAGCTACTATTAAAGTGTTTCGTGATACTTGGAATTACAAACCAAGAAGCTAGAAGCTACTATTAAAGTGTTTCGTGATACTTTGAATTACATACAAAGATGCTAGAAGCTACTTTTAAAGTGTTTCGGGATACTTGGAATTACAAACCAAGATGCTAGAAGCTACTTTTAAAGTGTTTCGGGATTCTTGGAATTACAAACCAAGTTGCTAGAAGCTACTTTTAAAGTGTTTCGCGATACTTGGAATTACAAACCAAGATGCTAGAAGCTACTTTTAAAGTGTTTCGGGATACTTGGAATTACAAACCAAGATGCTAGAAGCTACTATTAAAGTGTTTCGGGATTCTTGGAATTACAAACCAAGATGCTAGAAGCTACTATTAAAGTGTTTCGTGATACTTGGAATTACAAACCAAGATGCTAGAAGCTACTTTTAAAGTGTTTCGCGATACTTGGAATTACAAACCAAGATGCTAGAAGCTACTTTTAAAGTGTTTCGGGATACTTGGAATTACAAACCAAGATGCTAGAAGCTACTTTTAAAGTGTTTCGCGATAGTTGGAATTGCAAACCAAGATGCTAGAAGCTACTTTTAAAGTGTTTCGGGATACTTGGAATTACAAACCAAGTTGCTAGAAGCTACTTTTAAAGTGTTTCGCGATAGTTGAAATTACAAACCAAGATGCTAGAAGCTACTTTTAAAGTGTTTTGGGATACTTGGAATTACAAACCAAGTTGCTAGAAGCTACTTTTAAAGTGTTTTGGGATACTTGGAATTACAAACCAAGTTGCTAGAAGTTACTTTTAAAGTGTTTCGCGATAGTTGAAATTACAAACCAAGATGCTAGAAGCTACTTTTAAAGTGTTTCGCGATAGTTGAAATTACAAACCAAGATGCTAGAAGCTACTTTTAAAGTGTTTCGGGATACTTGGAATTACAAACCAAGATGCTAGAAGCTACTTTTAAAGTGTTTCGCGATAGTTGGAATTACAAACTAAGATGCTAGAAGCTACTTTTAAAGTGTTTCGCGATAGTTGGAATTGCAAACCAAGATGCTAGAAGCTACTTTTAAAGTGTTTCGGGATACTTGGAATTACAAACCAAGATGCTAGAAGCTACTTTTAAAGTGTTTCGGGATTCTTGGAATTACAAACCAAGTTGCTAGAAGCTACTTTTAAAGTGTTTCGCGATACTTGGAATTACAAACCAAGATGCTAGAAGCTACTTTTAAAGTGTTTCGGGATACTTGGAATTACAAACCAAGATGCTAGAAGCTACTATTAAAGTGTTTCGTGATACTTGGAATTACAAACCAAGATGCTAGAAGCTACTATTAAAGTGTTTCGTGATACTTGGAATTACAAACCAAGAAGCTAGAAGCTACTATTAAAGTGTTTCGTGATACTTTGAATTACATACAAAGATGCTAGAAGCTACTTTTAAAGTGTTTCGGGATACTTGGAATTACAAACCAAGATGCTAGAAGCTTCTTTTAAAGTGTTTCGGGATTCTTGGAATTACAAACCAAGATGCTAGAAGCTACTATTAAAGTGTTTCGTGATACTTGGAATTACAAACCAAGATGCTAGAAGCTACTTTTAAAGTGTTTCGGGATTCTTGGAATTACAAACCAAGATGCTAGAAGCTACTTTTAAAGTGTTTCGGGATACTTTGAATTACATACAAAGATGCTAGAAGCTACTTTTAAAGTGTTTCGGGATACTTGGAATTACAAACCAAGATGCTAGAAGCTACTTTTAAAGTGTTTCGGGATTCTTGGAATTACAAACCAAGATGCTAGAAGCTACTTTTAAAGTGTTTCGGGATTCTTGGAATTACAAACCAAGATGCTAGAAGCTACTATTAAAGTGTTTCGGGATACTTTGAATTACAAACCAAGATGCTAGAAGCTACTTTTAAAGTGTTTCGGGATACTTTGAATTACAAACCAAGATGCTAGAAGCTACTTTTAAAGTGTTTCGGGATTCTTGGAATTACAAACCAAGTTGCTAGAAGCTACTATTAAAGTGTTTCGGGATACTTGGAATCACAAACCAAGATGCTAGAAGCTACTTTTGAAGTGTTTCGGGATACTTTGAATTACAAACCAAGATGCTAGAAGCTACTATTAAAGTGTTTCGGGATACTTGGAATTACAAACCAAGATGCTAGAAGCTACTTTTAAAGTGTTTCGGGATTCTTGGAATTACAAACCAAGATGCTAGAAGCTACTTTTAAAGTGTTTCGGGATTCTTGGAATTACAAACCAAGATGCTAGAAGCTACTATTAAAGTGTTTCGTGATACTTGGAATTACAAACCAAGATGCTAGAAGCTACTTTTAAAGTGTTTCGGGATTCTTGGAATTAGAAACCAAGTTGCTAGAAGCTACTATTAAAGTGTTTCGGGATACTTGGAATCACAAACCAAGATGCTAGAAGCTACTTTTAAAGTGTTTCGGGATACTTGGAATTGCAAACCAAGTTGGTAGAAGCTACTTTTAAAGCGTTTCGCGATACTTGTAATTACAAACCAAGATGCTAGAAGCTACTTTTAAAGTGTTTCGGGATACTTGGAATTACAAACCAAGTTGCTAGAAGCTACTTTTAAAGTGTTTCGGGATACTTTGAATTACAAACCAAGATGCTAGAAGCTACTATTAAAGTGTTTCGGGATACTTGGAATTACAAACCAAGATGCTAGAAGCTACTTTTAAAGTGTTTCGGGATACTTTGAATTACAAACCAAGATGCTAGAAGCTACTTTTAACGTGTTTCGGGATACTTGGAATTACAAACCAAGATGCTAGAAGCTACTATTAAAGTGTTTCGGGATACTTGGAATTACAAACCAAGATGCTAGAAGCTACTTTTAAAGTGTTTCGGGATTCTTGGAATTACAAACCAAGATGCTAGAAGCTACTATTAAAGTGTTTCGGGATACTTGGAATCACAAACCAAGATGCTAGAAGCTACTTTTAAAGTGTTTTGGGATACTTTGAATTACAAACCAAGATGCTAGAAGCTACTTTTAAAGTGTTTCGGGATACTTGGAATTAGAAACCAAGTTGCTAGAAGCTACTTTCAAAGTGTTTCGGGATACTTTGAATTACAAACCAAGATGCTAGAAGCTACTTTGAAAGTGTTTCGCGATAGTTGGAATTACAAACCAAGATGCTAGAAGCTACTTTTAAAGTGTTTCGCGATAGTTGGAATTGCAAACCAAGATGCTAGAAGCTGCTTTTAAAGTGTTTCGGGATACTTGAAATTACAAACCAAGATGCTAGAAGCTACTTTTAACGTGTTTCGCGATACTTGGAATTACAAACCAAGATGCTAGAAGCTACTATTAAAGTGTTTCGGGATACTTGGAATTAGAAACCAAGTTGCTAGAAGCTACTTTTAAAGTGTTTCGGGATACTTGGAATTACAAACCAAGATGCTAGAAGCTACTTTTAAAGTGTTTCGGGATTCTTGGAATTACAAACCAAGATGCTAGAAGCTACTATTAAAGTGTTTCGGGATACTTGGAATCACAAACCAAGATGCTAGAAGCTACTTTTATAGTGTTTCGGGATACTTTGAATTACAAACCAAGATGCTAGAAGCTACTTTTAAAGTGTTTCGGGATTCTTGGAATTACAAACCAAGATGCTAGAAGCTACTATTAAAGTGTTTCGGGATACTTGGAATCACAAACCAAGATGCTAGAAGCTACTTTTAAAGTGTTTCGGGATACTTGGAATTACAAACCAAGTTGCTAGAAGCTACTTTTAAAGTGTTTCGCGATACTTGTAATTACAAACCAAGATGCTAGAAGCTACTTTTAAAGTGTTTCGGGATACTTGGAATTACAAACCAAGTTGCTAGAAGCTACTTTTAAAGTGTTTCGGGATACTTTGAATTACAAACCAAGATGCTAGAAGCTACTTTTAACGTGTTTCGGGATACTTGGAATTACAAACCAAGATGCTAGAAGCTACTATTAAAGTGTTTCGGGATACTTGGAATTACAAACCAAGATGCTAGAAGCTACTTTTAAAGTGTTTCGCGATACTTGTAATTACAAACCAAGATGCTAGAAGCTACTTTTAAAGTGTTTCGGGATTCTTGGAATTACAAACCAAGTTGCTAGAAGCTACTTTTAAAGAGTTTCGGGATAATTTGAATTACAAACCAAGATGCTGGAAGCTACTTTTAAAGTGTTTCGGGATTCTTGGAATTACAAACCAAGATGCTAGAAGCTACTATTAAAGTGTTTCGGGATACTTGGAATTACAAACCAAGATGCTAGAAGCTACTTTTAAAGTGTTTCGGGATTCTTGGAATTACAAACCAAGATGCTAGAAGCTACTATTAAAGTGTTTCGGGATACTTGGAATTAGAAACCAAGTTGCTAGAAGCTACTTTCAAAGTGTTTCGGGATACTTTGAATTACAAACCAAGATGCTAGAAGCTACTTTGAAAGTGTTTCGCGATAGTTGGAATTGCAAACCAAGATGCTAGAAGCTGCTTTTAAAGTGTTTCGGGATACTTGAAATTACAAACCAAGATGCTAGAAGCTACTTTTAACGTGTTTCGCGATACTTGGAATTACAAACCAAGATGCTAGAAGCTACTATTAAAGTGTTTCGGGATACTTGGAATTAGAAACCAAGTTGCTAGAAGCTACTTTTAAAGTGTTTCGGGATACTTTGAATTTCAAACCAAGATGCTAGAAGCTACTATTAAAGTGTTTCGGGATACTTTGAATTACAAACCAAGATGCTAGAAGCTACTTTTAAAGTGTTTCGGGATTCTTGGAATTACAAACCAAGATGCTAGAAGCTACTTTTAAAGTGTTTCGGGATACTTTGAATTACAAACCAAGATGCTAGAAGCTACTTTTAAAGTGTTTCGGGATACTTTGAATTACAAACCAAGATGCTAGAAGCTACTATTAAAGTGTTTCGGGATACTTGGAATTAGAAACCAAGATGCTAGAAGCTACTTTTAAAGTGTTTCGGGATTCTTGGAATTACAAACCAAGATGCTAGAAGCTACTTTTAAAGTGTTTCGGGATACTTTGAATTTCAAACCAAGATGCTAGAAGCTACTATTAAAGTGTTTCGGGATACTTGGAATTACAAACCAAGATGCTAGAAGCTACTTTTAAAGTGTTTCGGGATTCTTGGAATTGCAAACCAAGATGCTAGAAGCTGCTTTTAAAGTGTTTCGGGATACTTGGAATTACAAACCAAGATGCTAGAAGCTACTTTTAAAGTGTTTCGGGATTCTTGGAATTACAAACCAAGATGCTAGAAGCTGCTTTTAAAGTGTTTCGGGATACTTGGAATCACAAACCAAGATGCTAGAATCGGCTAATAACGTGTTTCGGGATACTTGGAATCACAAACCACGATGCTAGAAACGGCTTTTAACGTGTTTCGGGATACTTGGAATCACAAACCAAGATGCTAGAAACGGCTTTTAACGTGTTTCGGGATACTTGGAATCACAAACCATGATGCTAGAAACGGCTTTTAACGTGTTTCGGGATACTTGGAATCACAAACCAAGATGCTGGAAACGGCTAATAACGTGTTTCGGGATACTTGAAATCACAAACCAAGATGCTGGAAACGGCTTTTAACGTGTTTCGGGATACTTGGAATCACAAACCAAGATGCTAGAAACGGCTTTCAACGTGTTTCGGGATACTTGGAATCACAAACCAAGATGCTAGAAACGACTTTTAGCATGTTTCGGGATACTTGGAATTACAAACCAAGATGCTAGAAACGACTTTGAACGTGTTTCGGGATATTTGGAATTACAAATTAAGATGCTAGAAACGACTTTTAACGTGTTTCGGGATACTTGGAATTACAAACCAAGATGCTAGAAACGGCTTTTAACGTGTTTCGGGATACTTGGAATCACAAACCATGATGCTAGAAACGGCTAATAACGTGTTACGGGATACTTGGAATCACAAACCAAGATGCTAGAAACGGCTAATAACGTGTTTCGGGATACTTGGAATTACAAACCAAGATGCTAGAAACGGCTTTTAACGTGTTACGGGATACTTGGAATCACATACCAAGATGCTAGAAACGGCTTTTAACGTGTTTCGGGATACTTGGAATCACAAACCACGATGCTAGAAACGGCTTTTAACGTGTTTCGGGATACTTGGAATCACAAACCAAGATGCTAGAAACGGCTTTTAACGTGTTTCGGGATACTTGGAATCACAAACCATGATGCTAGAAACGACTTTTAACGTGTTTCGGGATACTTGGAATTACAAACCAAGACGCTAGAAACGGCTTTTAACGTGTTTCGGGATACTTGGAATCACAAACCAAGATGCTAGAAACGGCTTTTAACGTGTTTCGGGATACTTGGAATCACAAACCAAGATGCTAGAAACGACTTTTAGCATGTTTCGGGATACTTGGAATTACAAACCAAGATGCTAGAAACGACTTTGAACGTGTTTCGGGATATTTGGAATTACAAACCAAGATGCTAGAAACGACTTTTAACGTGTTTCGGGATACTTGGAATTACAAACCAAGATGCTAGAAACGACTTTTAACGTGTTTCGGGATACTTGGAATTACAAACTAAGATGCTAGAAACGACTTTTAACGTGTTTCGGGATACTTGGAATTACAAACCAAGATGCTAGAAACGACTTTTAACGTGTTTCGGGATACTTGGAATTACAAACCAAGATGCTAGAAACGGCTTTTAACGTGTTTCGGGATACTTGGAAATACAAACCAAGATGCTAGAAACGACTTTTAACGTGTTTCGGGATACTTGGAATTACAAACCAAGATGCTAGAAACGACTTTTAACGTGTTTCGGGATACTTGGAATTACAAACCAAGACGCTAGAAACGGCTTTTAACGTGTTTCGGGATACTTGGAATCACAAACCAATATGCTAGAAACGGCTTTTAACGTGTTTCGGGATACTTGGAATTACAAACCAAGATGCTAGAAACGACTTTTAGCATGTTTCGGGATACTTGGAATTACAAACCAAGATGCTAGAAACGACTTTGAACGTGTTTCGGGATACTTGGAATTACAAACCAACATGCTAGAAACGACTTTTAACGTGTTTCGGGATACTTGGAAATACAAACCAAGATGCTAGAAACGACTTTTAACGTGTTTCGGGATACTTGGAATTACAAACCAAGATGCTAGAAACGACTTTTAACGTGTTTCGGGATACTTGGAAATACAAACCAAGATGCTAGAAACGACTTTTAACGTGTTTCGGGATACTTGGAATCACAAACCAAGATGCTAGAAACGACTTTTAGCATGTTTCGGGATACTTATAATTACAAACCAAGATGCTAGAAACGACTTTGAACGTGTTTCGGGATATTTGGAATTACAAACCAACATGCTAGAAACGACTTTTAACGTGTTTCGGGATACTTGGAATTACAAACTAAGATGCTTGAAACGGCTTTTAACGTGTTTCGGGATACTTGGAAATACAAACCAAGATGCTAGAAACGACTTTTAACGTGTTTCGGGATACTTGGAATTACAAACCAAGATGCTAGAAACGACTTTTAACGTGTTTCGGGATACTTGGAATTACAAACCAAGACGCTAGAAACGGCTTTTAACGTGTTTCGGGATACTTGGAATCACAAACCAAGATGCTAGAAACGGCTTTTAACGTGTTTCGGGATACTTGGAATCACAAACCAAGATGCTAGAAACGACTTTTAGCATGTTTCGGGATACTTGGAATTACAAACCAAGATGCTAGAAACGACTTTGAACGTGTTTCGGGATATTTGGAATTACAAACCAAGATGCTAGAAACGACTTTTAACGTGTTTCGGGATACTTGGAATTACAAACCAAGATGCTAGAAACGACTTTTAACGTGTTTCGGGATACTTGGAATTACAAACCAAGATGCTAGAAACGACTTTTAACGTGTTTCGGGATACTTGGAATCACAAACCAAGATGCTAGAAACGACTTTTAACGTGTTTCGGGATATTTGGAATTACAAATCAAGATGCTAGAAACGACTTTTAACGTGTTTCGGGATACTTGGAATTACAAACCAAGATGCTAGAAACGACTTTTAACGTGTTTCGGGATACTTGGAATTACAAACCAACATGCTAGAAACGACTTTTAGCATGTTTCGGGATACTTGGAATTACAAACCAAGATGCTAGAAACGACTTTTAACGTGTTTCGGGATACTTGGAATTACAAACCAAGATGCTAGAAACGGCTTTTAACGTGTTTCGGGATACTTGGAATCACAAACCAAGATGCTAGAAACGACTTTTAACGTGTTTCGGGATACTTGGAATCACAAACTAAGATGCTTGAAACGGCTTTTAACGTGTTTCGGGATACTTGGAAATACAAACCAAGATGCTAGAAACGACTTTTAACGTGTTTCGGGATACTTGGAATTACAAACCAAGATGCTAGAAACGACTTTTAACGTGTTTCGGGATACTTGGAAATACAAACCAAGATGCTAGAAACGACTTTTAACGTGTTTCGGGATACTTGGAATCACAAACTAAGATGCTTGAAACGGCTTTTAACGTGTTTCGTGATACTTGGAATCACAAACCAAGATGCTAGAAACGGCTTTTAACGTGTTTCGGGATACTTGGAATCACAAACCAAGATGCTAGAAACGGCTTTTAACGTGTTTCGGGATACTTGGAATCACAAACCAAGATGCTAGAAACGGCTTTAAAAGTGTTTCGGGATACTTGGAATCACAAACCAAGATGCTAGAAACGGCTTTTAACGTGTTTCGGGATACTTGAAATCACAAATAAAGATGCTAGAAACGACTTTTAACGTGTTTCGGGATACTTGGAAATACAAACCAAGATGCTAGAAACGACTTTTAACGTGTTTCGGGATACTTGGAAATACAAACCAAGATGCTAGAAACGACTTTTAACGTGTTTCGGGATACTTGGAAATACAAACCAAGATGCTAGAAACGACTTTTAACGTGTTTCGGGATACTTGGAATTACAAACCAAGATGCTAGAAACGACTTTTAACGTGTTTCGGGATACTTGGAAATACAATGACCTACTTCTTATTGCCGGCGATTTTAACCTGCCATCCATCGTCTGGGGTCCCGACCCTGGTGTGCTGCCGTTCTTTCGTCCGTCCTGTTTCGCCCGATGCGACGTAGCGTTCATCGACGGTGTGAACTTTAATGGGCTTACACAACTCTCCGGGATTCTCAACACTAACGGACGACAACTTGACCTGATCCTGGGCAACACCCCGGCCACCGAGGTATCCGGCGCCATCTACCACGCGGCTCTGCAGCTGCTGCCCGAAGATGTTCACCACCCAGCGCTGGAAATGTGTCTTGCGGTTGACTCCTCTTCGTCCGAGCCCATCAGCCACCCCGCCTCATCCTTAGGATTGCCGGCATTGGATTACCGCAAGCTCGATAGAGCTAAACTCGCCCGCCTCATCTCAGAGCATGACTGGAGCTTCCTGGAGTCGGACTTTTCCGTTGACGACGCTGCTGCAAATTTTACTTCTGTGATCTCGTCTTTCCTTGTCTCCTGCTGTCCCGTCCTTCATCCCCCTCCCCACCCGTTGTGGTCAGACGGTCATCTCCGTGCGCTTAAGGCGGACTTCAGGCGGGCGCTGCGAGCGTACCGCGTCTCTCGGTCCCAGTACCATCTGCGTGTGTTTAAGTACGCGGCGTCCGCCTATCGCAGCTACAACCGGGTACGTCTCAGGACCCATGTCTGGCGTATTCAGGGGAGGCTGTACTCCAATCCCCGGTCGTTCTGGCGGTTTGTTAACCAGCGCAGAGGCCAATCCCGTATCCCCTCCACCATGTCCTCGGGCAACCGCTCGGCTTCCTCTCCCCAAGCGGTCAGTAACCTGTTTGCTGAGCATTTTGCTGGCCTTTTTGTCGACCCAGCGCTATCTACGGCGTCCCTCTCGTCAGGGGTGGCGAATGTACCGTGTGATGCAGTCAATGTCGACACCGTGGCCATTGATGTACCCTCGGTGATCGCTTCCCTTAACCAGCTGAAATGTTCCTATTCCCCTGGTCCCGACGGCATTCCTTCCTCGGTGCTGATCCAGGCCAAGGAAGCGTTCGCACCCATCCTTGCTCGGCTCTTCACTCGGTCGATCAGGGATGGGAGTTTTCCCACCATGTGGACGTCAGCTTGGTTGGTTCCTGTCCATAAGGGAGGATGTCGTACGTCCGTCCCTAACTACCGAGGCATTTCCCTCCTTTGTGCTGTCTCTAAAGTCCTCGAGTCTATTATCCACTCAGCCATCCTTCCGTGTGTTCAGCCTATCATCCCATCCGCCCAGCATGGTTTCATGCCTAGACGCTCCACCGTTACAAATCTTATGTCTCTGTTGCAAGACCTGTACCCGTGTCTGGTTTCTGGGGGGCAGGTTGATGTCATCTACACCGACTTTAAGGCGGCATTTGACTGCTTGCCCCACCAGTTACTGTTGGCCAAACTCGAGCGGATGGGTTTCGGGGGGGCACTCCTGGGCTGGCTCCAGTCCTTCCTATCGGATCGGACGTACAGGGTCAGAGTCGGGGGGTCCCTCTCCGATCCGTTCATTGGCCTATCCGGTGTACCTCAGGGGAGCGTCCTGAGTCCCCTCCTTTTCACTCTTTTCATCTCGGATTGTGTCTGCGCCCTCCCACCAGAGGGCTGTTTGATGTACGCCGACGATGTCAAGTTTTATCTTCCTGTGTCCTCGTCCAGTGATCTCCTCTCTCTGCAAACCTTTGCAGATTCCTTCTCAGCTTGGTGCATCGCCAACGGTCTGGTGCTATGCGTGGCGAAGTGTTGTGTCATCTCGTTTGGTCGCTCTCCCGACAAACTGGTGCACAACTACCATCTCAGTGGCCTGCCCCTCCCCCGGGTGACCGTAGTCAAGGATCTGGGGGTGTTGCTGGATGAGAGGCTGACATTCAGTTCGCACCTGGACTCAGTCGTCGAACGGGCCAACAGGCTGCTGGGACTCATCGCCCGCATGTCATCAGAAATTCGCGACCCCCTATGCCTGAAGGCGTTGTACTGCTGTTGGGTTCGACCCATCATCGACTACGCTTGCGTTGTCTGGTCACCGGCGGGCGTCACAGCGATGGACAGGTTGGAGGGTGTGCAGCGGAAATTCACACGTCTTGCCGTCAGGCGATTCCTGAATGACCCCTCTGCTACCTTGCCTCCCTATCCGGTCCGGTGCCGTTTGCTGGGGCTGGTTAGCGTCAAGGATCGCCACAGCCACGCTCGCTCGTTGCTGATCGCTAACATCCTGCATGGCCATATAGACTCTCCTGGCCTTCTCGCAGCCATTCCTTTCTACGTCCCGTCCTACAGGTTGCGAGCCCGTCCTCCTCTTCACATTCCTACACGCCGGTCCCTGTTTGCCCAGAATGACCCATGGCTGCGTGCGTTGTCCGACTTTAACGCCGTTGGTCACCTGTTTGACCACCACATGTCCTTGGTCAGTTTCCGTTCTCGTCTCCTGTCCACCGTCTCCTAACCTTTATTCGTTGCCCCTATCCCGTACCCGTTATAAATCCTCCTAGTTTGTGTTTATCCCTCTGTTAAGTTTTTAAGTTTGGACTTTGTATAGCCTCATGGCGAACAATTTGAAAATAAATAATAACAATAACAATAACAAACCAAGATGCTAGAAACGACTTTTAACGTGTTTCGGGATACTTGGAATCACAAACCAAGATGCTAGAAACGGCTTTTAACGTGTTTCGGGATACTTGGAATCACAAACCAAGATGCTAGAAACGACTTTTAACGTGTTTCGGGATACTTGGAATCACAAACTAAGATGCTTGAAACGGCTTTTAACGTGTTTCGGGATACTTGGAAATACAAACCAAGATGCTAGAAACGACTTTTAACGTGTTTCGGGATACTTGGAATTACAAACCAAGATGCTAGAAACGACTTTTAACGTGTTTCGGGATACTTGGAAATACAAACCAAGATGCTAGAAACGACTTTTAACGTGTTTCGGGATACTTGGAATCACAAACTAAGATGCTTGAAACGGCTTTTAACGTGTTTCGTGATACTTGGAATCACAAACCAAGATGCTAGAAACGGCTTTTAACGTGTTTCGGGATACTTGGAATCACAAACCAAGATGCTAGAAACGGCTTTTAACGTGTTTCGGGATACTTGGAATCACAAACCAAGATGCTAGAAACGGCTTTAAAAGTGTTTCGGGATACTTGAAATCACAAATAAAGATGCTAGAAACGACTTTTAACGTGTTTCGGGATACTTGGAATTACAAACTAAGATGCTTGAAACGACTTTTAACGTGTTTCGGGATACTTGGAATCACAAACTAAGATGCTTGAAACGGCTTTTAACGTGTTTCGGGATACTTGGAAATACAAACCAAGATGCTAGAAACGACTTTTAACGTGTTTCGGGATACTTGGAATTACAAACCAAGATGCTAGAAACGACTTTTAACGTGTTTCGGGATACTTGGAAATACAAACCAAGATGCTAGAAACGACTTTTAACGTGTTTCGGGATACTTGGAATCACAAACCAAGATGCTAGAAACGGCTTTTAACGTGTTTCGGGATACTTGGAATCACAAACCAAGATGCTAGAAACGGCTTTTAAAGTGTTTCGAGATACTTGGAATCACAAACCAAGATGCTAGAAACGGCTTTTAACGTGTTTCGGGATACTTGGAATCACAAACCAAGATGCTAGAAACGACTTTTAGCATGTTTCGGGATACTTGGAATTACAAACCAAGATGCTAGAAACGACTTTGAACGTGTTTCGGGATATTTGGAATTACAAACCAAGATGCTAGAAACGACTTTTAACGTGTTTCGGGATACTTGGAATTACAAACCAAGATGCTAGAAACGACTTTTAACGTGTTTCGGGATACTTGGAATCTCAAACCAAGATACTAGAAACGACTTTTAACGTGTTTCGGGATACTTGGAATTACAAACCAAGATGCTAGAAACGACTTTTAACGTGTTTCGGGATACTTGGAATTACAAACCAAGATGCTAGAAACGACTTTTAACGTGTTTCGGGATACTTGGAATTACAAACCAAGATGCTAGAAACGACTTTTAACGTGTTTCGGGATACTTGGAATCTCAAACCAAGATGCTAGAAACGACTTTTAACGTGTTTCGGGATACTTGGAATTACAAACCAAGATGCTAGAAACGACTTTTAACGTGTTTCGGGATACTTGGAATCACAAACCAAGATGCTAGAAACGACTTTTAGCGAGTTTCGGGATACTTGGAATTACAAACCAAGATGCTAGAAACGACTTTGAACGTGTTTCGGGATATTTGGAATTACAAACCAAGATGCTAGAAACGACTTTTAACGTGTTTCGGGATACTTGGAATCACAAACTAAGATGCTTGAAACGGCTTTTAACGTGTTTCGGGATACTTGGAAATACAAACCAAGATGCTAGAAACGACTTTTAACGTGTTTCGGGATACTTGGAATTACAAACCAAGATGCTAGAAACGACTTTTAACGTGTTTCGGGATACTTGGAATTACAAACCAAGACGCTAGAAACGGCTTTTAACGTGTTTCGGGATACGTGGAATTACAAACCAAGATGCTAGAAACGACTTTTAACGTGTTTCGGGATACTTGGAATCACAAACCAAGATGCTAGAAACGACTTTTAACGTGTTTCGGGATACTTGGAATTACAAACCAAGATGCTAGAAACGACTTTTAACGTGTTTCGGGATACTTGGAATCACAAACCAAGATGCTAGAAACGACTTTTAGCATGTTTCGGGATACTTGGAATTACAAACCAAGATGCTAGAAACGACTTTGAACGTGTTTCGGGATATTTGGAATTACAAACCAACATGCTAGAAACGACTTTTAACGTGTTTCGGGATACTTGGAATTACAAACCAACATGCTAGAAACGACTTTTAACGTGTTTCGGGATACTTGGAAATACAAACCAAGATGCTAGAAACGACTTTTAACGTGTTTCGGGATACTTGGAATTACAAACCAAGATGCTAGAAACGACTTTTAACGTGTTTCGGGATACTTGGAATCACAAACCAAGATGCTAGAAACGACTTTTAGCATGTTTCGGGATACTTGGAATTACAAACCAAGATGCTAGAAACGACTTTGAACGTGTTTCGGGATATTTGGAATTACAAACCAAGATGCTAGAAACGACTTTTAACGTGTTTCGGGATACTTGGAATCACAAACTAAGATGCTTGAAACGGCTTTTAACGTGTTTCGGGATACTTGGAAATACAAACCAAGATGCTAGAAACGACTTTTAACGTGTTTCGGGATACTTGGAATTACAAACCAAGATGCTAGAAACGACTTTTAACGTGTTTCGGGATACTTGGAATTACAAACCAAGATGCTAGAAACGACTTTTAACGTGTTTCGGGATACTTGGAATTACAAACCAAGATGCTAGAAACGACTTTTAACGTGTTTCGGGATACTTGGAATCACAAACCAAGATGCTAGAAACGACTTTTAACGTGTTTCGGGATACTTGGAATTACAAACCAAGATGCTAGAAACGACTTTTAACGTGTTTCGGGATACTTGGAATCACAAACCAAGATGCTAGAAACGACTTTTAGCATGTTTCGGGATACTTGGAATTACAAACCAAGATGCTAGAAACGACTTTGAACGTGTTTCGGGATATTTGGAATTACAAACCAACATGCTAGAAACGACTTTTAACGTGTTTCGGGATACTTGGAATTACAAACTAAGATGCTTGAAACGGCTTTTAACGTGTTTCGGGATACTTGGAAATACAAACCAAGATGCTAGAAACGACTTTTAACGTGTTTCGGGATACTTGGAATTACAAACCAAGATGCTAGAAACGACTTTTAACGTGTTTCGGGATACTTGGAATTACAAACCAAGACGCTAGAAACGGCTTTTAACGTGTTTCGGGATACTTGGAATCACAAACCAATATGCTAGAAACGGCTTTTAACGTGTTTCGGGATACTTGGAATCACAAACCAAGATGCTAGAAACGACTTTTAGCATGTTTCGGGATACTTGGAATTACAAACCAAGATGCTAGAAACGACTTTGAACGTGTTTCGGGATATTTGGAATTACAAACCAAGATGCTAGAAACGACTTTTAACGTGTTTCGGGATACTTGGAATTACAAACCAAGATGCTAGAAACGACTTTTAACGTGTTTCGGGATACTTGGAATTACAAACCAACATGCTAGAAACGACTTTTAGCATGTTTCGGGATACTTGGAATTACAAACCAAGATGCTAGAAACGACTTTTAACGTGTTTCGGGATACTTGGAATTACAAACCAAGATGCTAGAAACGGCTTTTAACGTGTTTCGGGATACTTGGAATCACAAACCAAGATGCTAGAAACGACTTTTAACGTGTTTCGGGATACTTGGAATCACAAACTAAGATGCTTGAAACGGCTTTTAACGTGTTTCGGGATACTTGGAAATACAAACCAAGATGCTAGAAACGACTTTTAACGTGTTTCGGGATACTTGGAATTACAAACCAAGATGCTAGAAACGACTTTTAACGTGTTTCGGGATACTTGGAAATACAAACCAAGATGCTAGAAACGACTTTTAACGTGTTTCGGGATACTTGGAATCACAAACCAAGATGCTAGAAACGGCTTTTAACGTGTTACGCGATACTTGGAATCACAAACCAAGATGCTAGAAACGGCTTTTAACGTGTTACGGGATACTTGGAATCACAAACCAAGATGCTAGAAACGGCTTTTAACGTGTTACGCGATACTTGGAATCACAAACCAAGATGCTAGAAACGGCTTTTAACGTGTTTCGGGATACTTGGAATCACAAACCAAGATGCTAGAAACGGCTTTTAACGTGTTTCGGGATACTTGGAATCACAAACCAAGATGCTAGAAACGGCTTTAAAAGTGTTTCGGGATACTTGGAATCACAAACCAAGATGCTAGAAACGGCTTTTAACGTGTTTCGGGATACTTGAAATCACAAATAAAGATGCTAGAAACGACTTTTAACGTGTTTCGGGATACTTGGAAATACAAACCAAGATGCTAGAAACGACTTTTAACGTGTTTCGGGATACTTGGAAATACAAACCAAGATGCTAGAAACGACTTTTAACGTGTTTCGGGATACTTGGAATTACAAACTAAGATGCTTGAAACGACTTTTAACGTGTTTCGGGATACTTGGAAATACAAACCAAGATGCTAGAAACGACTTTTAACGTGTTTCGGGATACTTGGAATTACAAACTAAGATGCTTGAAACGACTTTTAACGTGTTTCGGGATACTTGGAATCACAAACCAAGATGCTAGAAACGACTTTTAGCATGTTTCGGTATACTTGGAATTACAAACCAAGATGCTAGAAACGACTTTTAACGTGTTTCGGGATACTTGGAATTACAAACCAAAATGCTAGAAACGACTTTTAACGTGTTTCGGGATACTTGGAATTACAAACCAAGATGCTAGAAACGACTTTTAACGTGTTTCGGGATACTTGGAATCACAAACCAAGATGCTAGAAACGGCTTTTAACGTGTTTCGGGATACTTGGAATCACAAACCAAGATGCTAGAAACGACTTTTAGCATGTTTCGGGATACTTGGAATTACAAACCAAGATGCTAGAAACGACTTTTAACGTGTTTCGGGATACTTGGAATTACAAACTAAGATGCTTGAAACGACTTTTAACGTGTTTCGGGATACTTGGAATCACAAACCAAGATGCCAGAAACGGCTTTTAACGTGTTTCGGGATACTTGGAATTACAAACCAAGATGCTAGAAACGACTTTTAGCATGTTTCGGGATACTTGGAATTACAAACCAAGATGCTAGAAACGACTATTAATGTGTTTCGGGATACTTGGAATCACAAACCAAGATGCTAGAAACGACTTTTAACGTGTTTCGGGATACTTGCAATCACAAACCAAGATGCTAGAAACGACTTTGAACGTGTTTCGGGATATTTGGAATTACAAACCAAGATGCTAGAAACGACTTTTAACGTGTTTCGGGATACTTGGAATTACAAACCAAGATGCTAGAAACGACTTTTAACGTGTTTCGGGATACTTGGAATCACAAACCTAGATGCTAGAAACGACTTTTAACGTGTTTCGGGATACTTGGAAATACAAACCAAGATGCTAGAAACGACTTTTAACGTGTTTCGGGATACTTGGAATTACAAACCAAGATGCTAGAAACGACTTTTAACGTGTTTCGGGATACTTGGAATTACAAACCAAGACGCTAGAAACGGTTTTAACGTGTTTCGGGATACTTGGAATTACAAACCAAGATGCTAGAAACGACTTTTAGCATGTTTCGGGATACT
This sequence comes from Anopheles ziemanni, assembly GCF_943734765.1. Lineage (NCBI taxonomy): Eukaryota > Metazoa > Arthropoda > Insecta > Diptera > Culicidae > Anopheles > Anopheles ziemanni. The sequence continues at coordinate 834,808 of NW_026690047.1, read as the reverse complement.
TGGAATTACAAACCAAGATGCTAGAAACGACTATTAATGTGTTTCGGGATACTTGGAATCACAAACCAAGATGCTAGAAACGACTTTTAACGTGTTTCGGGATACTTGCAATCACAAACCAAGATGCTAGAAACGACTTTGAACGTGTTTCGGGATATTTGGAATTACAAACCAAGATGCTAGAAACGACTTTGAACGTGTTTCGGGATACTTGGAATTACAAACCAAGATGCTAGAAACGGCTTTTAACGTGTTTCGGGATACTTGGAATCACAAACTAAGATGCTTGAAACGGCTTTTAACGTGTTTCGGGATACTTGGAAATACAAACCAAGATGCTAGAAACGACTTTTAACGTGTTTCGGGATACTTGGAATTACAAACCAAGATGCTAGAAACGACTTTTAACGTGTTTCGGGATACTTGGAATTACAAACCAAGACGCTAGAAACGGTTTTAACGTGTTTCGGGATACTTGGAATCACAAACCAAGATGCTAGAAACGGCTTTTAACGTGTTTCGGGATACTTGGAATCACAAACCAAGATGCTAGAAACGGCTTTAAAAGTGTTTCGGGATACTTGGAATCACAAACCAAGATGCCAGAAACGGCTTTTAACGTGTTTCGGGATACTTGGAATCACAAACCAAGATGCTAGAAACAACTTTTAGCATGTTTCGGGATACTTGGAATTACAAACCAAGATGCTAGAAACGACTTTGAACGTGTTTCGGGATATTTGGAATTACAAACCAAGATGCTAGAAACGACTTTTAACGTGTTTCGGGATACTTGGAATCACAAACCAAGATGCTAGAAACGGCTTTTAACGTGTTTCGGGATACTTGGAATTACAAACCAAGATGCTAGAAACGGCTTTTAACGTGTTTCGGGATACTTGGAATTACAAACCAAGATGCTAGAAACGACTTTTAACGTGTTTCGGGATATTTGGAATTACAAACCAAGATGCTAGAAACGACTTTTAACGTGTTTCGGGATACTTGGAATTACAAACCAAGATGCTAGAAACGACTTTTAACGTGTTTCGGGATACTTGGAAATACAAACCAAGATGCTAGAAACGACTTTTAACGTGTTTCGGGATACTTGGAATTACAAACTAAGATGCTTGAAACGACTTTTAACGTGTTTCGGGATACTTGGAATCACAAACCAAGATGCTAGAAACGACTTTTAGCATGTTTCGGTATACTTGGAATTACAAACCAAGATGCTAGAAACGACTTTTAACGTGTTTCGGGATACTTGGAATTACAAACCAAAATGCTAGAAACGACTTTTAACGTGTTTCGGGATACTTGGAATTACAAACCAAGATGCTAGAAACGACTTTTAACGTGTTTCGGGATACTTGGAATCACAAACCAAGATGCTAGAAACGGCTTTTAACGTGTTTCGGGATACTTGGAATCACAAACCAAGATGCTAGAAACGACTTTTAGCATGTTTCGGGATACTTGGAATTACAAACCAAGATGCTAGAAACGACTTTTAACGTGTTTCGGGATACTTGGAATTACAAACTAAGATGCTTGAAACGACTTTTAACGTGTTTCGGGATACTTGGAATCACAAACCAAGATGCCAGAAACGGCTTTTAACGTGTTTCGGGATACTTGGAATCACAAACCAAGATGCTAGAAACAACTTTTAGCATGTTTCGGGATACTTGGAATTACAAACCAAGATGCTAGAAACGACTTTTAGCATGTTTCGGGATACTTGGAATTACAAACCAAGATGCTAGAAACGACTTTTAACGTGTTTCGGGATACTTGGAATCAAAAACCAAGATGCTAGAAACAACTTTTAGCATGTTTCGGGATACTTGGAATTACAAACCAAGATGCTAGAAACGACTTTGAACGTGTTTCGGGATATTTGGAATTACAAACCAAGATGCTAGAAACGACTTTTAACGTGTTTCGGGATACTTGGAATTACAAACCAAGATGCTAGAAACGACTTTTAACGTGTTTCGGGATACTTGGAATTACAAACCAACATGCTAGAAACGACTTTTAGCATGTTTCGGGATACTTGGAATTACAAACCAAGATGCTAGAAACGACTTTTAACGTGTTTCGGGATACTTGGAATTACAAACCAAGATGCTAGAAACGGCTTTTAACGTGTTTCGGGATACTTGGAATCACAAACTAAGATGCTTGAAACGGCTTTTAACGTGTTTCGGGATACTTGGAAATACAAACCAAGATGCTAGAAACGACTTTTAACGTGTTTCGGGATACTTGGAATTACAAACCAAGATGCTAGAAACGACTTTTAACGTGTTTCGGGATACTTGGAATTACAAACCAAGACGCTAGAAACGGTTTTTAACGTGTTTCGGGATACTTGGAATCACAAACCAAGATGCTAGAAACGGCTTTTAACGTGTTTCGGGATACTTGGAATCACAAACCAAGATGCTAGAAACGGCTTTAAAAGTGTTTCGGGATACTTGGAATCACAAACCAAGATGCCAGAAACGGCTTTTAACGTGTTTCGGGATACTTGGAATCACAAACCAAGATGCTAGAAACAACTTTTAGCATGTTTCGGGATACTTGGAATTACAAACCAAGATGCTAGAAACGACTTTGAACGTGTTTCGGGATATTTGGAATTACAAACCAAGATGCTAGAAACGACTTTTAACGTGTTTCGGGATACTTGGAATTACAAACCAAGATGCTAGAAACGACTTTTAACGTGTTTCGGGATACTTGGAATCACAAACCAAGATGCTAGAAACGGCTTTTAACGTGTTTCGGGATACTTGGAATCACAAACCAAGATGCTAGAAACGACTTTTAGCATGTTTCGGGATACTTGGAATTACAAACCAAGATGCTAGAAACGACTTTTAACGTGTTTCGGGATACTTGAAATCACAAATAAAGATGCTAGAAACGACTTTTAACGTGTTTCGGGATACTTGGAATTACAAACTAAGATGCTTGAAACGACTTTTAACGTGTTTCGGGATACTTGGAATCACAAACCAAGATGCTAGAAACGACTTTTAGCATGTTTCGGGATACTTGGAATTACAAACCAAGATGCTAGAAACGACTGTTAACGTGTTTCGGGATACTTGGAATATCAAACCAACATGCTAGAAACGACTTTTAACGTGTTTCGGGATACTTGGAATTACAAACCAAGATACTAGAAACGACTTTTAACGTGTTTCGGGATACTTGGAATTACAAACCAAGACGCTAGAAACGGTTTTTAACGTGTTTCGGGATACTTGGAATCACAAACCAAGATGCTAGAAACGGCTTTTAACGTGTTTCGGGATACTTGGAATCACAAACCAAGATGCTAGAAACGGCTTTAAAAGTGTTTCGGGATACTTGGAATCACAAACCAAGATGCCAGAAACGGCTTTTAACGTGTTTCGGGATACTTGGAATCACAAACCAAGATGCTAGAAACAACTTTTAGCATGTTTCGGGATACTTGGAATTACAAACCAAGATGCTAGAAACGACTTTGAACGTGTTTCGGGATATTTGGAATTACAAACCAAGATGCTAGAAACGACTTTTAACGTGTTTCGGGATACTTGGAATTACAAACCAAGATGCTAGAAACGACTTTTAACGTGTTTCGGGATACTTGGAATTACAAACCAACATGCTAGAAACGACTTTTAGCATGTTTCGGGATACTTGGAATTACAAACCAAGATGCTAGAAACGACTTTTAACGTGTTTCGGGATACTTGGAATTACAAACCAAGATGCTAGAAACGGCTTTTAACGTGTTTCGGGATACTTGGAATCACAAACTAAGATGCTTGAAACGGCTTTTAACGTGTTTCGGGATACTTGGAAATACAAACCAAGATGCTAGAAACGACTTTTAACGTGTTTCGGGATACTTGGAATTACAAACCAAGATGCTAGAAACGACTTTTAACGTGTTTCGGGATACTTGGAATTACAAACCAAGACGCTAGAAACGGTTTTTAACGTGTTTCGGGATACTTGGAATCACAAACCAAGATGCTAGAAACGGCTTTTAACGTGTTTCGGGATACTTGGAATCACAAACCAAGATGCTAGAAACGGCTTTAAAAGTGTTTCGGGATACTTGGAATCACAAACCAAGATGCCAGAAACGGCTTTTAACGTGTTTCGGGATACTTGGAATCACAAACCAAGATGCTAGAAACAACTTTTAGCATGTTTCGGGATACTTGGAATTACAAACCAAGATGCTAGAAACGACTTTGAACGTGTTTCGGGATATTTGGAATTACAAACCAAGATGCTAGAAACGACTTTTAACGTGTTTCGGGATACTTGGAATCACAAACCAAGATGCTAGAAACGGCTTTTAACGTGTTTCGGGATACTTGGAATCACAAACCAAGATGCTAGAAACGACTTTTAACGTGTTTCGGGATACTTGGAATTACAAACTAAGATGCTTGAAACGACTTTTAACGTGTTTCGGGATACTTGGAATCACAAACCAAGATGCTAGAAACGACTTTTAGCATGTTTCGGGATACTTAGAATTACAAACCAAGATGCTAGAAACGACTTTTAACGTGTTTCGGGATACTTGGAATATCAAACCAACATGCTAGAAACGACTTTTAACGTGTTTCGGGATACTTGGAATTACAAACCAAGATGCTAGAAACGACTTTTAACGTGTTTCGGGATACTTGGAATTACAAACCATAATGCTAGAAACGACTTTTAACGTGTTTCGGGATACTTGGAATTACAAACCAAGATGCTAGAAACGACTTTTAACGTGTTTCGGGATACTTGGAATCACAAACCAAGATGCTAGAAACGGCTTTTAACGTGTTTCGGGATACTTGGAATCACAAACCAAGATGCTAGAAACAACTTTTAGCATGTTTCGGGATACTTGGAATTACAAACCAAGATGCTAGAAACGACTTTTAACGTGTTTCGGGATACTTGGAATTACAAACTAAGATGCTTGAAACGACTTTTAACGTGTTTCGGGATACTTGGAATCACAAACCAAGATGCCAGAAACGGCTTTTAACGTGTTTCGGGATACTTGGAATCACAAACCAAGATGCTAGAAACAACTTTTAGCATGTTTCGGGATACTTGGAATTACAAACCAAGATGCTAGAAACGACTTTTAACGTGTTTCGGGATACTTGGAATTACAAACCAAGATGCTAGAAACGACTATTAATGTGTTTCGGGATACTTGGAATCAAAAACCAAGATGCTAGAAACAACTTTTAGCATGTTTCGGGATACTTGGAATTACAAACCAAGATGCTAGAAACGACTTTTAACGTGTTTCGGGATACTTGGAATTACAAACCATAATGCTAGAAACGACTTTTAACGTGTTTCGGGATACTTGGAATTACAAACCAAGATGCTAGAAACGACTATTAATGTGTTTCGGGATACTTGGAATCAAAAACCAAGATGCTAGAAACAACTTTTAGCATGTTTCGGGATACTTGGAATTACAAACCAAGATGCTAGAAACGACTTTGAACGTGTTTCGGGATATTTGGAATTACAAACCAAGATGCTAGAAACGACTTTTAACGTGTTTCGGGATACTTGGAATTACAAACCAAGATGCTAGAAACGACTTTTAACGTGTTTCGGGATACTTGGAATCACAAACCAAGATGCTAGAAACGGCTTTTAACGTGTTTCGGGATACTTGGAATCACAAACCAAGATGCTAGAAACGACTTTTAGCATGTTTCGGGATACTTGGAATTACAAACCAAGATGCTAGAAACGACTTTGAACGTGTTTCGGGATATTTGGAATTACAAACCAAGATGCTAGAAACGACTTTTAACGTGTTTCGGGATACTTGGAATTACAAACCAAAATGCTAGAAACGACTTTCAACGTGTTTCGGGATACTTGGAATTACAAACCAAGATGCTAGAAACGACTTTTAACGTGTTTCGGGATACTTGGAATTACAAACCAAGATGCTAGAAACGACTTTTGACGTGTTTCGGGATACTTGGAATCACAAACCAAGATGCTAGAAACGACTTTAAACGTGTTTCGAGATACATGGAATTACAAACCAAGATGCTAGAAACGACTTCTAACGTCTTTCGGGATACTTTAAATTACAAACCAAGATGCTAGAAACGACTTTTAACGTGTTTCGAGATACATGGAATTACAAACCAAGATGCTAGAAACCGCTTTTAACGTGTTTCAGGATACTTGGAATCACAAACCAAGATGCCAGAAACGGCTTTTAACGTGTTTCGGGATACTTGGAATCACAAACCAATATGCTAGAAACAACTTTTAGCATGTTTCGGGATACTTGGAATTACAAACGAAGATGCTAGAAACGACTTTTAACGTGTTTCGGGATACTTGGAATTACAAACCAAAATGCTAGAAACGACTTTTAACGTGTTTCGGGATACTTGGAATTACAAACCAAGATGCTAGAAACAACTTTTAGCATGTTTCGGGATACTTGGAATCACAAACCAAGATGCTAGAAACGACTTTTAGCATGTTTCGGGATACTTGGAATTACAAACCAAGATGCTAGAAACGACTTTTAACGTGTTTCGGGATACTTGGAATTACAAACTAAGATGCTTGAAACGACTTTTAACGTGTTTCGGGATACTTGGAATCACAAACCAAGATGCCAGAAACGGCTTTTAACGTGTTTCGGGATACTTGGAATCACAAACCAAGATGCTAGAAACAACTTTTAGCATGTTTCGGGATACTTGGAATTACAAACCAAGATGCTAGAAACGACTTTTAGCATGTTTCGGGATACTTGGAATTACAAACCAAGATGCTAGAAACGACTTTTAACGTGTTTCGGGATATTTGGAATTACAAACCAAGATGCTAGAAACGACTTTTAACGTGTTTCGGGATACTTGGAATCAAAAACCAAGATGCTAGAAACAACTTTTAGCATGTTTCGGGATACTTGGAATTACAAACCAAGATGCTAGAAACGACTTTGAACGTGTTTCGGGATATTTGGAATTACAAACCAAGATGCTAGAAACGACTTTTAACGTGTTTCGGGATACTTGGAATCACAAACCAAGATGCTAGAAACGGCTTTTAACGTGTTTCGGGATACTTGGAATTACAAACCAAGATGCTAGAAACGGCTTTTAACGTGTTTCGGGATACTTGGAATTACAAACCAAGATGCTAGAAACGACTTTTAACGTGTTTCGGGATACTTGGAATTACAAACCAAAATGCTAGAAACGACTTCTAACGTCTTTCGGGATACTTTAAATTACAAACCAAGATGCTAGAAACGACTTTTAACGTGTTTCGAGATACATGGAATTACAAACCAAGATGCTAGAAACCGCTTTTAACGTGTTTCAGGATACTTGGAATCACAAACCAAGATGCTAGAAACGACTTTTAGCATGTTTCGGGATACTTGGAATTACAAACCAAGATGCTAGAAACGACTTTTAGCATGTTTCGGGATACTTGGAATTACAAACCAAGATGCTAGAAACGACTTTTAACGTGTTTCGGGATATTTGGAATTACAAACCAAGATGCTAGAAACGACTATTAATGTGTTTCGGGATACTTGGAATCAAAAACCAAGATGCTAGAAACAACTTTTAGCATGTTTCGGGATACTTGGAATTACAAACCAAGATGCTAGAAACGACTTTGAACGTGTTTCGGGATATTTGGAATTACAAACCAAGATGCTAGAAACGACTATTAATGTGTTTCGGGATACTTGGAATCAAAAACCAAGATGCTAGAAACAACTTTTAGCATGTTTCGGGATACTTGGAATTACAAACCAAGATGCTAGAAACGACTTTTAGCATGTTTCGGGATACTTGGAATTACAAACCAAGATGCTAGAAACGACTTTTAACGTGTTTCGGGATACTTGGAATCACAAACCAAGATGCTAGAAACGGCTTTTAACGTGTTTCGGGATACTTGGAATTACAAACCAAGATGCTAGAAACGACTTTGAACGTGTTTCGGGATATTTGGAATTACAAACCAAGATGCTAGAAACGACTTTTAACGTGTTTCGGGATACTTGGAATCACAAACCAAGATGCTAGAAACGGCTTTTAACGTGTTTCGGGATACTTGGAATTACAAACCAAGTTGCTAGAAACGGCTTTTAACGTGTTTCGGGATACTTGGAATTACAAACCAAGATGCTAGAAACGGCTTTTAACGTGTTTCGGGATACTTGGAATTACAAACCAAGATGCTAGAAACGACTTTTAACGTGTTTCGGGATACTTGGAATTACAAACCAAAATGCTAGAAACGACTTCTAACGTCTTTCGGGATACTTTAAATTACAAACCAAGATGCTAGAAACGACTTTTAACGTGTTTCGAGATACATGGAATTACAAACCAAGATGCTAGAAACCGCTTTTAACGTGTTTCAGGATACTTGGAATCACAAACCAAGATGCTAGAAACGGCTTTTAACGTGTTTCGGGATACTTGGAATCACAAACCAAGATGCTAGAAACGACTTTTAGCATGTTTCGGGATACTTGGAATTACAAACCAAGATGCTAGAAACGACTTTTAGCATGTTTCGGGATACTTGGAATTACAAACCAAGATGCTAGAAACGACTTTTAACGTGTTTCGGGATATTTGGAATTACAAACCAAGATGCTAGAAACGACTATTAATGTGTTTCGGGATACTTGGAATCAAAAACCAAGATGCTAGAAACAACTTTTAGCATGTTTCGGGATACTTGGAATTACAAACCAAGATGCTAGAAACGACTTTTAACGTGTTTCGAGATACATGGAATTACAAACCAAGATGCTAGAAACCGCTTTTAACGTGTTTCAGGATACTTGGAATCACAAACCAAGATGCTAGAAACGACTTTTAGCATGTTTCGGGATACTTGGAATTACAAACCAAGATGCTAGAAACGACTTTTAGCATGTTTCGGGATACTTGGAATTACAAACCAAGATGCTAGAAACGACTTTTAACGTGTTTCGGGATATTTGGAATTACAAACCAAGATGCTAGAAACGACTATTAATGTGTTTCGGGATACTTGGAATCAAAAACCAAGATGCTAGAAACAACTTTTAGCATGTTTCGGGATACTTGGAATTACAAACCAAGATGCTAGAAACGACTTTGAACGTGTTTCGGGATATTTGGAATTACAAACCAAGATGCTAGAAACGACTTTTAACGTGTTTCGGGATACTTGGAATCACAAACCAAGATGCTAGAAACGGCTTTTAACGTGTTTCGGGATACTTGGAATTACAAACCAAGATGCTAGAAACGACTTTGAACGTGTTTCGGGATATTTGGAATTACAAACCAAGATGCTAGAAACGACTTTTAACGTGTTTCGGGATACTTGGAATCACAAACCAAGATGCTAGAAACGGCTTTTAACGTGTTTCGGGATACTTGGAATTACAAACCAAGATGCTAGAAACGGCTTTTAACGTGTTTCGGGATACTTGGAATTACAAACCAAGATGCTAGAAACGACTTTTAACGTGTTTCGGGATACTTGGAATTACAAACCAAAATGCTAGAAACGACTTCTAACGTCTTTCGGGATACTTTAAATTACAAACCAAGATGCTAGAAACGACTTTTAACGTGTTTCGAGATACATGGAATTACAAACCAAGATGCTAGAAACCGCTTTTAACGTGTTTCAGGATACTTGGAATCACAAACCAAGATGCTAGAAACGGCTTTTAACGTGTTTCGGGATACTTGGAATCACAAACCAAGATGCTAGAAACGACTTTTAGCATGTTTCGGGATACTTGGAATTACAAACCAAGATGCTAGAAACGACTTTTAGCATGTTTCGGGATACTTGGAATTACAAACCAAGATGCTAGAAACGACTTTTAACGTGTTTCGGGATATTTGGAATTACAAACCAAGATGCTAGAAACGACTATTAATGTGTTTCGGGATACTTGGAATCAAAAACCAAGATGCTAGAAACAACTTTTAGCATGTTTCGGGATACTTGGAATTACAAACCAAGATGCTAGAAACGACTTTTAACGTGTTTCGGGATATTTGGAATTACAAACCAAGATGCTAGAAACGACTATTAATGTGTTTCGGGATACTTGGAATCAAAAACCAAGATGCTAGAAACAACTTTTAGCATGTTTCGGGATACTTGGAATTACAAACCAAGATGCTAGAAACGACTTTGAACGTGTTTCGGGATATTTGGAATTACAAACCAAGATGCTAGAAACGACTTTTAACGTGTTTCGGGATACTTGGAATCACAAACCAAGATGCTAGAAACGGCTTTTAACGTGTTTCGGGATACTTGGAATTACAAACCAAGATGCTAGAAACGGCTTTTAACGTGTTTCGGGATACTTGGAATTACAAACCAAGATGCTAGAAACGACTTTTAACGTGTTTCGGGATATTTGGAATTACAAACCAAGATGCTAGAAACGACTATTAATGTGTTTCGGGATACTTGGAATCAAAAACCAAGATGCTAGAAACAACTTTTAGCATGTTTCGGGATACTTGGAATTACAAACCAAGATGCTAGAAACGACTTTGAACGTGTTTCGGGATATTTGGAATTACAAACCAAGATGCTAGAAACGACTTTTAACGTGTTTCGGGATACTTGGAATCACAAACCAAGATGCTAGAAACGGCTTTAAAAGTGTTTCGGGATACTTGGAATTACAAACCAAAATGCTAGAAACGACTTCTAACGTCTTTCGGGATACTTTAAATTACAAACCAAGATGCTAGAAACGACTTTTAACGTGTTTCGAGATACATGGAATTACAAACCAAGATGCTAGAAACCGCTTTTAACGTGTTTCAGGATACTTGGAATCACAAACCAAGATGCTAGAAACGACTTTTAGCATGTTTCGGGATACTTGGAATTACAAACCAAGATGCTAGAAACGACTTTTAACGTGTTTCGGGATACTTGGAATTACAAACCAAAATGCTAGAAACGACTTCTAACGTCTTTCGGGATACTTTAAATTACAAACCAAGATGCTAGAAACGACTTTTAACGTGTTTCGAGATACATGGAATTACAAACCAAGATGCTAGAAACCGCTTTTAACGTGTTTCAGGATACTTGGAATCACAAACCAAGATGCTAGAAACGACTTTTAACGTGTTTCGGGATACTTGGAATTACAAACTAAGATGCTTGAAACGACTTTGAACGTGTTTCGGGATACTTGGAATTACAAACCAAAATGCTAGAAACGACTTTTAACGTGTTTCGGGATACTTGGAATTACAAACCAAGATGCTAGAAACGGCTTTTAACGTGTTTCGGGATACTTGGAATCACAAACCAAGATGCTAGAAACGACTTTTAGCATGTTTCGGGATACTTGGAATTACAAACCAAGATGCTAGATACGACTTTTAACGTGTTTCGGGATACTTGGAATTACAAACTAAGATGCTTGAAACGACTTTTAACGTGTTTCGGGATACTTGGAATCACAAACCAAGATGCCAGAAACGGCTTTTAACGTGTTTCGGGATACTTGGAATCACAAACCAAGATGCTAGAAACGACATTTAACGTGTTTCGGGATACTTTTAATTACAAACCAAGATGCTAGAAACGACTTTTAAAGTGTTTCGGGATACTTTTAATTACAAACCAAGATGCTAGAAACGACTTTTAACGTGTTTCGGGATACTTTTAATTACAAACCAAGATGCTAGAAACGACATTCAACGTGTTTCGGAACACTTGGAATTACAAACCAAGATGGTAGAAACGACATTTAACGTGTTTCGGGATACTTTTAATTACAAACCAAGGTGCTAGAAACGACTTTTAACGTGTTTCGGAATACTTGGAATTACAAACCAAGATGCTAGAAACGACATTTAACGTGTTTCGGGATACTTTTAATTACAAACCAAGATGCTAGAAACGACTTTTAACGTGTTTCGGAATACTTGGAATTACAAACCAAGATGCTAGAAACGACTTTTAACGTGTTTAGGAATACTTGGAATTACAAACCAAGATGCTAGAAACTACTTTTAACGTGTTTCGGAATACTTGGAATTACAAACCAAGATGCTAGAAACGACATTTAACGTGTTTCGGGATACTTGGAATCACAAACCAAGATGCTAGAAACGACATTTAACGTGTTTCGGGATACTTGGAATCACAAACCAAGATGCTAGAAACGACATTTAACGTGTTTCGGGATACTTGGAATCACAAACCAAGATGCTAGAAACGACATTTAACGTGTTTCGGGATACTTTTAATTACAAACCAAGATGCTAGAAACGACTTTTAACGTGTTTCGGAATACTTGGAATTACAAACCAAGATGCTAGAAACGACTTTTAACGTGTTTCGGGATACTTTTAATTACAAACCAAGATGCTAGAAACGACATTTAACGTGTTTCGGAATACTTGGAATTACAAACCAAGATGCTAGACACGACATTTAACGTGTTTCGGGATACTTTTAATTACAAACCAAGATGCTAGAAACGACATTTAACGTGTTTAGGAATACTTGGAATTACAAACCAAGATGCTAGAAACTACTTTTAACGTGTTTCGGGATACTTTTAATTACAAACCAAGATGCTAGAAACGACTTTTAACGTGTTTCGGAATACTTGGAGTTACAAACCAAGATGCTAGAAACGACTTTTAACGTGTTTCGGGATACTTGGAATCACAAACCAAGATGCTAGAAACGACATTTAACGTGTTTCGGGATACTTTTAATTACAAACCAAGATGCTAGAAACGACTTTTAACGTGTTTCGGAATACTTGGAATTACAAACCAAGATGCTAGAAACGACTTTTAACGTGTTTCGGGATACTTTTAATTACAAACCAAGATGCTAGAAACGACTTTTAACGTGTTTCGGAATACTTGGAATTACAAACCAAGATGCTAGAAACGACATTTAACGTGTTTCGGGATACTTTTAATTACAAACCAAGATGCTAGAAACGACTTTTAACGTGTTTCGGAATACTTGGAATTACAAACCAAGATGCTAGAAACGACATTTAACGTGTTTCGGGATACTTTTAATTACAAACCAAGATGCTAGAAACGACTTTTAACGTGTTTCGGAATACTTGGAATTACAAACCAAGATGCTAGAAACGACTTTTAACGTGTTTCGGGATACTTTTAATTACAAACCAAGATGCTAGAAACGACATTTAACGTGTTTCGGGATACTTTTAATTACAAACCAAGATGCTAGAAATGACTTTTAACGTGTTTCGGGATACTTGGAATCACAAACCAAGATGATAGAAACGACTTTTAGCGTGTTTCGGGATACTTGGAATCACAAACCAAGATGCTAGAAACGACTTTTAGCGTGTTTCGGGATACTTTTAATTACAAACCAAGATGCTAGAAACGACATTTAACGTGTTTCGGGATACTTGGAATCACAAACCAAGATGCTAGAAACGACATTTAACGTGTTTCGGGATACTTGGAATCACAAACCAAGATGCTAGAAACGACTTCTCAAGTGTTTCGGAATACTTGGAATCACAAACCAAGATGATAGAAACGACTTTTAGCGTGTTTCGGGATACTTGGAATCACAAACCAAGATGCTAGAAACGACTTTTAGCGTGTTTCGGGATACTTGGAATCACAAACCAAGATGCTAGAAACGACTTTTAACGTGTTTCGGGATACTTGGAATCACAAACCAAGATGCTAGAAACGACTTTTAACGTGTTTCGGGATACTTGGAATCACAAACCAAGATGCTAGAAACGACTTTTAACGTGTTTCGGGATACTTGGAATCACAAACCAAGATGCTAGAAACGACATTTAACGTGTTTCGGGATACTTTTAATTACAAACCAAGATGCTAGAAACGACTTTTAACGTGTTTCGGGATACTTTTAATTACAAACTAAGATGCTAGAAACGACATTTAACGTGTTTCGGAATACTTTTAATTACAAACCAAGATGCTAGAAACGACTTTTAACGTGTTTCGGAATACTTGGAATTACAAACCAAGATGCTAGAAACGACTTTTAACGTGTTTCGGGATACTTTTAATTACAAACCAAGATGCTAGAAATGACTTTTAACGTGTTTCGGGATACTTGGAATCACAAACCAAGATGATAGAAACGACTTTTAGCGTGTTTCGGGATACTTGGAATCACAAACCAAGATGCTAGAAACGACATTTAACGTGTTTCGGGATACTTTTAATTACAAACCAAGATGCTAGAAACGACTTTTAACGTGTTTCGGGATACTTTTAATTACAAACTAAGATGCTAGAAACGACATTTAACGTGTTTCGGGATACTTTTAATTACAAACCAAGATGCTAGAAACGACTTTTAACGTGTTTCGGAATACTTGGAATTACAAACCAAGATGCTAGAAACGACTTTTAACGTGTTTCGGGATACTTTTAATTACAAACCAAGATGCTAGAAATGACTTTTAACGTGTTTCGGGATACTTGGAATCACAAACCAAGATGATAGAAACGACTTTTAGCGTGTTTCGGGATACTTGGAATCACAAACCAAGATGCTAGAAACGACATTTAACGTGTTTCGGGATACTTTTAATTACAAACCAAGATGCTAGAAACGACTTTTAACGTGTTTCGGGATACTTTTAATTACAAACTAAGATGCTAGAAACGACATTTAACGTGTTTCGGGATACTTTTAATTACAAACCAAGATGCTAGAAACGACTTTTAACGTGTTTCGGGATACTTGGAATCACAAACCAAGATGCTAGAAACTACTTTTAACGTGTTTCGGAATACTTGGAATTACAAACCAAGATGCTAGAAACGACATTTAACGTGTTTTGGGATACTTGGAATCACAAACCAAGATGCTAGAAACGACATTTAACGTGTTTCGGGATACTTGGAATCACAAACCAAGATGCTAGAAACGACTTCTCAAGTGTTTCGGAATACTTGGAATCACAAACCAAGATGCTAGAAACGACTTTTAGCGTGTTTCGGGATACTTGGAATCACAAACCAAGATGCTAGAAACGACTTTTAGCGTGTTTCGGGATACTTGGAATCACAAACCAAGATGCTAGAAACGACTTTTAACGTGTTTCGGGATACTTGGAATCACAAACCAAGATGCTAGAAACGACTTTTAACGTGTTTCGGGATACTTTTAATTACAAACCAAGATGCTAGAAACGACTTTTAAAGTGTTTCGGGATACTTGGAATTACAAACCAAGATGCTAGAAACGACTTTTAACGTGTTTCGGGATACTTTTAATTACAAACTAAGATGCTAGAAACGACATTTAACGTGTTTCGGGATACTTTTAATTACAAACCAAGATGCTAGAAACGACATTTAACGTGTTTCGGGATACTTTTAATTACAAACCAAGATGCTAGAAACGACTTTTAACGTGTTTCGGAATACTTGGAATCACAAACCAAGATGCTAGAAACGACTTTTAACGTGTTTCGGGATACTTTTAATTACAAACCAAGATGCTAGAAATGACTTTTAACGTGTTTCGGGATACTTGGAATCACAAACCAAGATGATAGAAACGACTTTTAGCGTGTTTCGGGATACTTGGAATCACAAACCAAGATGCTAGAAACGATTTTTAGCGTGTTTCGGGATACTTGGAATCACAAACCAAGATGCTAGAAACGACATTTAACGTGTTTCGGGATACTTTTAATTACAAACCAAGATGCTAGAAACGACTTTTAACGTGTTTCGGGATACTTTTAATTACAAACTAAGATGCTAGAAACGACATTTAACGTGTTTCGGGATACTTTTAATTACAAACCAAGATGCTAGAAACGACTTTTAACGTGTTTCGGGATACTTGGAATCACAAACCAAGATGCTAGAAACGACTTTTAACGTGTTTCGGGATACTTTTAATTACAAACCAAGATGCTAGAAACGACTTTTAAAGTGTTTCGGGATACTTTTAATTACAAACCAAGATGCTAGAAATGACTTTTAACGTGTTTCGGGATACTTGGAATCACAAACCAAGATGATAGAAACGACTTTTAGCGTGTTTCGGGATACTTGGAATCACAAACCAAGATGCTAGAAACGACTTTTAGCGTGTTTCGGGATACTTGGAATCACAAACCAAGATGCTAGAAACGACTTTTAACGTGTTTCGGGATACTTGGAATCACAAACCAAGATGCTAGAAACGACATTTAACGTGTTTCGGGATACTTTTAATTACAAACCAAGATGCTAGAAACGACTTTTAACGTGTTTCGGGATACTTGGAATCACAAACCAAGATGCTAGAAACGACATTTAACGTGTTTCGGGATACTTTTAATTACAAACCAAGATGCTAGAAACGACTTTTAACGTGTTTCGGGATACTTTTAATTACAAACTAAGATGCTAGAAACGACATTTAACGTGTTTCGGGATACTTTTAATTACAAACCAAGATGCTAGAAACGACTTTTAACGTGTTTCGGGATACTTTTAATTACAAACCAAGATGCTAGAAACTACTTTTAACGTGTTTCGGAATACTTGGAATTACAAACCAAGATGCTAGAAACGTCATTTAACGTGTTTTGGGATACTTGGAATCACAAACCAAGATGCTAGAAACGACATTTAACGTGTTTCGGGATACTTGGAATCACAAACCAAGATGCTAGAAACGACTTCTCAAGTGTTTCGGAATACTTGGAATCACAAACCAAGATGCTAGAAACGACTTTTAGCGTGTTTCGGGATACTTGGAATCACAAACCAAGATGCTAGAAACGACTTTTAACGTGTTTCGGGATACTTTTAATTACAAACCAAGATGCTAGAAACGACTTTTAAAGTGTTTCGGGATACTTTTAATTACAAACCAAGATGCTAGAAACGACTTTTAACGTGTTTCGGGATACTTTTAATTACAAACTAAGATGCTAGAAACGACATTTAACGTGTTTCGGGATACTTTTAATTACAAACCAAGATGCTAGAAACGACTTTTAACGTGTTTCGGGATACTTTTAATTACAAACCAAGATGCTAGAAACGACTTTTAACGTGTTTCGGGATACTTGGAATCACAAACCAAGATGCTAGAAACGACTTTTAACGTGTTTCGGGATACTTTTAATTACAAACCAAGATGCTAGAAACGACTTTTAAAGTGTTTCGGGATACTTTTAATTACAAACCAAGATGCTAGAAACGACTTTTAACGTGTTTCGGGATACTTTTAATTACAAACTAAGATGCTAGAAACGACATTTAACGTGTTTCGGGATACTTTTAATTACAAACCAAGATGCTAGAAACGACTTTTAACGTGTTTCGGGATACTTTTAATTACAAACCAAGATGCTAGAAACGACTTTTAACGTGTTTCGGAATACTTGGAATTACAAACCAAGATGCTAGAAACGACTTTTAACGTGTTTCGGGATACTTTTAATTACAAACCAAGATGCTAGAAATGACTTTTAACGTGTTTCGGGATACTTGGAATCACAAACCAAGATGATAGAAACGACTTTTAGCGTGTTTCGGGATACTTGGAATCACAAACCAAGATGCTAGAAACGACTTTTAACGTGTTTCGGGATACTTGGAATCACAAACCAAGATGCTAGAAACGACATTTAACGTGTTTCGGGATACTTTTAATTACAAACCAAGATGCTAGAAACGACTTTTAACGTGTTTCGGGATACTTTTAATTACAAACTAAGATGCTAGAAACGACATTTAACGTGTTTCGGGATACTTGGAATCACAAACCAAGATGCTAGAAACGACTTTTAACGTGTTTCGGGATACTTTTAATTACAAACCAAGATGCTAGAAATGACTTTTAACGTGTTTCGGGATACTTGGAATCACAAACCAAGATGCTAGAAACGACTTTTAACGTGTTTCGGGATACTTTTAATTACAAACCAAGATGCTAGAAACGACTTTTAAAGTGTTTCGGGATACTTTTAATTACAAACCAAGATGCTAGAAATGACTTTTAACGTGTTTCGGGATACTTGGAATCACAAACCAAGATGATAGAAACGACTTTTAGCGTGTTTCGGGATACTTGGAATCACAAACCAAGATGCTAGAAACGACTTTTAGCGTGTTTCGGGATACTTGGAATCACAAACCAAGATGCTAGAAACGACTTTTAACGTGTTTCGGGATACTTGGAATCACAAACCAAGATGCTAGAAACGACATTTAACGTGTTTCGGGATACTTTTAATTACAAACCAAGATGCTAGAAACGACTTTTAACGTGTTTCGGGATACTTTTAATTACAAACTAAGATGCTAGAAACGACATTTAACGTGTTTCGGGATACTTTTAATTACAAACCAAGATGCTAGAAACGACTTTTAACGTGTTTCGGGATAATTTTAATTACAAACCAAGATGCTAGAAACGACTTTTAACGTGTTTCGGAATACTTGGAATTACAAACCAAGATGCTAGAAACGACTTTTAACGTGTTTCGGAATACTTGGAATTACAAACCAAGATGCTAGAAACGACTTTTAACGTGTTTCGGGATACTTTTAATTACAAACCAAGATGCTAGAAACGACTTTTAACGTGTTTCGGGATACTTTTAATTACAAACCAAGATGCTAGAAATGACTTTTAACGTGTTTCGGGATACTTGGAATCACAAACCAAGATGATAGAAACGACTTTTAGCGTGTTTCGGGATACTTGGAATCACAAACCAAGATGCTAGAAACGACTTTTAACGTGTTTCGGGATACTTGGAATCACAAACCAAGATGCTAGAAACGACATTTAACGTGTTTCGGGATACTTTTAATTACAAACCAAGATGCTAGAAACGACTTTTAACGTGTTTCGGGATACTTTTAATTACAAACTAAGATGCTAGAAACGACATTTAACGTGTTTCGGGATACTTTTAATTACAAACCAAGATGCTAGAAACGACTTTTAACGTGTTTCGGGATAATTTTAATTACAAACCAAGATGCTAGAAACGACTTTTAACGTGTTTCGGAATACTTGGAATTACAAACCAAGATGCTAGAAACGACTTTTAACGTGTTTCGGAATACTTGGAATTACAAACCAAGATGCTAGAAACGACTTTTAACGTGTTTCGGGATACTTTTAATTACAAACCAAGATGCTAGAAACGACTTTTAACGTGTTTCGGGATACTTTTAATTACAAACCAAGATGCTAGAAATGACTTTTAACGTGTTTCGGGATACTTGGAATCACAAACCAAGATGCTAGAAACGACTTTTAACGTGTTTCGGGATACTTGGAATCACAAACCAAGATGCTAGAAACGACTTTTAACGTGTTTCGGTATACTTGGAATTACAAACCAAGATGCTAGAAACGACTTTTAGCGTGTTTCGGGATACTTGGAATCACAAACCAAGATGCTAGAAACGACTTTTAGCGTGTTTCGGGATACTTGGAATCACAAACCAAGATGCTAGAAACGACATTTAACGTGTTTCGGGATACTTTTAATTACAAACCAAGATGCTAGAAACGACTTTTAACGTGTTTCGGGATACTTTTAATTACAAACCAAGATGCTAGAAACGACTTTTAACGTGTTTCGGAATACTTGGAATTACAAACCAAGATGCTAGAAACGACTTTTAACGTGTTTCGGAATACTTGGAATTACAAACCAAGATGCTAGAAACGACTTTTAACGTGTTTCGGGATACTTTAAATTACAAACTAAGATGCTAGAAACGACATTTAACGTGTTTCGGGATACTTTTAATTACAAACCAAGATGCTAGAAACGACTTTTAACGTGTTTCGGGATACTTTTAATTACAAACTAAGATGCTAGAAACGACTTTTAACGTGTTTCGGAATACTTGGAATTACAAACCAAGATGCTAGAAACGACTTTTAACGTGTTTCGGGATACTTTTAATTACAAACTAAGATGCTAGAAACGACATTTAACGTGTTTCGGGATACTTTTAATTACAAACCAAGATGCTAGAAACGACTTTTAACGTGTTTCGGGATACTTTTAATTACAAACCAAGATGCTAGAAACGACTTTTAACGTGTTTCGGAATACTTGGAATTACAAACCAAGATGCTAGAAACGACTTTTAACGTGTTTCGGAATACTTGGAATTACAAACCAAGATGCTAGAAACGACTTTTAACGTGTTTCGGGATACTTTTAATTACAAACCAAGATGCTAGAAATGACTTTTAACGTGTTTCGGGATACTTGGAATCACAAACCAAGATGCTAGAAACGACTTTTAACGTGTTTCGGGATACTTGGAATCACAAACCAAGATGCTAGAAACGACTTTTAACGTGTTTCGGGATACTTGGAATCACAAACCAAGATGCTAGAAACGACATTTAACGTGTTTCGGGATACTTTTAATTACAAACCAAGATGCTAGAAACGACTTTTAACGTGTTTCGGGATACTTGGAATCACAAACCAAGATGCTAGAAACGACTTTTAGCGTGTTTCGGGATACTTGGAATCACAAACCAAGATGCTAGAAACGACATTTAACGTGTTTCGGGATACTTTTAATTACAAACCAAGATGCTAGAAACGACTTTTAACGTGTTTCGGGATACTTTTAATTACAAACCAAGATGCTAGAAACGACTTTTAACGTGTTTCGGAATACTTGGAATTACAAACCAAGATGCTAGAAACGACTTTTAACGTGTTTCGGAATACTTGGAATTACAAACCAAGATGCTAGAAACGACTTTTAACGTGTTTCGGGATACTTTTAATTACAAACTAAGATGCTAGAAACGACATTTAACGTGTTTCGGGATACTTTTAATTACAAACCAAGATGCTTGAAACGACTTTTAACGTGTTTCGGGATACTTTTAATTACAAACTAAGATGCTAGAAACGACTTTTAACGTGTTTCGGAATACTTGGAATTACAAACCAAGATGCTAGAAACGACTTTTAACGTGTTTCGGGATACTTGGAATCACAAACCAAGATGCTAGAAACGACATTTAACGTGTTTCGGGATACTTTTAATTACAAACCAAGATGCTAGAAATGACTTTTAACGTGTTTCGGGATACTTGGAATCACAAACCAAGATGCTAGAAACGACTTTTAACGTGTTTCGGGATACTTGGAATCACAAACCAAGATGCTAGAAACGACTTTTAACGTGTTTCGGGATACTTGGAATCACAAACCAAGATGCTAGAAACGACATTTAACGTGTTTCGGGATACTTGGAATTACAAACCAAGATGCTAGAAACGACTTTTAGCGTGTTTCGGGATACTTGGAATCACAAACCAAGATGCTAGAAACGACTTTTAGCGTGTTTCGGGATACTTGGAATCACAAACCAAGATGCTAGAAACGACATTTAACGTGTTTCGGGATACTTTTAATTACAAACCAAGATGCTAGAAACGACTTTTAACGTGTTTCGGGATACTTTTAATTACAAACCAAGATGCTAGAAACGACTTTTAACGTGTTTCGGAATACTTGGAATTACAAACCAAGATGCTAGAAACGACTTTTAACGTGTTTCGGAATACTTGGAATTACAAACCAAGATGCTAGAAACGACTTTTAACGTGTTTCGGGATACTTTTAATTACAAACTAAGATGCTAGAAACGACATTTAACGTGTTTCGGGATACTTTTAATTACAAACCAAGATGCTAGAAACGACTTTTAACGTGTTTCGGGATACTTTTAATTACAAACTAAGATGCTAGAAACGACTTTTAACGTGTTTCGGAATACTTGGAATTACAAACCAAGATGCTAGAAACGACTTTTAACGTGTTTCGGGATACTTGGAATCACAAACCAAGATGCTAGAAACGACATTTAACGTGTTTCGGGATACTTTTAATTACAAACCAAGATGCTAGAAACGACTTTTAACGTGTTTCGGGATACTTTTAATTACAAACCAAGATGCTAGAAACGACTTTTAACGTGTTTCGGAATACTTGGAATTACAAACCAAGATGCTAGAAACGACTTTTAACGTGTTTCGGAATACTTGGAATCACAAACCAAGATGCTAGAAACGACTTTTAACGTGTTTCGGGATACTTTTAATTACAAACCAAGATGCTAGAAACGACTTTTAACGTGTTTCGGGATACTTTTAATTACAAACCAAGATGCTAGAAATGACTTTTAACGTGTTTCGGGATACATGGAATCACAAACCAAGATGCTAGAAACGACTTTTAACGTGTTTCGGGATACTTGGAATCACAAACCAAGATGCTAGAAACGACTTTTAACGTGTTTCGGTATACTTGGAATTACAAACCAAGATGCTAGAAACGACTTTTAGCGTGTTTCGGGATACTTGGAATCACAAACCAAGATGCTAGAAACGACTTTTAGCGTGTTTCGGGATACTTGGAATCACAAACCAAGATGCTAGAAACGACTTTTAACGTGTTTCGGGATACTTTTAATTACAAACCAAGATGCTAGAAACGACTTTTAACGTGTTTCGGGATACTTGGAATCACAAACCAAGATGCTAGAAACGACTTTTAGCGTCTTTCGGGATACTTGGAATCACAAACCAAGATGCTAGAAACGACTTTTAACGTGTTTCGGGATACTTTTAATTACAAACCAAGATGCTAGAAACGACTTTTAAAGTGTTTCGGGATACTTGGAATCACAAACCAAGATGCTAGAAACGACTTTTAACGTGTTTCGGGATACTTTTAATTACAAACCAAGATGCTAGAAATGACTTTTAACGTGTTTCGGGATACTTGGAATCACAAACCAAGATGATAGAAACGACTTTTAGCGTGTTTCGGGATACTTGGAATCACAAACCAAGATGCTAGAAACGACTTTTAGCGTGTTTCGGGATACTTGGAATCACAAACCAAGATGCTAGAAACGACTTTTAACGTGTTTCGGGATACTTGGAATCACAAACCAAGATGCTAGAAACGACATTTAACGTGTTTCGGGATACTTTTAATTACAAACCAAGATGCTAGAAACGACTTTTAACGTGTTTCGGGATACTTTTAATTACAAACCAAGATGCTAGAAACGACATTTAACGTGTTTCGGGATACTTTTAATTACAAACCAAGATGCTAGAAACGACTTTTAACGTGTTTCGGGATACTTTTAATTACAAACCAAGATGCTAGAAACGACTTTTAACGTGTTTCGGAATACTTGGAATTACAAACCAAGATGCTAGAAACGACATTTAACGTGTTTCGGGATACTTGGAATCACAAACCAAGATGCTAGAAACGACTTTTAACGTGTTTCGGGATACTTGGAATCACAAACCAAGATGCTAGAAACGACTTTTAACGTGTTTCGGGATACTTTTAATTACAAACCAAGATGCTAGAAGCGACTTTTAACGTGTTTCGGGATACTTTTAATTACAAACCAAGATGCTAGAAACGACTTTTAACGTGTTTCGGGATACTTTTAATTACAAACCAAGATGCTAGAAACGACTTTTAACGTGTTTCGGAATACTTGGAATTACAAACCAAGATGCTAGAAACGACTTTTAACGTGTTTCGGAATACTTGGAATTACAAACCAAGATGCTAGAAACGACTTTTAACGTGTTTCGGAATACTTGGAAACACAAACCAAGATGCTAGAAACGACTTTTAACGTGTTTCGGGATACTTTTAATTACAAACCAAGATGCTAGAAACGACTTTTAACGTGTTTCGGGATACTTGGAATCACAAACCAAGATGCTAGAAACGACTTTTAACGTGTTTCGGGATACTTGGAATCACAAACAAAGATGATAGAAACGACTTTTAACGTGTTTCGGGATACTTGGAATCACAAACCAAGATGCTAGAAACGACTTTTAACGTGTTTCGGAATACTTGGAATTACAAACTAAGATGCTAGAAACGACTTTTAGCGTGTTTCGGGATTCTTGGAATCACAAACCAAGATGCTAGAAACGACTTTTAACGTGTTTCCAAGTTTCGGGATACTTGGAATCACAAACAAAGATGATAGAAACGACTTTTAACGTGTTTCGGGATACTTGGAATCACAAACCAAGATGCTAGAAACGACTTTTAACGTGTTTCCAAGTTTCGGGATACTTGGAATCACAAACAAAGATGATAGAAACGACTTTTAACGTGTTTCGGGATACTTGGAATCACAAACCAAGATGCTAGAAACGACTTTTAACGTGTTTCGGTATGCTTGGAATTACAAACCAAGATGCTAGAAACGACTTTTAGCGTGTTTCGGGATTCTTGGAATCACAAACCAAGATGCTAGAAACGACTTTTAGCGTGTTTCGGGATACTTGGAATCACAAACCAAGATGCTAGAAACGACTTTTAACGTGTTTCGGGATACTTGGAATCACAAAACAAGATGCTAGAAACGACATTTAACGTGTTTCGGGATACTTTTAATTACAAACCAAGATGCTAGAAACGACTTTTAACGTGTTTCGGGATACTTTTAATTACAAACCAAGATGCTAGAAACGACATTTAACGTGTTTCGGAATACTTGGAATTACAAACCAAGATGCTAGAAACGACATTTAACGTGTTTCGGGATACTTTTAATTACAAACCAAGATGCTAGAAACGACTTTTAACGCGTTTCGGAATACTTGGAATTACAAACCAAGATAATAGAAACGACATTTAACGTGTTTCGGGATACTTTTAATTACAAACCAAGATGCTAGAAACGACTTTTAACGTGTTTTGGAATACTTGGAATTACAAACCAAGATGCTAGAAACGACTTTTAACGTGTTTCGGAATACTTGGAATTACAAACCAAGATGCTAGAAACTACTTTTAACGTGTTTCGGAATACTTGGAATTACAAACCAAGATGCTAGAAACGACATTTAACGTGTTTCGGGATACTTGGAATCACAAACCAAGATGCTAGAAACGACATTTAACGTGTTTCGGGATACTTGGAATCACAAACCAAGATGCTAGAAACGACTTTTAACGTGTTTCGGGATACTTGGAATCACAAACCAAGATGCTAGAAACATCTAATAACGTGTTTCGGAATACTTGGAATTACAAACCAAGATGCTAGAAACTACTTTTAACGTGTTTCGGAATACTTGGAATTACAAACCAAGATGCTAGAAACGACATTTAACGTGTTTCGGGATACTTGGAATCACAAACCAAGATGCTAGAAACGACATTTAACGTGTTTCGGGATACTTGGAATCACAAACCAAGATGCTAGAAACGACTTTTAACGTGTTTCGGGGTACTTGGAATCACAAACCAAGATGCTAGAAACGACTTTTAACGTGTTTCGGAATACTTGGAATTACAAACCAAGATGCTAGAAACGACTTTTAACGTGTTTCGGAATACTTGGAATTACAAACCAAGATGCTAGAAACGACTTTTAACGTGTTTCGGAATACTTGGAATTACAAACCAAGATGCTAGAAACGACATTTAACGTGTTTCGGGATACTTTTAATTACAAACCAAGATGCTAGAAACGACTTTTAACGTGTTTCGGAATACTTGGAATTACAAACCAAGATGCTAGAAACGACTTTTAACGTGTTTCGGGATACTTTTAATTACAAACCAAGATGCTAGAAACGACTTTTAACGTGTTTCGGGATACTTTTAATTACAAACCAAGATGCTAGAAACGACTTTTAACGTGTTTCGGAATACTTGGAATTACAAACCAAGATGCTAGAAACGACTTTTAACGTGTTTCGGGATACTTTTAATTACAAACCAAGATGCAAGAAACGACTTTTAACGTGTTTCATAATACTTGGAATTACAAACCAAGATGCTAGAAACGACTTTAAGCGTGTTTCGGGATACTTGGAATCACAAACCAAGATGCTAGAAACGACTTTTAACGTGTTTCGGGATACTTGGAATCACAAACCAAGATGCTAGAAACGACTTTTAACGTGTTTCGGGATACTTTTAATTACAAACCAAGATGCTAGAAACGACTTTTAACGTGTTTCGGGATACTTTTAATTACAAACCAAGATGCTAGAAACGACTTTTAACGCGTTTCGGAATACTTGGAATTACAAACCAAGATAATAGAAACGACATTTAACGTGTTTCGGGATACTTTTAATTACAAACCAAGATGCTAGAAACGACTTTTAACGTGTTTTGGAATACTTGGAATTACAAACCAAGATGCTAGAAACGACTTTTAACGTGTTTCGGAATACTTGGAATTACAAACCAAGATGCTAGAAACTACTTTTAACGTGTTTCGGAATACTTGGAATTACAAACCAAGATGCTAGAAACGACTTTTAACGTGTTTCGGAATACTTGGAATTACAAACCAAGATGCTAGAAACGACTTTTAACGTGTTTCGGAATACTTGGAATTACAAACCAAGATGCTAGAAACGACATTTAACGTGTTTCGGGATACTTTTAATTACAAACCAAGATGCTAGAAACGACTTTTAACGTGTTTCGGAATACTTGGAATTACAAACCAAGATGCTAGAAACGACTTTTAACGTGTTTCGGGATACTTTTAATTACAAACCAAGATGCTAGAAACGACTTTTAACGTGTTTCGGGATACTTTTAATTACAAACCAAGATGCTAGAAACGACTTTTAACGTGTTTCGGAATACTTGGAATTACAAACCAAGATGCTAGAAACGACTTTTAACGTGTTTCGGGATACTTTTAATTACAAACCAAGATGCAAGAAACGACTTTTAACGTGTTTCATAATACTTGGAATTACAAACCAAGATGCTAGAAACGACTTTAAGCGTGTTTCGGGATACTTGGAATCACAAACCAAGATGCTAGAAACGACTTTTAACGTGTTTCGGGATACTTGGAATCACAAACCAAGATGCTAGAAACGACTTTTAACGTGTTTCGGGATACTTTTAATTACAAACCAAGATGCTAGAAACGACTTTTAACGTGTTTTGGAATACTTGGAATTACAAACCAAGATGCTAGAAACGACTTTTAACGTGTTTCGGAATACTTGGAATTACAAACCAAGATGCTAGAAACTACTTTTAACGTGTTTCGGAATACTTGGAATTACAAACCAAGATGCTAGAAACGACATTTAACGTGTTTCGGGATACTTGGAATCACAAACCAAGATGCTAGAAACGACATTTAACGTGTTTCGGGATACTTGGAATCACAAACCAAGATGCTAGAAACGACTTTTAACGTGTTTCGGGATACTTGGAATCACAAACTAAGATGCTAGAAACGACTATTAACGTGTTTCGGGATACTTGGAATCACAAACCAAGATGCTAGAAACGACTTTTAACGTGTTTCGGGATACTTGGAATCACAAACCAAGATGCTAGAAACGACTTTTAACGTGTTTCGGGATACTTGGAATCACAAACCAAGATGCTAGAAACGACTTTTAACGTGTTTCGGGATACTTGGTATCACAAAGCAAGATGCTAGAAACGACTTTTAACGTGTTTCGGGATACTTGGAATCACAAACTAAGATGCTAGAAACGTCTTTTAGCGTGTTTCGGGATACTTGGAATCACAAACTTAGATGCTAGAAACGACTTTTAACGTGTATCGGGATACTTGGAATCACAAACTAAGATGCTAGAAACGACTTTTAACGTGTTTCGGGATACTTGATATCACAAACCAAGATGCTAGAAACGACTATTAACGTGTTTCGGGATACTTGGAATCACAAAATAAGATGCTAGAAACGACTATTAACGTGTTTCGGGATACTTGGAATCACAAACCAAGATGCTAGAAACGACTTTTAACGTGTTTCGGGATACTTGGAATCACAAACCAAGATGCTAGAAACGACTTTTAACGTGTTTCGGGATACTTGGTATCACAAAGCAAGATGCTAGAAACGACTTTTAACGTGTTTCGGGATACTTGGAATCACAAACTAAGATGCTAGAAACGACTTCTCAAGTGTTTTGGGATACTTGGAAACACAAACTTCGATGCTAGAAACGACTTTTAACGTGTTTTGGGATACTTGGAATCACAAACTAAGATGCTAGAAACGACTTTTAACGTATTTCGGGATACTTGGTATCACAAACTAAGATGCTAGAAACGACTTTTAACGTGTTTCGGGATACTTGGTATCACAAAGCAAGATGCTAGAAACGACTTTTAACGTGTTTCGGGATACTTGGAATCACAAACTAAGATGCTAGAAACGACTTTTAACGTGTATCGGGATACTTGGAATCACAAACTAAGATGCTAGAAACGACTTTTAACGTGTTTCGGGATACTTGGTATCACAAAGCAAGATGCTAGAAACGACTTCTCAAGTGTTTTGGGATACTTGGAATTACAAACCAAGATGCTAGAAACGACTTTCAACGTGTTTCGGGATACTTGGAATCACAAACCAAGATGCTAGAAACGACTTTTAACGTGTTTCGGGATATTTGCAATCACAAACCAAGATGCTAGAAACGACTTTTAAAGTGTTTCGGGACACTTGGAATCACAAAATAAGATGCTAGAAACGACTATTAACGTGTTTCGGGATACTTGGAATCACAAACCAAGATGCTAGAAACGACTTTCAACGTGTTTCGGGATACTTGGTATCACAAACTTAGATGCTAGAAACGACTTTTAACGTGTTTCGGGATACTTGGAATCACAAACCAAGATGCTAGAAACGACTATTAACGTGTTTCGGGATACTTGGAATCACAAACCAAGATGCTAGAAACGACTTTTAACGTGTTTCGGGATACTTGGAATCACAAACCAAGATGCTAGAAACGACTTTTAACGTGTTTCGGGATACTTGGAATCACAAACCTGAATGCTAGAAACGACTTTTAACGTGTTTCGGGATACTTGGAATTACAAACCAAGATGCTAGAAACGACTTTTAACGTGTTTCGGGATACTTGGAATCACAAACCAAGACGCTAGAAACGACTTTTAACGTGTTTCGGGATACTTGGAATCACAAACCAAGATGCTAGAAACGACTTTTAACGTGTTTCGGGATACTTGGAATCACAAACCAAGATGCTAGAAACGACTTTTAACGTGTTTTGGGATACTTGGAATCACAAACCTAGATGCTAGAAACGACTTTTAACGTGTTTCGGGATACTTGGAATCACAAACCTAGATGCTAGAAACGACTTTTAACGTGTTTCGGGATACTTGGAATTACAAACCAAGATGCTAGAAACGACTTTTAACGTGTTTCGGGATACTTGGAATCACAAACCAAGATGCTAGAAACGACTTTTAACGTGTTTCGGGATACTTGGAATCACAAACCAAGATGCTAGAAACGACTTTTAACGTGTTTCGGGATACTTGGAATCACAAACCTGAATGCTAGAAACGACTTTTAACGTGTTTCGGGATACTTGGAATTACAAACCAAGATGCTAGAAACGACTTTTAACGTGTTTCGGGATACTTGGAATCACAAACCTAGATGCTAGAAACGACTTTTAACGTGTTTCGGGATACTTGGAATCACAAACCTAGATGCTAGAAACGATTTTAAACGTGTTTCAGGATACTTGGAATCACAAACCAAGATGCTAGAAACGACTTTTAACGTGTTTCGGGATACTTGGAATCACAAACCAAGATGCTAGAAACGACTTTCAACGTGTTTCGGGATACTTGGAATCACAAACCAAGATGCTAGAAACGACTTTCAACGTGTTTTGGGATACTTGGAATCACAAACCTAGATGCTAGAAACGACTTTTAACGTGTTTCGGGATACTTGGAATTACAAACCAAGATGCTAGAAACGACTTTTAACGTGTTTCGGGATACTTGGAATCACAAACCAAGATGCTAGAAACGACTTTCAACTTGTTTCGGGATACTTGGAATCACAAACCTAGATGCTAGAAACGACTTTTAACGTGTTTCGGGATACTTGGAATCACAAACCAAGATGCTAGAAACGACTTCTCAAGTGTTTTGGGATACTTGGAATTACAAACCAAGATGCTAGAAAAGACTTTTAACGTGTTTCGGGATACTTGGAATTACAAACCAAGATGCTAGAAACGACTTTTAACGTGTTTCGGGATACTTAGATTTACAAACCAAGATGCTAGAAACGACTTTCAACGTGTTTCGGGATACTTGGAATCACAAACTAAGATGCTAGAAACGACTTTTAACGTGTTTCGGGATACTTGGAATTACAAACCAAGATGCTAGAAACGACTTTCAACGTGTTTCGGGATACCTGGAATCACAAACCAAGATGCTAGAAACAACTTTTAACGTGTTTTGGGATACTTGGAATCACAAACCAAGATGCTAGAAACGACTTTCAACGTGTTTCGGGATACTTGGAATTACAAACCAAGATGCTAGAAATGGCTTTAACCGTGTTTCGGGATACTTGGAATCACAAACCAAGATGCTAGAAACGACTTTCAACGTGTTTCGGGATACTTGGAATCACAAACTAAGATGCTAGAAACGACTTTCAACGTGTTTTGGGATACTTGGAATCACAAACCAAGACGCTAGAAACGACTTTTAACGTGTTTCGGGATACTTGGAATCACAAACCTAGATGCTAGAAACGACTTTTAACGTGTTTCGGGATACTTGGAATCACAAACCAAGATGCTAGAAACGACTTTTAACGTGTTTCGGGATACTTGGAATCACAAACCAAGATGCTAGAAACGACTTTTAACGTGTTTTGGGATACTTGGAATCACAAACCTAGATGCTAGAAACGACTTTTAACGTGTTTCGGGATACTTGGAATCACAAACCTAGATGCTAGAAACGACTTTTAACGTGTTTCGGGATACTTGGAATTACAAACCAAGATGCTAGAAACGACTTTTAACGTGTTTCGGGATACTTGGAATCACAAACCAAGATGCTAGAAACGACTTTTAACGTGTTTCGGGATACTTGGAATCACAAACCAAGATGCTAGAAACGACTTTTAACGTGTTTCGGGATACTTGGAATCACAAACCTGAATGCTAGAAACGACTTTTAACGTGTTTCGGGATACTTGGAATTACAAACCAAGATGCTAGAAACGACTTTTAACGTGTTTCGGGATACTTGGAATCACAAACCAAGACGCTAGAAACGACTTTTAACGTGTTTCGGGATACTTGGAATCACAAACCAAGATGCTAGAAACGACTTTTAACGTGTTTCGGGATACTTGGAATCACAAACCAAGATGCTAGAAACGACTTTTAACGTGTTTTGGGATACTTGGAATCACAAACCTAGATGCTAGAAACGACTTTTAACGTGTTTCGGGATACTTGGAATCACAAACCTAGATGCTAGAAACGACTTTTAACGTGTTTCGGGATACTTGGAATTACAAACCAAGATGCTAGAAACGACTTTTAACGTGTTTCGGGATACTTGGAATCACAAACCAAGATGCTAGAAACGACTTTTAACGTGTTTCGGGATACTTGGAATCACAAACCAAGATGCTAGAAACGACTTTTAACGTGTTTCGGGATACTTGGAATCACAAACCTGAATGCTAGAAACGACTTTTAACGTGTTTCGGGATACTTGGAATTACAAACCAAGATGCTAGAAACGACTTTTAACGTGTTTCGGGATACTTGGAATCACAAACCTAGATGCTAGAAACGACTTTTAACGTGTTTCGGGATACTTGGAATCACAAACCTAGATGCTAGAAACGATTTTAAACGTGTTTCAGGATACTTGGAATCACAAACCAAGATGCTAGAAACGACTTTTAACGTGTTTCGGGATACTTGGAATCACAAACCAAGATGCTAGAAACGACTTTCAACGTGTTTCGGGATACTTGGAATCACAAACCAAGATGCTAGAAACGACTTTCAACGTGTTTTGGGATACTTGGAATCACAAACCTAGATGCTAGAAACGACTTTTAACGTGTTTCGGGATACTTGGAATTACAAACCAAGATGCTAGAAACGACTTTTAACGTGTTTCGGGATACTTGGAATCACAA
The DNA here is from genome assembly GCF_943734765.1 of Anopheles ziemanni. NCBI lineage: Eukaryota > Metazoa > Arthropoda > Insecta > Diptera > Culicidae > Anopheles > Anopheles ziemanni. The sequence continues at coordinate 802,664 of NW_026690047.1, read as the reverse complement.
ACCAAGATGCTAGAAACGACTTTCAACTTGTTTCGGGATACTTGGAATCACAAACCTAGATGCTAGAAACGACTTTTAACGTGTTTCGGGATACTTGGAATCACAAACCAAGATGCTAGAAACGACTTCTCAAGTGTTTTGGGATACTTGGAATTACAAACCAAGATGCTAGAAAAGACTTTTAACGTGTTTCGGGATACTTGGAATTACAAACCAAGATGCTAGAAACGACTTTTAACGTGTTTCGGGATACTTAGATTTACAAACCAAGATGCTAGAAACGACTTTCAACGTGTTTCGGGATACTTGGAATCACAAACTAAGATGCTAGAAACGACTTTTAACGTGTTTCGGGATACTTGGAATTACAAACCAAGATGCTAGAAACGACTTTCAACGTGTTTCGGGATACCTGGAATCACAAACCAAGATGCTAGAAACAACTTTTAACGTGTTTCGGGATACTTGGAATCACAAACCTAGATGCTAGAAACGACTTTTAACGTGTTTCGGGATACTTGGAATTACAAACCAAGATGCTAGAAATGGCTTTAACCGTGTTTCGGGATACTTGGAATCACAAACCAAGATGCTAGAAACGACTTTCAACGTGTTTCGGGATACTTGGAATCACAAACTAAGATGCTAGAAACGACTTTCAACGTGTTTTGGGATACTTGGAATCACAAACCAAGATGCTAGAAACGACTTTTAACGTGTTTCGGGATACTTGGAATCACAAACCAAGATGCTAGAAACGACTTCTCAAGTGTTTTGGGATACTTGGAATTACAAACCAAGATGCTAGAAACGACTTTTAACGTGTTTCGGGATACTTGGAATTACAAACCAAGATGCTAGAAACGACTTTTAACGTGTTTCGGGATACTTGGAATTACAAACCAAGATGCTAGAAACGACTTTCAACGTGTTTCGGGATACTTGGAATCACAAACCAAGATGCTAGAAACGACTTTCAACGTGTTTCGGGATACTTGGAATCACAAACCAAGATGCTAGAAACGACTTTTAACGTGTTTCGGGATACTTGGAATCACAAACCAAGATGCTAGAAACGACTTTTAACGTGTTTCGGGATACTTGGAATCACAAACCAAGATGCTAGAAACGACTTTCAACGTGTTTCGGGATACTTGGAATCACAAACCTAGATGCTAGAAACGACTTTTAACGTGTTTCGGGATACTTGGAATCACAAACCAAGATGCTAGAAACGACTTCTCAAGTGTTTTGGGATACTTGGAATTACAAACCAAGATGCTAGAAAAGACTTTTAACGTGTTTCGGGATACTTGGAATTACAAACCAAGATGCTAGAAACGACTTTTAACGTGTTTCGGGATACTTAGATTTACAAACCAAGATGCTAGAAACGACTTTCAACGTGTTTCGGGATACTTGGAATCACAAACTAAGATGCTAGAAACGACTTTTAACGTGTTTCGGGATACTTGGAATTACAAACCAAGATGCTAGAAACGACTTTCAACGTGTTTCGGGATACCTGGAATCACAAACCAAGATGCTAGAAACAACTTTTAACGTGTTTTGGGATACTTGGAATCACAAACCAAGATGCTAGAAACGACTTTTAACGTGTTTCGGGATACTTGGAATCACAAACTAAGATGCTAGAAACGACTTTTAACGTGTTTCGGGATACTTGGAATTACAAACCAAGATGCTAGAAATGGCTTTAACCGTGTTTCGGGATACTTGGAATCACAAACCAAGATGCTAGAAACGACTTTCAACGTGTTTCGGGATACTTGGAATCACAAACTAAGATGCTAGAAACGACTTTCAACGTGTTTTGGGATACTTGGAATCACAAACCAAGATGCTAGAAACGACTTTTAACGTGTTTCGGGATACTTGGAATCACAAACCAAGATGCTAGAAACGACTTCTCAAGTGTTTTGGGATACTTGGAATTACAAACCAAGATGCTAGAAACGACTTTTAACGTGTTTCGGGATACTTGGAATTACAAACCAAGATGCTAGAAACGACTTTTAACGTGTTTCGGGATACTTGGAATTACAAACCAAGATGCTAGAAACGACTTTCAACGTGTTTCGGGATACTTGGAATCACAAACCAAGATGCTAGAAACGACTTTCAACGTGTTTTGGGATCCTTGGAATCACAAACCTAGATGCTAGAAACGACTTTTAACGTGTTTCGGGATACTTGGAATTACAAACCAAGATGCTAGAAACGACTTTTAACGTGTTTCGGGATACTTGGAATCACAAACCAAGATGCTAGAAACGACTTTCAACGTGTTTCGGGATACTTGGAATCACAAACCTAGATGCTAGAAACGACTTTTAACGTGTTTCGGGATACTTGGAATCACAAACCAAGATGCTAGAAACGACTTCTCAAGTGTTTTGGGATACTTGGAATTACAAACCAAGATGCTAGAAAAGACTTTTAACGTGTTTCGGGATACTTGGAATTACAAACCAAGATGCTAGAAACGACTTTTAACGTGTTTCGGGATACTTAGATTTACAAACCAAGATGCTAGAAACGACTTTCAACGTGTTTCGGGATACTTGGAATCACAAACTAAGATGCTAGAAACGACTTTTAACGTGTTTCGGGATACTTGGAATTACAAACCAAGATGCTAGAAACGACTTTCAACGTGTTTCGGGATACCTGGAATCACAAACCAAGATGCTAGAAACAACTTTTAACGTGTTTTGGGATACTTGGAATCACAAACCAAGATGCTAGAAACGACTTTTAACGTGTTTCGGGATACTTGGAATTACAAACCAAGATGCTAGAAACGACTTTTAACGTGTTTCGGGATACTTGGAATTACAAACCAAGATGCTAGAAATGGCTTTAACCGTGTTTCGGGATACTTGGAATCACAAACCAAGATGCTAGAAACGACTTTCAACGTGTTTCGGGATACTTGGAATCACAAACTAAGATGCTAGAAACGACTTTCAACGTGTTTTGGGATACTTGGAATCACAAACCAAGATGCTAGAAACGACTTTTAACGTGTTTCGGGATACTTGGAATCACAAACCTAGATGCTAGAAACGACTTTTAACGTGTTTCGGGATACTTGGAATCACAAACCAAGATGCTAGAAACGACTTTTAACGTGTTTCGGGATACTTGGAATCACAAACCAAGATGCTAGAAACGACTTCTCAAGTGTTTTGGGATACTTGGAATTACAAACCAAGATGCTAGAAACGACTTTTAACGTGTTTCGGGATACTTGGAATTACAAACCAAGATGCTAGAAACGACTTTCAACGTGTTTCGGGATACTTGGAATCACAAACCAAGATGCTAGAAACAACTTTTAACGTGTTTCGGGATACTTGAAATTACAAACCAAGATGCTAGAAACGACTTTTAACGTGTTTCGGGATACTTGGAATCACAAACCAAGATGCTAGAAACGACTTTTAACGTGTTTCGGGATACTTGGAATCACAAACCAAGATGCTAGAAACGACTTTTAACGTGTTTCGGGATACTTGGAATTACAAACCAAGATGCTAGAAACGACTTTCAACGTGTTTCGGGATACTTGGAATCACAAACCAAGATGCTAGAAACAACTTTGTCATTTGTCATTTGTTGACTCCGGTCGTGTCTCCAGTTGGCTCCTCTGAAAATAGTCAATTTCTTCGTGTTAACAGTGTCCTACCGCCCAATATTACTGTTCGTGCGTGTTCATACCACTGTCCAGTTGTGCTGTACCGTGTGTCGTGTAGTTGCGGTCCGTTTTTCACCGTTTTCCTGTGCATTCCGTGAGCCGCTGCCCTATTTCATCGTTTTCCCGCGCCTCGCTGGAGTAATGGCGGCTGTTTGTTTTGCTTGTGCAAACGATCTCGCCCCGGGCTCGGATATGATGCAGTGCTCCATCTGTGAGGCTTCGTTTCATGACGCCTGCACTAAGATTCCGCACTCCATCCTGGCGGACATTAAACTACACTCTTGTCTGCATTGGAGCTGCCCCGGTTGCACGAAGGCCCTCTCCAATCCCCGTAGCAAGGTCCTAAAGGACATTGGGCTGCAAGCGGGTTTCCAGTCGGCGCTTGGCACACTGGTCAACTCGCTGAAGGACGCTATTATTCCCCCGCTCACTAGTGAGATGCATTCACTGATGAAAGCGAGCACATCTCACTCTGCCAACACCGCACCGAATGTCGTCGAGGGCTGCATTGATCACAGTTCACCAGCACCACGGTCCCACCGGCCTGCCTCCTATGCCGCAGTTGCAAGCCGTTCAAGTGCACCGGCGTACGAGACGATCTCGGGCTCGAGCGGCGCATCGCCGAACCTAGTACCCGCACAGGGACGTGTTCCTCCACGGTTTTGGTTGCACCTCATGGGACTCGCAAATCACGTCACTGCCGACCAAGTGACTGCATCCGTGAGTCGTCGACTTGTCACGGATGACGTTCTCGCCTTCTCTCTCCTGAGCAGAGGTATTAGCCCAGCGTCGCGACGTACCCTTTCGTTTAAGGTGCGCATCCCCGAATCCTGCCGTGAGAAGGCTCTCCATCCGGATTCCTGGCCAGCAGGTGTGCGGGTGAGAGAGTTTGTCATTGCTCCCCGCCGGGACACTCGTGCTCCGAACTTACTCGAGTCACCGCTACAGCCTCTCACCGATGCCACCCACAACGGAGTGTCCAGCCACAACCGCACACTTATACACACTGGCTCACGCTCACCGTCGACACCACACACATCTACACCTACTGTGTTGGGCTCCGTCGCCACTCCGAGACGGTTCCCTCTGCAGCCCGCCGCTCCGCCCAGCAAGCGACAAAGAATGCTGACTCGCAGTCAGAATACTGAGGTACCGAGCCAACCGTTTTCGTACCTAATGCTGGCCCGAATGATGCACCGACGTGCCCGGAGTTGCACTGCTACTATCAGAACGTGCGTGGCCTCCGGTCTAAACTCGACTCTTTTCGCCTGGCCGTTTCATCGTCTGACTACGATGTGATCATTCTCACTGAGACTTGGCTAGACGACACCATCACATCCTCACTACTGTTCGACGATGCCTTCGTTGCATTCCGATGTGACCGCAGCAGCGCAAATAGTACTCGCTCTCGTGGTGGTGGGGCACTTATTGCTTGCTCTTCATCGCTCGCTGTGACCCAAGTCAGTTCTCCTCTCCCGTCTCTCGAGGCTGTCTGGGTGCGCATCAAGCTTCGCCACGCATTCCTGTCCCTGGGTGCTATCTACATCCCACCTGACCAGAGCAACAACCCGGCAATCATTGAGCGACTCTATGACGTCATTGGAGCCCTAACTGAGCAACTTGGCCCAAATGACCTACTTCTTATTGCCGGCGATTTTAACCTGCCATCCATCGTCTGGGGTCCCGACCCTGGTGTGCTGCCGTTCTTTCGTCCGTCCTGTTTCGCCCGATGCGACGTAGCGTTCATCAACGGTATGAACTTTAATGGGCTTACACAACTCTCCGGGATTCTCAACACTAACGGACGACAACTTGACCTGATCCTGGGCAACACCCCGGCCACCGAGGTATCCGGCGCCATCTACCACGCGGCTCTGCAGCTGCTGCCCGAAGATGTTCACCACCCAGCGCTGGAAATGTGTCTTGCGGTTGACTCCTCTTCGTCCGAGCCCATCAGCCACCCCGCCTCATCCTTAGGATTGCCGGCATTGGATTACCGCAAGCTCGATAAAGCTAAACTCGCCCGCCTCATCTCAGAGCATGACTGGAGCTTCCTGGAGTCGGACTTTTCCGTTGACGACGCTGCTGCAAATTTTACTTCTGTGATCTCGTCTTTCCTTGTCTCCTGCTGTCCCGTCCTTCATCCCCCTCCCCACCCGTTGTGGTCAGACGGTCATCTCCGTGCGCTTAAGGCGGACTTCAGGCGGGCGCTGCGAGCGTACCGCGTCTCTCGGTCCCAGTACCATCTGCGTGTGTTTAAGTACGCGGCGTCCGCCTATCGCAGCTACAACCGGGTACGTCTCAGGACCCATGTCTGGCGTATTCAGGGGAGGCTGTACTCCAATCCCCGGTCGTTCTGGCGGTTTGTTAACCAGCGCAGAGGCCAATCCCGTATCCCCTCCACCATGTCCTCGGGCAACCGCTCGGCTTCCTCTCCCCAAGCGGTCAGTAACCTGTTTGCTGAGCATTTTGCTGGCCTTTTTGTCGACCCAGCGCTATCTACGGCGTCCCTCTCGTCAGGGGTGGCGAATGTACCGTGTGATGCAGTCAATGTCGACACCGTGGCCATTGATGTACCCTCGGTGATCGCTTCCCTTAACCAGCTGAAATGTTCCTATTCCCCTGGTCCCGACGGCATTCCTTCCTCGGTGCTGATCCAGGCCAAGGAAGCGTTCGCACCCATCCTTGCTCGGCTCTTCACTCGGTCGATCAGGGATGGGAGTTTTCCCACCATGTGGGCGTCAGCTTGGTTGGTTCCTGTCCATAAGGGAGGATGTCGTACGTCCGTCCCTAACTACCGAGGCATTTCCCTCCTTTGTGCTGTCTCTAAAGTCCTCGAGTCTATTATCCACTCAGCCATCCTTCCGTGTGTTCAGCCTATCATCCCATCCGCCCAGCATGGTTTCATGCCTAGACGCTCCACCGTTACAAATCTTATGTCTCTGTTGCAAGACCTGTACCCGTGTCTGGTTTCTGGGGGGCAGGTTGATGTCATCTACACCGACTTTAAGGCGGCATTTGACTGCTTGCCCCACCAGTTACTGTTGGCCAAACTCGAGCGGATGGGTTTCGGGGGGGCACTCCTGGGCTGGCTCCAGTCCTTCCTATCGGATCGGACGTACAGGGTCAGAGTCGGGGGGTCCCTCTCCGATCCGTTCATTGGCCTATCCGGTGTACCTCAGGGGAGCGTCCTGAGTCCCCTCCTTTTCACTCTTTTCATCTCGGATTGTGTCTGCGCCCTCCCACCAGAGGGCTGTTTGATGTACGCCGACGATGTCAAGTTTTATCTTCCTGTGTCCTCGTCCAGTGATCTCCTCTCTCTGCAAACCTTTGCAGATTCCTTCTCAGCTTGGTGCATCGCCAACGGTCTGGTGCTATGCGTGGCGAAGTGTTGTGTCATCTCGTTTGGTCGCTCTCCCGACAAACTGGTGCACAACTACCATCTCAGTGGCCTGCCCCTCCCCCGGGTGACCGTAGTCAAGGATCTGGGGGTGTTGCTGGATGAGAGGCTGACATTCAGTTCGCACCTGGACTCAGTCGTCGAACGGGCCAACAGGCTGCTGGGACTCATCGCCCGCATGTCATCAGAAATTCGCGACCCCCTATGCCTGAAGGCGTTGTACTGCTGTTGGGTTCGACCCATCATCGACTACGCTTGCGTTGTCTGGTCACCGGCGGGCGTCACAGCGATGGACAGGTTGGAGGGTGTGCAGCGGAAATTCACACGTCTTGCCGTCAGGCGATTCCTGAATGACCCCTCTGCTACCTTGCCTCCCTATCCGGTCCGGTGCCGTTTGCTGGGGCTGGTTAGCGTCAAGGATCGCCACAGCCACGCTCGCTCGTTGCTGATCGCTAACATCCTGCATGGCCATATAGACTCTCCTGGCCTTCTCGCAGCCATTCCTTTCTACGTCCCGTCCTACAGGTTGCGAGCCCGTCCTCCTCTTCACATTCCTACACGCCGGTCCCTGTTTGCCCAGAATGACCCATGGCTGCGTGCGTTGTCCGACTTTAACGCCGTTGGTCACCTGTTTGACCACCACATGTCCTTGGTCAGTTTCCGTTCTCGTCTCCTGTCCACCGTCTCCTAACCTTTATTCGTTGCCCCTATCCCGTACCCGTTATAAATCCTCCTAGTTTGTGTTTATCCCTCTGTTAAGTTTTTAAGTTTGGACTTTGTATAGCCTCATGGCGAACAATTTGAAAATAAATAATAACAATAACAATAACTTTTAACGTGTTTCGGGATACTTGGAATTACAAACCAAGATGCTAGAAACGACTTTTAACGTGTTTCGGGATACTTGGAATCACAAACCAAGATGCTAGAAACGACTTTTAACGTGTTTCGGGATACTTGGAATCACAAACCAAGATGCTAGAAACAACTTTTAACGTGTTTCGGGATACTTGGAATTACAAACCAAGATGCTAGAAACGACTTTTAACGTGTTTCGGGATACTTGGAATCACAAACCAAGATGCTAGAAACGACTTCTCAAGTGTTTTGGGATACTTGGAATTACAAACCAAGATGCTAGAAACGACTTCTCAAGTGTTTTGGGATACTTGGAATTACAAACCAAGATGCTAGAAACGACTTTCAACGTGTTTCGGGATACTTGGAATCACAAACTAAGATGCTAGAAACGACTTTTAACGTGTTTCGGGATACTTGGAATTACAAACCAAGATGCTAGAAACGACTTTCAACGTGTTTCGGGATACTTGGAATCACAAACCAAGATGCTAGAAACAACTTTTAACGTGTTTCGGGATACTTGGAATTACAAACCAAGATGCTAGAAACGACTTTTAACGTGTTTCGGGATACTTGGAATTACAAACCAAGATGCTAGAAACGACTTTCAACGTGTTTCGGGATACTTGGAATCACAAACCAAGATGCTAGAAACAACTTTTAACGTGTTTCGGGATACTTGGAATTACAAACCAAGATGCTAGAAACGACTTTTAACGTGTTTCGGGATACTTGGAATCACAAACCAAGATGCTAGAAACGACTTTTAACGTGTTTCGGGATACTTGGAATCACAAACCAAGATGCTAGAAACGACTTTTAACGTGTTTCGGGATACTTGGAATCACAAACCAAGATGCTAGAAACGACTTTTAACGTGTTTCGGGATACTTGGAATCACAAACCAAGATGCTAGAAACGACTTTTAACGTGTTTCGGGATACTTGGAATCACAAACCAAGATGCTAGAAACGACTTTTAACGTGTTTCGGGATACTTGGAATCACAAACCAAGATGCTAGAAACGACTTTTAACGTGTTTCGGGATACTTGGAATCACAAACCAAGATGCTAGAAACAACTTTTAACGTGTTTCGGGATACTTGGAATTACAAACCAAGATGCTAGAAACGACTTTTAACGTGTTTCGGGATACTTGGAATCACAAACCAAGATGCTAGAAACGACTTCTCAAGTGTTTTGGGATACTTGGAATTACAAACCAAGATGCTAGAAACGACTTCTCAAGTGTTTTGGGATACTTGGAATTACAAACCAAGATGCTAGAAACGACTTTCAACGTGTTTCGGGATACTTGGAATCACAAACTAAGATGCTAGAAACGACTTTTAACGTGTTTCGGGATACTTGGAATTACAAACCAAGATGCTAGAAACGACTTTCAACGTGTTTCGGGATACTTGGAATCACAAACCAAGATGCTAGAAACAACTTTTAACGTGTTTCGGGATACTTGGAATTACAAACCAAGATGCTAGAAACGACTTTTAACGTGTTTCGGGATACTTGGAATCACAAACCAAGATGCTAGAAACGACTTTTAACGTGTTTCGGGATACTTGGAATCACAAACCAAGATGCTAGAAACGACTTTTAACGTGTTTCGGGATACTTGGAATCACAAACCAAGATGCTAGAAACGACTTTTAACGTGTTTCGGGATACTTGGAATCACAAACCAAGATGCTAGAAACGACTTTTAACGTGTTTCGGGATACTTGGAATCACAAACCAAGATGCTAGAAACGACTTTTAACGTGTTTCGGGATACTTGGAATCACAAACCAAGATGCTAGAAACGACTTTTAACGTGTTTCGGGATACTTGGAATCACAAACCAAGATGCTAGAAACAACTTTTAACGTGTTTCGGGATACTTGGAATCACAAACCAAGATGCTAGAAACGACTTTTAACGTGTTTCGGGATACTTGGAATCACAAACCAAGATGCTAGAAACGACTTTTAACGTGTTTCGGGATACTTGGAATCACAAACCAAGATGCTAGAAACGACTTTTAACGTGTTTCGGGATACTTGGAATCACAAACCAAGATGCTAGAAACGACTTTTAACGTGTTTCGGGATACTTGGAATCACAAACCAAGATGCTAGAAACGACTTTTAACGTGTTTCGGGATACTTGGAATCACAAACCAAGATGCTAGAAACGACTTTTAACGTGTTTCGGGATACTTGGAATCACAAACCAAGATGCTAGAAACGACTTTTAACGTGTTTCGGGATACTTGGAATCACAAACCAAGATGCTAGAAACGACTTTTAACGTGTTTCGGGATACTTGGAATCACAAACCAAGATGCTAGAAACGACTTTTAACGTGTTTCGGGATACTTGGAATCACAAACCAAGATGCTAGAAACGACTTTTAACGTGTTTCGGGATACTTGGAATCACAAACCAAGATGCTAGAAACAACTTTTAACGTGTTTCGGGATACTTGGAATCACAAACCAAGATGCTAGAAACGACTTTTAACGTGTTTCGGGATACTTGGAATCACAAACCAAGATGCTAGAAACGACTTTTAACGTGTTTCGGGATACTTGGAATCACAAACCAAGATGCTAGAAACGACTTTTAACGTGTTTCGGGATACTTGGAATCACAAACCAAGATGCTAGAAACGACTTTTAACGTGTTTCGGGATACTTGGAATCACAAACCAAGATGCTAGAAACGACTTTTAACGTGTTTCGGGATACTTGGAATCACAAACCAAGATGCTAGAAACGACTTTTAACGTGTTTCGGGATACTTGGAATCACAAACCAAGATGCTAGAAACAACTTTTAACGTGTTTCGGGATACTTGGAATTACAAACCAAGATGCTAGAAACGACTTTTAACGTGTTTCGGGATACTTGGAATCACAAACCAAGATGCTAGAAACGACTTCTCAAGTGTTTTGGGATACTTGGAATTACAAACCAAGATGCTAGAAACGACTTCTCAAGTGTTTTGGGATACTTGGAATTACAAACCAAGATGCTAGAAACGACTTTCAACGTGTTTCGGGATACTTGGAATCACAAACTAAGATGCTAGAAACGACTTTTAACGTGTTTCGGGATACTTGGAATTACAAACCAAGATGCTAGAAACGACTTTCAACGTGTTTCGGGATACTTGGAATCACAAACCAAGATGCTAGAAACAACTTTTAACGTGTTTCGGGATACTTGGAATTACAAACCAAGATGCTAGAAACGACTTTTAACGTGTTTCGGGATACTTGGAATCACAAACCAAGATGCTAGAAACGACTTTTAACGTGTTTCGGGATACTTGGAATCACAAACCAAGATGCTAGAAACGACTTTTAACGTGTTTCGGGATACTTGGAATCACAAACCAAGATGCTACAAACGACTTTAAACGTGTTTCGGGATACTTGGAATTACAAACCAAGATGCTAGAAACGACTTTCAACGTGTTTCGGGATACTTGGAATCACAAACCAAGATGCTAGAAACAACTTTTAACGTGTTTCGGGATACTTGGAATCACAAACCAAGATGCTAGAAACGACTTTTAACGTGTTTCGGGATACTTGGAATCACAAACCAAGATGCTAGAAACGACTTTTAACGTGTTTCGGGATACTTGGAATCACAAACCAAGATGCTTCTTCTTCTTCTTCTTCACTGGCCCGCTCGCAGTTGAGCACGTCGTGCTGACATGGCCTGGTCACCAATCGCTTTCCAGGTCGCTCGGTCCATGGCTGCAGCCCTCCAACCCCGGTCGCATCCGATGTCCCGCAGGTTCTGCTCCACTTGGTCCATCCACCGAGCTCGCTGAGCTCCTCGTCGTCTCGTGCCGGGCGGGTCGCTGGTGAGCACCTTCTTGGTGGGGCATGAGTCCGGCATCCTCATGACATGCCCCAACCAACGAATCCTGCCGGCCTTCGCCACCGTCAGGATGTCCGGCTCGCCATACAGCTCAGCTAGCTCGTGGTTCATCCTTCTCCTCCACACGCCCTGCTCATACACGCCGCCAAAGATAGACCGGAGCACGCGCCGCTCGAAGACTGCGAGAGCGTTAGCGTCCTCCGTGAGTAGGGTCCAAGATTCGTGCCCATAAAGGACGACCGGTCTAATCAGCGTGCGATATATGGCACACTTAGTGCGTGGGAGAAGCCATCTGGACCTCAGGAGTTTGTGGAGCCCATAGTAGGCACGATTACCCTGAACAATGCGCCTCCGGATTTCGCAGCTTACGTTGTTGTCCGGAGTTACGACAGTGCCAAGGTAGCAAAACTCCTCTACTACCTCGAGTTCGTCGCCGTCTACTGATACACTGCTCCCCAGCCTGGCTCTGTCACTGTCAGAGCCTCCGACGAGCAGGTACTTCGTTTTCGTCGCATTGATCATCAATCCAATCCTTGCGGCCTCGCGTTTCAGTCGGGTGTACGCCTCGCACACCGTCCTTGTGTTCCGCCCGATGATGTCGATGTCATCCGCGAAACCGAGGAATTGGAGAGAGCGGGTGAAAATCGTGCCACGGATGTCGAAGCCCGCGCTCCTCATGACACCTTCCAGAGCGATGTTGAATAGAAGGCAGGAGAGTCCATCACCTTGCCTCAGACCCCGATGAGATTCGAACGGATCCGACAGCATGTTCGAAATCCTCACCTTACACTGCACCCCCTCCATTGTGGCCTCTAGCAGTCGAACCAACTTCTCGGGGAAGCTGTACTGCCGCATGGTCTTCCATAGCTCAATAGGATACTTGGAATCACAAACCAAGATGCTAGAAACGACTTTTAACGTGTTTCGGGATACTTGGAATCACAAACCAAGATGCTAGAAACGACTTTTAACGTGTTTCGGGATACTTGGAATCACAAACCAAGATGCTAGAAACAACTTTTAGCGTGTTTCGGGATACTTGGAATTACAAACCAAGATGCTAGAAACGACTTTTAACGTGTTTCGGGATACTTGGAATCACAAACCAAGATGCTAGAAACGACTTTTAACGTGTTTCGGGATACTTGGAATCACAAACCAAGATGCTAGAAACGACTTTTAACGTGTTTCGGGATACTTGGAATCACAAACCAAGATGCTAGAAACGACTTCTCAAGTGTTTTGGGATACTTGGAATTACAAACCAAGATGCTAGAAACGACTTTTAACGTGTTTCGGGATACTTGGAATCACAAACCAAGATGCTAGAAACGACTTTTAACGTGTTTCGGGATACTTGGAATCACAAACCAAGATGCTAGAAACGACTTTTAACGTGTTTCGGGATACTTGGAATCACAAACCAAGATGCTAGAAACGACTTCTCAAGTGTTTTGGGATACTTGGAATTACAAACCAAGATGCTAGAAACGACTTTCAACGTGTTTCGGGATACTTAGATTTACAAACCAAGATGCTAGAAACGACTTTCAACGTGTTTCGGGATACTTGGAATCACAAACTAAGATGCTAGTGTGGTAGATGGTGGAGGTGGTGGACTTGCTGCGTCGCGGACTTCAAACGTTTAGAACTTTATCGCGCACATGAGTCGCGGGCGGACTCTGCTGACCGGACAGCATGGAAACACTTAAGGTGTTTTCCCAAATACACGGTACGGAACGTTGGGAAACGGCGGGCCTTACCTCGGGTAGGGGGACTTCGACGTTCCGGGAGAAATCAATAAATAGACACGAGGTTTAATTTATCATTATCTCCGATGAACTGGCTCTTTTGTCCAACTATCGGTTCTTTATTTATACCAACTTTTTGAATGATTTTACACGGTTTTTAGGAAAGTGTTTGTGACGGTTGCCGAAATAGCTGACTCGGCTAGATGATGTCAACTTGTGTTATAATTGGTCAAAGTGGTAAAGGGTGGCTTTCCGGTGCGAGCTAGTATATAGCCTACGCTGCACTTTTGAGTGCGTTTACCTCTTGTTTACCAGCTAGCTTGTTGGTAAACCCTTCGTATGCTAACCGATTGGTTAGCGCCTGTTGTTTATGAAATAATATGCATAGGTGAGGTGATTCTATCACACCTCCCTTCCTAAAAGAATTTCGTAACGCAAAATTTTGAAGTGAAGAAATTCTAAAGTTTAATAGCTCGATTTTTGTGTACTATTTGAATCGTTCCTAAATCGTTTTCGATTACTAAATTTGTACCTTCTATTTGTTTAACTTTGTAGGGTCCTTTGTAAATAGGATCTAATTTTTTGCGATTTTCGTTGGTAATGGCTATTTCGTCGTCTATATTGAATGTTACAGGGTTTAGGTGACTCTGTTTTTCAATTCTTTTGAGTTTTTCCTTATCGATATATTTCCTTGTTCGTTCATGTGCCATGTGTAATCTGGTATTTAGCTCTTTAACGTAATTTTCGGGGTTATATAATGGTATTTTAGTATTGATTATTTCTTGATTGATTTTTTCATTTCTTCCAAAGACTAACTCAAATGGTGTATAACCGTGTTCTAAATTTGGGGTTGTGTTGTATGCGAATGCATAAAAGTTTACCCATTCGTCCCAATCATCATTATGTTCATTTGAGAAAATTTTTAGATATTCGTTTAGACATTTGTGGTTTCGTTCCAGTGCACCTATTGTCTGTGGATGATAAGGTGTGGAAAATTTGTGCTTATAGTTGAGCAATTTGGCAATATTGTCGAATAGTTCGTTTTTATATTCTGTTCCCATATCTGTTCGTACTTCTGAAATATTTGTTCCAAATATCAATGTGAATTTTTCGACGAATGCTTTAGCTACTGTTTAAGCTTCTTTGTTTGGTATCGGTATAACTGTTATATGTTTGGTTAAATTGCACTGTATTGTGACTGCATATCTGTTATTATTTATGGTTCTTTGAAATGGTCCAACTGTATCTATTGAAATAATTTGAAATGGTTTTTCAGGTGTGTCAGTTTTTTCGAATTGTTCTATAGGTTGTCTATGGTGTTTGTTTAGTTTACAAAGTCTACATTTTTCTACGAATTGCTTAATTGTATCTTTCATGTTCTTCCACGCAAATTCTTTTCTTAACTTCTTATACATTTTACATTGACCTAGATGTCCTCCAGTTGGGGTGTTGTGTGTTTTCTGCAGAATCTCGGAGATTTCTTCTGGTCTTGTTATAACTTTTTGTTGTTCGTATACTAGTATTTTCGTTTCTTTTAGCGCTTCATTGGCTGCCTTTTTCACTGCCTCAGCAGGAATTTTCTTGAATATATCTTGGCCTTTAGATATAGCTAGCATTTTTATATTTCTGTTTTTCGCGATTTCTTCTAATTGCTTGAAAAATTGCACTAATGCACAGATTTCAGCACTGAACCGGATATCTTCTACTAATAGAAGTTCCTTATTGCTTCTTTTGAGGAAGTATTCTTTTATTTTCATTATTTCTTTTGTGCGCTTTTTGTTTTTTATGCATGCTCTGATTTCATACGTATTGTCGTTCTCCTGCATCGCTAGCTCTAGTTTTGGTAAATTCATTATTTCTTCAAAGGTTAAAGCATTAAACATTTTGAGGTGATCAATCTCTAGTTTGTCTTTTACCAATGTTTTCGTTTCTTCTTTGCTTGCCATTTTTCTGGTAATTACGTTAACGTTTTTTATTTCATCTGATGTTATTTGGATTCTTGACAAAGCATCTGCGACTACATTATGTTTTCCTTTGACATATTCGATATCGAAGTCGAATTCTTCTAAATCAAGACGCATCCTCGTCAGTTTTGATGACGGGTTCTTCATTCCGAATAGATACACTAGTGGTCTGTGATCTGTTTTTATCTTGAATCTCTTGCCGAAGAGGTATGCTTTAAAGTGAAGAATTGCCCAATGTATTGCGGCTAATTCTTTTTCGATTATCGCCTTATTCATTTCACCTTTCGTGAATGTTCTGCTTGCAAAAGCAATTGGTAAATCATTTCCGTTATGTTCTTGTGACAAGACTGCTCCACAGGCTGTAATTGAAGCGTCTGTAGTCAATATAAATTCTTTAGTGAAGTCTGGATACTGTAGGATTTTTGGATTAATAAGGGCTTTCTTGAGTTTTTCGAATGCTTTTTGACATTCGTTGCTCCATATAAACACTGCTTTTTTCTTTAACAACTTATTCAAAGGTTGTGCTGTTTCTGAAAAATTTGGTATAAATTTTCTGTATTAGTTGCAGAAAGCTACGTATCGTCTGACAGCGTCTGCATCAGTTGGAACTGGATAATTTTTTTATGCTGTCATATTTTGATTCATCTGGCAGTATGCCTTTATCTGTTATTTTATGTCCAAGATATGTAACGTCAGTTTTGAAAAAACTGCATTTCTCAGGATTGAGTTTGAGATTGTAATGTCTCAGCCTTTCAAATACTCGCCCTAAGTTTTTCAAATGATGATTCTCTGAGCATCCTATCACTACAATGTCGTCCACGTAAACGAATGAACATTCTGGTGATAGTCCAGCTGTAGCGATGGTCATCATCCTCTGAAAACTGTTTGGAGAAATATTCAATCCAAACGGTAATCTGTTGAAATGATAGTGTCCTTCTGGGCCAGAAAAAGCTGTATATTGTTTTGAATTTTCTGCTAATGGAATTTGATGAAATCCTGACATAAGGTCCAGGGTGCTAAAGAACTTTGCCCTTCCTAACTGATCCAGTATAGAATCTATTCTCGGTAACGGAAATTTATCCGGCAAAAGTTTCTTGTTTAGCTGACGAAAGTCAACTACAAGTCTCCATTTCTTTTCGTTTGATGATTTTTTTGGTACAAGCAATATTGGAGAGTTATAATGCGAGACAGAATTTTCAATAATTCCATCATCGAGCATCTTATCAATTTGTTTTTTGATCTCCGCTCCTTGAGCATGGATTTGCTTGTAATTAGGTATGTACACAGGCGTTTTGTCCTGCAGTTGAATTGTTTGCTCGTAAAAATTATTCGTCGTTAGTTTTTCTTCAGGCATGTGAAAAATGTCGTTGTACTCTGAAATGAGTTTTTCGAACGCATTTCTGCCTTTTGTTGATATATTACCCGTTTTTACTTGCTTTTTAACGGCATTGATTCTATAATCAGTTTGCTTACATCCAAAATTAGCTTTGTAAATCGTGTACTCTTGTAATGGTACTGAATCTATATTTAAATCTTTTAATAATATTGCTTTTTCTAATGTATTGATAATTTTGACGTATGGATAATTTTTATTTATGATACTACCTCCAAGCAAAACTCCTTCCGTAAGTTCCTTGGGTTCTACTACTTGATCATCTGTATACTTTGTGAGCGTACTGATACGTCTTATCACCTCACATCTTGGTGGTATCAGTATGGCTCCATTTACATTATCTTCTATAGGTATACTGATTGTTTCATTTTCAAAATTAAAAAATAATATTCCTAACTCGTAGTCTAGCTTACATTGATATCTTTTTAAAAAATCTCTTCCCAATATACCATCCGTTGGTATCGGAAAATCTTTACCAACAACTTGAAAAGTGGTTGGGATATGTTTTCCTTCCGCATCTAAAGTAGTGTGAGTACTACCTATCGACTTTACAAGCCCTTCGCCTATTCCTTTGATAGAACAGTTTTCGGTTGGATAGCAAATTTGGTCCAACTTTACTTTTGAGGCTTTAATTATGGATATATCAGAACCGGTATCTACCAACAGGGTACATCTACTGTCTGAAAATTTCAATTTGATGTTTACGAAATTTGAGACAGTTACGTTTATTGTGTAAGCTGCCCCAATTCTCCTCCTAAAGGGTGGTTCTGTCCGTTGCTTGTATGTTCTTGCTGCATTTTAGTTGCTTCTGCAACGTAGGCATTATGGTTTCTTTGGTTCGCGTTGTTTTGATATCCACGACCAGAATTATTTTGCCTGTACGGAATGTTTTTTCCGCGGTTTTGATTGCTTGTTTCAGGGGGGTTGAAGGTATTGGATAGGTTAGATGGATATTGATTATGTGCATGGTTGCAATTTTGGCAACGTGCACTTCTTCCTCTACCTCCTCTTCCGTTTCTGAAGTTTGACCTTCTGTCTTGACGGTATCTGTCCACTTGGTATCCATTGTTGTTCCTATGCTGGTTATTGGTTCTACTCGCATAAAAAACATTGGTGCGTTCCACACTATCAATGGTGTCCTCATTTTCTGTCGCAACTCGAATTGCTTTTGCTAAGTTTTCACATTTTGAAAACTTAACGGTATTTTTGGTGTCTTCATTTTTAGCACCATTAACCAAAGCTTGAATTCCCGCTTTATTTGCTAGAGTCTTAGCAACATCTTGTGGGACTTTGTTTTCCACATATGCTAGTTCGAGCTTTGCGCTTAGTTTTTCTATCTCGTCTGCAAAACTAGCGAAATCCTTTCTTTGTTTCGAAATTGAAAGCTTGGCAATAATTGTTTGAGGTTCTGTTTTAATCGAGAATTTCTGCTTTAGGCTGTCAATGATAGCGTCGATGGTTGTCGGAACCGCTGTAAATATTTGACTTGCCTTTCCTTCGAATTTGGATAGTATCACTTGAATCAGTACATTTCGGTTTGCATCAGAAACAAGATCTTTACATGCTGTCAATGTTATTTAACGATTCGGCGTTACCATCGTACTTTGGTACGAGATTGGTGATAACATTTAGCGTTTCTGTTAGTGTCGCCATTCTGACTTTTTTGTGTCTTTTAAGAAGGTTTATTATGCAATGTGCTATTGTTTTAAATTGCACGTGTTGTGGCTTAGACAAATGGAGATTGATCAACTCTGTTATTTTTGTAATGAAATTTCTTGATTTGAGCATATACTCTGTAACCTCACTGTCGTTATATTTGCTCTCGTGTTTCAACAGAAAGCACTGCAAATTTTTATACGTTTCATCAGCTGTATTTTTAATTGCCTTTAAAGTAACCTTTCTATGGCGTTTGGTAATATCTTTGACTCTATCGAGTAGCCTTTCTAGTTTTCTCAGATCTTCTTGCGGTTGCGTCATATTCAGAGGGAAAAACGTACATTTTTGTTTTTACTTATCTTTTACGCATTGTGCTGCCGGTGTTCTGCGCCGATAAACTGCTATTGCTGGTAAAGTCATCATTCGTCATTTCTGCTGACGGCTGCTACTAGTCTTCCAGGCTGCCACTGCTTCAGGTCTGCACTGCTTCGGGTCTGCACTGCTTCGATTTCTGCACTGCTTCGATTTCTGCATATCCGCTGGTTCTCCACAAGCCGCTGGTCTTCCGCTTGTCTCTGGTCCTCCGCTTGCCGCTAGTTCCTCGCTTGCCGCTGGTTTTCCGCTTGTCGCTGGTTCTCCATAGGGGTTTTGTGCAAACGGGCACAATTTGTTTTCACTTTTAGTCCGGTTTTTTTTTCCTTATAGTCTCGGTTTTTTTTTTCACTTATAGTCTGGGTTTTTTTTTCACTTATAGTCTTATTTTTTTCACTCACTGTTTATCGTGGTAGCTCGAATGCCTTCAATGTTTGTTTTTTAGCGTTTTTTACAGCGAATTTGTACGCATATTTCAAACACTTCAGCAGTATGATTGCTGTCACCAAAACCAAAAGAATGTTGAGCTTGAGCTCATGTGCTACGTGCATTTCTGTGTGCACTTCCTGATTTTGCACAATTGTAATGTCTTTTGTTCCCGAGACATCAGACTGCGGTTTTGATGATTTTCCTCCCATTTTGTCAATTGTTAAAGGTTATCATAGGAAGGTAAAGTTACACTTTTCTGCACTCTCAACCATCAAGGTTCTTATTGTTCTCTTCTTCAGTGATGGTTCCCATTAGTGATCACACTGAACAGTCGTCACGATGATTCGAGTCTTTTTAATCACTTCACTCGTTCTTTCTCAGTATGCACATCAGGAATTCCCATCACACCGTCACGGTCGCCATGTGGTAGATGGTGGAGGTGGTGGACTTGCTGCGTCGCAAACTTTAACCGTTTAGAACTTTTACGCGCACATGAGTCGCGGGCGGACTCTGCTGACCGGACAGCATGGAAACACTTAAGGTGTTTCCCAAATACACGGTACGGAACGTTGGGAAGCGTCGGGCCTTACCTCGGGTAGGGGGACTTCGACGTTCCGGGAGAAATCAATAAATAGACACGAGGTTTAATTTATCATTATCTCCGATGAACTGGCTCTTTTGTCCAACTATCGGTTCTTTATTTATACCAACTTTTTGAATGATTTTACACGGTTTTTAGGAAAGTGTTTGTGACGGTTGCCGAAATAGTTGACTCGGCTAGATGATGTCAACTTGTGTTATAATTGGTCAAAGTGGTAAAGGGTGGCTTTCCGGTGCGAGCTAGTATATAGCCTACGCTGCACTTTTGAGTGCGTTTACCTCTTGTTTACCAGCTAGCTTGTTGGTAAACCCTTCGTATGCTAACCGATTGGTTAGCGCCTGTTGTTTATGAAATAATATGCATAGGTGAGGTGATTCTATCACACTAGAAACGACTTTTAACGTGTTTCGGGATACTTGGAATTACAAACCAAGATGCTAGAAACGACTTTCAACGTGTTTCGGGATACTTGGAATTACAAACCAAGATGCTAGAAACGACTTTCAACGTGTTTCGGGATACTTGGAATCACAAACTAAGATGCTAGAAACGACTTTTAACGTGTTTCGGGATACTTGGAATTACAAACCAAGATGCTAGAAACGACTTTCAACGTGTTTCGGGATACTTATATTTACAAACCAAGATGCTAGAAACGACTTTTAACGTGTTTCGGGATACTTGGAATCACAAACCAAGATGCTAGAAACGACTTTTAACGTGTTTCGGGATACTTGGAATCACAAACCAAGATGCTAGAAACGACTTCTCAGTTGTTTTGGGATACTTGGAATTACAAACCAAGATGCTAGAAACGACTTTCAACGTGTTTCGGGATACTTAGATTTACAAACCAAGATGCTAGAAACGACTTTCAACGTGTTTCGGGATACTTGGAATTACAAACCAAGATGCTAGAAACGACTTTCAACGTGTTTCGGGATACTTGGAATCACAAACTAAGATGCTAGAAACGACTTTTAACGTGTTTCGGGATACTTGGAATTACAAACCAAGATGCTAGAAACGACTTTCAACGTGTTTAGGGATACTTGGAATCACAAACCAAGATGCTAGAAACGACTTTTAACGTGTTTCGGGATACTTGGAATCACAAACCAAGATGCTAGAAACGACTTTTAACGTGTTTCGGGATACTTGGAATCACAAACCAAGATGCTAGAAACGACTTCTCAAGTGTTTTGGGATACTTAGATTTACAAACCAAGATGCTAGAAACGACTTTCAACGTGTTTCGGGATACTTGGAATCACAAACTAAGATGCTAGAAACGACTTTTAACGTGTTTCGGGATACTTGGAATTACAAACCAAGATGCTAGAAACGACTTTCAACGTGTTTCGGGATACTTGGAATCACAAACCAAGATGCTAGAAACAACTTTTAACGTGTTTCGGGATACTTGGAATCACAAACCAAGATGCTAGAAACGACTTTTAACGTGTTTCGGGATACTTGGAATCACAAACCAAGATGCTAGAAACGACTTTTAACGTGTTTCGGGATACTTGGAATCACAAACCAAGATGCTAGAAACGACTTTTAACGTGTTTCGGGATACTTGGAATCACAAACCAAGATGCTAGAAACGACTTCTCAAGTGTTTTGGGATACTTGGAATTACAAACCAAGATGCTAGAAACGACTTTCAACGTGTTTCGGGATACTTAGATTTACAAACCAAGATGCTAGAAACGACTTTCAACGTGTTTCGGGATACTTGGAATCACAAACTAAGATGCTAGAAACGACTTTTAACGTGTTTCGGGATACTTGGAATTACAAACCAAGATGCTAGAAACGACTTCTCAAGTGTTTCGGGATACTTGGAATCACAAACCAAGATGCTAGAAACGACTTTCAACGTGTTTCGGGATACTTGGAATTACAAACCAAGATGCTAGAAACGACTTTCAACGTGTTTCGGGATACTTGGAATTACAAACCAAGATGCTAGAAACGACTTTTAACGTGTTTCGGGATACTTGGAATCACAAACCAAGATGCTAGAAACGACTTCTCAAGTGTTTTGGGATACTTGGAATTACAAACCAAGATGCTAGAAACGACTTTCAACGTGTTTCGGGATACTTAGATTTACAAACCAAGATGCTAGAAACGACTTTCAACGTGTTTCGGGATACTTGGAATTACAAACCAAGATGCTAGAAACGACTTTCAACGTGTTTCGGGATACTTGGAATTACAAACCAAGATGCTAGAAACGACTTTCAACGTGTTTCGGGATACTTGGAATCACAAACTAAGATGCTAGAAACGACTTTTAACGTGTTTCGGGATACTTGGAATTACAAACCAAGATGCTAGAAACGACTTTCAACGTGTTTCGGGATACTTGGAATCACAAACCAAGATGCTAGAAACGACTTTTAACGTGTTTCGGGATACTTGGAATCACAAACCAAGATGCTAGAAACGACTTTTAACGTGTTTCGGGATACTTGGAATCACAAACCAAGATGCTAGAAACGACTTCTCAAGTGTTTTGGGATACTTAGATTTACAAACCAAGATGCTAGAAACGACTTTCAACGTGTTTCGGGATACTTGGAATCACAAACTAAGATGCTAGAAACGACTTTTAACGTGTTTCGGGATACTTGGAATCACAAACCAAGATGCTAGAAACGACTTTTAACGTGTTTCGGGGTACTTGGAATCACAAACCAAGATGCTAGAAACGACTTTTAACGTGTTTCGGGATACTTGGAATCACAAACCAAGATGCTAGAAACGACTTCTCAAGTGTTTTGGGATACTTGGAATTACAAACCAAGATGCTAGAAACGACTTTCAACGTGTTTCGGGATACTTGGAATCACAAACCAAGATGCTAGAAACGACTTTTAACGTGTTTCGGGATACTTGGAATCACAAACCAAGATGCTAGAAACGACTTTCAACGTGTTTCGGGATACTTGGAATCACAAACTAAGATGCTAGAAACGACTTTTAACGTGTTTCGGGATACTTGGAATTACAAACCAAGATGCTAGAAACGACTTTCAACGTGTTTCGGGATACTTGGAATCACAAACCAAGATGCTAGAAACAACTTTTAACGTGTTTCGGGATACTTGGAATCACAAACCAAGATGCTAGAAACGACTTCTCAAGTGTTTTGGGATACTTGGAATTACAAACCAAGATGCTAGAAACGACTTTCAACGTGTTTCGGGATACTTGGAATCACAAACCAAGATGCTAGAAACAACTTTTAACGTGTTTCGGGATACTTGGAATTACAAACCAAGATGCTAGAAACGACTATTAACGTGTTTCGGGATACTTGGAATCACAAACCAAGATGCTAGAAACGACTTTTAACGTGTTTCGGGATACTTGGAATCACAAACCAAGATGCTAGAAACGACTTCTCAAGTGTTTTGGGATACTTGGAATTACAAACCAAGATGCTAGAAACGACTTTCAACGTGTTTCGGGATACTTGGAATCACAAACCAAGATGCTAGAAACAACTTTTAACGTGTTTCGGGATACTTGGAATTACAAACCAAGATGCTAGAAACGACTATTAACGTGTTTCGGGATACTTGGAATCACAAACCAAGATGCTAGAAACGACTTTTAACGTGTTTCGGGATACTTGGAATCACAAACCAAGATGCTAGAAACGACTTCTCAAGTGTTTTGGGATACTTGGAATTACAAACCAAGATGCTAGAAACGACTTTTAACGTGTTTCGGGATACTTGGAATTACAAACCAAGATGCTAGAAACGACTTTTAACGTGTTTCGGGATACTTGGAATCACAAACCAAGATGCTAGAAACGACTTTCAACGTGTTTCGGGATACTTGCAATCACAAACCTAGATGCTAGAAACGACTTTTAACGTGTTTCGGGATACTTGGAATCACAAACCAAGATGCTAGAAACGAAATCTCAAGTGTTTTGGGATACTTGGAATTACAAACCAAGATGCTAGAAACGACTTTCAACGTGTTTCGGGATACTTGGAATCACAAACCAAGATGCTAGAAACGACTTTTAACGTGTTTCGGGATACTTGGAATCACAAACCAAGATGCTAGAAACGAAATCTCAAGTGTTTTGGGATACTTGGAATTACAAACCAAGATGCTAGAAACGACTTTCAACGTGTTTCGGGATACTTGGAATCACAAACCTAGATGCTAGAAACGACTTCTCAAGTGTTTTGGGATACTTGTAATTACAAACCAAGATGCTAGAAAAGACTTTTAACGTGTTTCGGGATACTTGGAATTACAAACCAAGATGCTAGAAACGACTTTTAACGTGTTTCGGGATACTTAGATTTACAAACCAAGATGCTAGAAACGACTTCTCAAGTGTTTTGGGATACTTGGAATTACAAACCAAGATGCTAGAAACGACTTTCAACGTGTTTCGGGATACTTGGAATTACAAACCAAGATGCTAGAAACGACTTTTAACGTGTTTCGGGATACTTGGAATCACAAACCAAGATGCTAGAAACGACTTCTCAAGTGTTTTGGGATACTTGGAATTACAAACAAGATGCTAGAAACGACTTTTAACGTATTTCGGGATACTTGGAATCACAAACCAAGATGCTAGAAACGACTTTTAACGTGTTTCGGGATACTTGGAATCACAAACCAAGATGCTAGAAACGACTTCTCAAGTGTTTTGGGATACTTGGAATTACAAACAAGATGCTAGAAACGACTTTTAACGTATTTCGGGATACTTGGAATTACAAACCAAGATGCTAGAAACGACTTTCAACGTGTTTCGGGATACTTGGAATCGCAAACTAAGATGCTAGAAACGACTTTTAACGTGTTTCGGGATACTTGGAATCACAAACCAAGATGCTAGAAACGACTTTTAACGTGTTTCGGGATACTTGGAATCACAAACCTAGATGCTAGAAACGACTTTTAACGTGTTTCGGGATACTTGGAATCACAAACCAAGATGCTAGAAACGACTTCTCAAGTGTTTTGGGATACTTGTAATTACAAACCAAGATGCTAGAAAAGACTTTTAACGTGTTTCGGGATACTTGGAATCGCAAACCAAGATGCTAGAAACAACTTTTAACGTGTTTCGGGATACTTGGAATTACAAACCAAGATGCTAGAAACGACTTTTAACGTGTTTCGGGATTCTTGGAATCACAAACTAAGATGCTAGAAACGACTTTTAACGTGTTTCGGGATACTTGGAATCACAAACCAAGATGCTAGAAACGACTTCTCAAGTGTTTTGGGATACTTGGAATTACAAACCAAGATGCTAGAAACGACTTTCAACGTGTTTCGGGATACTTGGAATCACAAACCAAGATGCTAGAAACGACTTTTAACGTGTTTCGGGATACTTAGATTTACAAACCAAGATGCTAGAAACGACTTCTCAAGTGTTTTGGGATACTTGGAATTACAAACCAAGATGCTAGAAACGACTTTCAACGTGTTTCGGGATACTTGGAATTACAAACCAAGATGCTAGAAACGACTTTTAACGTGTTTCGGGATACTTAGATTTACAAACCAAGATGCTAGAAACGACTTCTCAAGTGTTTTGGGATACTTGGAATTACAAACCAAGATGCTAGAAACGACTTTCAACGTGTTTCGGGATACTTGGAATCACAAACCAAGATGCTAGAAACGACTTTTAACGTGTTTCGGGATACTTGGAATCACAAACCAAGATGCTAGAAACGACTTCTCAAGTGTTTTGGGATACTTGGAATTACAAACAAGATGCTAGAAACGACTTTTAACGTATTTCGGGATACTTGGAATTACAAACCAAGATGCTAGAAACGACTTTCAACGTGTTTCGGGATACTTGGAATTACAAACCAAGATGCTAGAAACGACTTTTAACGTGTTTCGGGATTCTTGGAATCACAAACTAAGATGCTAGAAACGACTTTTAACGTGTTTCGGGATACTTGGAATCACAAACCAAGATGCTAGAAACGACTTCTCAAGTGTTTTGGGATACTTGTAATTACAAACCAAGATGCTAGAAAAGACTTTTAACGTGTTTCGGGATACTTGGAATTACAAACCAAGATGCTAGAAACGACTTTTAACGTGTTTCGGGATACTTAGATTTACAAACCAAGATGCTAGAAACGACTTCTCAAGTGTTTTGGGATACTTGGAATTACAAACCAAGATGCTAGAAACGACTTTCAACGTGTTTCGGGATACTTGGAATTACAAACCAAGATGCTAGAAACGACTTTTAACGTGTTTCGGGATACTTAGATTTACAAACCAAGATGCTAGAAACGACTTCTCAAGTGTTTTGGGATACTTGGAATTACAAACCAAGATGCTAGAAACGACTTTCAACGTGTTTCGGGATACTTGGAATCACAAACCAAGATGCTAGAAACGACTTTTAACGTGTTTCGGGATACTTGGAATCACAAACCAAGATGCTAGAAACGACTTCTCAAGTGTTTTGGGATACTTGGAATTACAAACAAGATGCTAGAAACGACTTTTAACGTATTTCGGGATACTTGGAATTACAAACCAAGATGCTAGAAACGACTTTCAACGTGTTTCGGGATACTTGGAATCGCAAACTAAGATGCTAGAAACGACTTTTAACGTGTTTCGGGATACTTGGAATCACAAACCAAGATGCTAGAAACGACTTTTAACGTGTTTCGGGATACTTGGAATCACAAACCTAGATGCTAGAAACGACTTTTAACGTGTTTCGGGATACTTGGAATCACAAACCAAGATGCTAGAAACGACTTCTCAAGTGTTTTGGGATACTTGGAATTACAAACCAAGATGCTAGAAAAGACTTTTAACGTGTTTCGGGATACTTGGAATTACAAACCAAGATGCTAGAAACGACTTTTAACGTGTTTCGGGATACTTAGATTTACAAACCAAGATGCTAGAAACGACTTTCAACGTGTTTCGGGATACTTGGAATCACAAACTAAGATGCTAGAAACGACTTTTAACGTGTTTCGGGATACTTGGAATTACAAACCAAGATGCTAGAAACGACTTTCAACGTGTTTCGGGATACTTGGAATCACAAACCAAGATGCTAGAAACGACTTTTAACGTGTTTCGGGATACTTGGAATCACAAACCAAGATGCTAGAAACGACTTTCAACGTGTTTCGGGATACTTGGAATCACAAACTAAGATGCTAGAAACGACTTTTAACGTGTTTCGGGATACTTGGAATTACAAACCAAGATGCTAGAAACGACTTTCAACGTGTTTCGGGATACTTGGAATCACAAACCAAGATGCTAGAAACAACTTTTAACGTGTTTCGGGATACTTGGAATTACAAACCAAGATGCTAGAAACGACTTTTAACGTGTTTCGGGATACTTGGAATCACAAACCAAGATGCTAGAAACGACTTTTAACGTGTTTCGGGATACTTGGAATCACAAACCAAGATGCTAGAAACGACTTTTAACGTGTTTCGGGATACTTGGAATCACAAACCAAGATGCTAGAAACGACTTCTCAAGTGTTTTGGGATACTTGGAATTACAAACCAAGATGCTAGAAACGACTTTCAACGTGTTTCGGGATACTTAGATTTACAAACCAAGATGCTAGAAACGACTTTCAACGTGTTTCGGGATACTTGGAATCACAAACTAAGATGCTAGAAACGACTTTTAACGTGTTTCGGGATACTTGGAATTACAAACCAAGATGCTAGAAACGACTTTCAACGTGTTTCGGGATACTTGGAATCACAAACCAAGATGCTAGAAACAACTTTTAACGTGTTTCGGGATACTTGGAATTACAAACCAAGATGCTAGAAACGACTTTTAACGTGTTTCGGGATTCTTGGAATCACAAACTAAGATGCTAGAAACGACTTTTAACGTGTTTCGGGATACTTGGAATCACAAACCAAGATGCTAGAAACGACTTCTCAAGTGTTTTGGGATACTTGGAATTACAAACCAAGATGCTAGAAACGACTTTCAACGTGTTTCGGGATACTTGGAATCACAAACCAAGATGCTAGAAACGACTTTTAACGTGTTTCGGGATACTTGGAATCACAAACCAAGATGCTAGAAACGACTTTTAACGTGTTTCGGGATACTTGGAATCACAAACCAAGATGCTAGAAACGACTTTTAACGTGTTTCGGGGTACTTGGAATCACAAACCAAGATGCTAGAAACGACTTTTAACGTGTTTCGGGATACTTGGAATTACAAACCAAGATGCTAGAAACGACTTTCAACGTGTTTCGGGATACTTGGAATCACAAACCAAGATGCTAGAAACGACTTTTAACGTGTTTCGGGATACTTGGAATCACAAACCAAGATGCTAGAAACGACTTTTAACGTGTTTCGGGATACTTAGATTTACAAACCAAGATGCTAGAAACGACTTCTCAAGTGTTTTGGGATACTTGTAATTACAAACCAAGATGCTAGAAAAGACTTTTAACGTGTTTCGGGATACTTGGAATTACAAACCAAGATGCTAGAAACGACTTTTAACGTGTTTCGGGATACTTAGATTTACAAACCAAGATGCTAGAAACGACTTCTCAAGTGTTTTGGGATACTTGGAATTACAAACCAAGATGCTAGAAACGACTTTCAACGTGTTTCGGGATACTTGGAATCACAAACTAAGATGCTAGAAACGACTTTTAACGTGTTTCGGGATACTTGGAATTACAAACCAAGATGCTAGAAACGACTTTTAACGTGTTTCGGGATACTTGGAATCACAAACCAAGATGCTAGAAACGACTTTCAACGTGTTTCGGGATACTTGGAATCACAAACCAAGATGCTAGAAACGACTTTTAACGTGTTTCGGGATACTTGGAATCACAAACCAAGATGCTAGAAACGACTTCTCAAGTGTTTTGGGATACTTGGAATTACAAACCAAGATGCTAGAAACGACTTTTAACGTATTTCGGGATTCTTGGAATCACAAACTAAGATGCTAGAAACGACTTTTAACGTGTTTCGGGATACTTGGAATCACAAACCAAGATGCTAGAAACGACTTTCAACGTGTTTCGGGATACTTGGAATCACAAACCAAGATGCTAGAAACGACTTTCAACGTGTTTCGGGATACTTGGAATCACAAACCTAGATGCTAGAAACGACTTTTAACGTGTTTCGGGATACTTGGAATCACAAACCAAGATGCTAGAAACGACTTCTCAAGTGTTTTGGGATACTTGGAATTACAAACCAAGATGCTAGAAACGACTTTCAACGTGTTTCGGGATTCTTGGAATCACAAACTAAGATGCTAGAAACGACTTTTAACGTGTTTCGGGATACTTGGAATCACAAACCAAGATGCTAGAAACGACTTCTCAAGTGTTTTGGGATACTTGGAATTACAAACCAAGATGCTAGAAACGACTTTCAACGTGTTTCGGGATACTTAGATTTACAAACCAAGATGCTAGAAAAGACTTTTAACGTGTTTCGGGATACTTGGAATTACAAACCAAGATGCTAGAAACGACTTTTAACGTGTTTCGGGATACTTAGATTTACAAACCAAGATGCTAGAAACGACTTTCAACGTGTTTCGGGATACTTGGAATCACAAACTAAGATGCTAGAAACGACTTTTAACGTGTTTCGGGATACTTGGAATCACAAACTAAGATGCTAGAAACGACTTTCAACGTGTTTCGGGATACTTGGAATCACAAACCAAGATGCTAGAAACGACTTCTCAAGTGTTTTGGGATACTTGGAATTACAAACCAAGATGCTAGAAACGACTTTGAACGTGTTTCGGTATACTTGGAATCACAAACTAAGATGCTAGAAACGACTTTTAACGTGTTTCGGGATACTTGGAATCACAAACTAAGATGCTAGAAACGACTTTCAACGTGTTTCGGGATACTTGGAATCACAAACCAAGATGCTAGAAACGACTTTTAACGTGTTTCGGGAGACTTGGAATCACAAACCAAGATGCTAGAAACGACTTTTAACGTGTTTCGGGATACTTGGAATCACAAACCAAGATGCTAGAAACGACTTTTAACGTGTTTCGGGATACTTGGAATCACAAACCAAGATGCTAGAAACGACTTTTAACGTGTTTCGGGATACTTGGAATCACAAACTAAGATGCTAGAAACGACTTTCAACGTGTTTCGGGATACTTGGAATCACAAACCAAGATGCTAGAAACGACTTTTAACGTGTTTCGGGATACTTGGAATCACAAACCTAGATGCTAGAAACGACTTTTAACGTGTTTCGGGATACTTGGAATCACAAACTAAGATGCTAGAAACGACTTTTAACGTGTTTCGGGATACTTGGAATCACAAACTAAGATGCTAGAAACGACTTTCAACGTGTTTCGGGATACTTGGAATCACAAACCAAGATGCTAGAAACGACTTTCAACGTGTTTCGGGATACTTGGAATCACAAACCTAGATGCTAGAAACGACTTTTAACGTGTTTCGGGATACTTGGAATCACAAACCAAGATGCTAGAAACGACTTCTCAAGTGTTTTGGGATACTTGGAATTACAAACCAAGATGCTAGAAACGACTTTCAACGTGTTTCGGGATACTTAGATTTACAAACCAAGATGCTAGAAAAGACTTTTAACGTGTTTCGGGATACTTGGAATTACAAACCAAGATGCTAGAAACGACTTTTAACGTGTTTCGGGATACTTAGATTTACAAACCAAGAAGCTAGAAACGACTTTCAACGTGTTTCGGGATACTTGGAATCACAAACTAAGATGCTAGAAACGACTTTTAACGTGTTTCGGGATACTTGGAATCACAAACTAAGATGCTAGTAACGACTTTCAACGTGTTTCGGGATTCTTGGAATCACAAACTAAGATGCTAGAAACGACTTTTAACGTGTTTCGGGATACTTGGAATCACAAACCAAGATGCTAGAAACGACTTTCAACGTGTTTCGGGATACTTGGAATCACAAACCTAGATGCTAGAAACGACTTTTAACGTGTTTCGGGATACTTGGAATCACAAACCAAGATGCTAGAAACGACTTCTCAAGTGTTTTGGGATACTTGGAATTACAAACCAAGATGCTAGAAACGACTTTTAACGTGTTTCGGGATACTTGGAATCACAAACCAAGATGCTAGAAACGACTTTTAACGTGTTTCGGGATTCTTGGAATCACAAACTAAGATGCTAGAAACGACTTTTAACGTGTTTCGGGATACTTGGAATCACAAACTAAGATGCTAGAAACGACTTTTAACGTGTTTCGGGATACTTGGAATCACAAACTAAGATGCTAGAAACGACTTTCAACGTGTTTCGGGATACTTGGAATCACAAACCAAGATGCTAGAAACGACTTTCAACGTGTTTCGGGATACTTGGAATCACAAACCTAGATGCTAGAAACGACTTTTAACGTGTTTCGGGATACTTGGAATCACAAACCAAGATGCTAGAAACGACTTTTAACGTGTTTCGGGATACTTGGAATCACAAACTAAGATGCTAGAAACGACTTTCAACGTGTTTCGGGATACTTGGAATCACAAACCAAGATGCTAGAAACGACTTTTAACGTGTTTCGGGATACTTGGAATCACAAACCTAGATGCTAGAAACGACTTTTAACGTGTTTCGGGATACTTGGAATCACAAACTAAGATGCTAGAAACGACTTTTAACGTGTTTCGGGATACTTGGAATCACAAACTAAGATGCTAGAAACGACTTTCAACGTGTTTCGGGATACTTGGAATCACAAACCAAGATGCTAGAAACGACTTTCAACGTGTTTCGGGATACTTGGAATCACAAACCTAGATGCTAGAAACGACTTTTAACGTGTTTCGGGATACTTGGAATCACAAACCAAGATGCTAGAAACGACTTCTCAAGTGTTTTGGGATACTTGGAATTACAAACCAAGATGCTAGAAACGACTTTCAACGTGTTTCGGGATACTTAGATTTACAAACCAAGATGCTAGAAAAGACTTTTAACGTGTTTCGGGATACTTGGAATTACAAACCAAGATGCTAGAAACGACTTTTAACGTGTTTCGGGATACTTAGATTTACAAACCAAGAAGCTAGAAACGACTTTCAACGTGTTTCGGGATACTTGGAATCACAAACTAAGATGCTAGAAACGACTTTTAACGTGTTTCGGGATACTTGGAATCACAAACTAAGATGCTAGTAACGACTTTCAACGTGTTTCGGGATTCTTGGAATCACAAACTAAGATGCTAGAAACGACTTTTAACGTGTTTCGGGATACTTGGAATCACAAACCAAGATGCTAGAAACGACTTTCAACGTGTTTCGGGATACTTGGAATCACAAACCTAGATGCTAGAAACGACTTTTAACGTGTTTCGGGATACTTGGAATCACAAACCAAGATGCTAGAAACGACTTCTCAAGTGTTTTGGGATACTTGGAATTACAAACCAAGATGCTAGAAACGACTTTTAACGTGTTTCGGGATTCTTGGAATCACAAACTAAGATGCTAGAAACGACTTTTAACGTGTTTCGGGATACTTGGAATCACAAACTAAGATGCTAGAAACGACTTTCAACGTGTTTCGGGATACTTGGAATTACAAACCAAGATGCTAGAAACGACTTTCAACGTGTTTCGGGATTCTTGGAATCACAAACTAAGATGCTAGAAACGACTTTTAACGTGTTTCGGGATACTTGGAATCACAAACCAAGATGCTAGAAACGACTTCTCAAGTGTTTTGGGATACTTGGAATTACAAACCAAGATGCTAGAAACGACTTTCAACGTGTTTCGGGATACTTAGATTTACAAACCAAGATGCTAGAAAAGACTTTTAACGTGTTTCGGGATACTTGGAATTACAAACCAAGATGCTAGAAACGACTTTTAACGTGTTTCGGGATACTTAGATTTACAAACCAAGAAGCTAGAAACGACTTTCAACGTGTTTCGGGATACTTGGAATCACAAACTAAGATGCTAGAAACGACTTTTAACGTGTTTCGGGATACTTGGAATCACAAACTAAGATGCTAGTAACGACTTTCAACGTGTTTCGGGATTCTTGGAATCACAAACTAAGATGCTAGAAACGACTTTTAACGTGTTTCGGGATACTTGGAATCACAAACCAAGATGCTAGAAACGACTTTCAACGTGTTTCGGGATACTTGGAATCACAAACCTAGATGCTAGAAACGACTTTTAACGTGTTTCGGGATACTTGGAATCACAAACCAAGATGCTAGAAACGACTTCTCAAGTGTTTTGGGATACTTGGAATCACAAACCAAGATGCTAGAAACGACTTTCAACGTGTTTCGGGATTCTTGGAATCACAAACTAAGATGCTAGAAACGACTTTTAACGTGTTTCGGGATACTTGGAATCACAAACTAAGATGCTAGAAACGACTTTCAACGTGTTTCGGGATACTTGGAATTACAAACCAAGATGCTAGAAACGACTTTCAACGTGTTTCGGGATTCTTGGAATCACAAACTAAGATGCTAGAAACGACTTTTAACGTGTTTCGGGATACTTGGAATCACAAACCAAGATGCTAGAAACGACTTCTCAAGTGTTTTGGGATACTTGGAATTACAAACCAAGATGCTAGAAACGACTTTCAACGTGTTTCGGGATACTTAGATTTACAAACCAAGATGCTAGAAAAGACTTTTAACGTGTTTCGGGATACTTGGAATTACAAACCAAGATGCTAGAAACGACTTTTAACGTGTTTCGGGATACTTAGATTTACAAACCAAGAAGCTAGAAACGACTTTCAACGTGTTTCGGGATACTTGGAATCACAAACTAAGATGCTAGAAACGACTTTTAACGTGTTTCGGGATACTTGGAATCACAAACTAAGATGCTAGTAACGACTTTCAACGTGTTTCGGGATACTTGGAATCACAAACTAAGATGCTAGAAACGACTTTTAACGTGTTCCGGGATACTTGGAATCACAAACTAAGATGCTAGTAACGACTTTCAACGTGTTTCGGGATTCTTGGAATCACAAACTAAGATGCTAGAAACGACTTTTAACGTGTTTCGGGATACTTGGAATCACAAACCAAGATGCTAGAAACGACTTTCAACGTGTTTCGGGATACTTGGAATCACAAACCAAGATGCTAGAAACGACTTTCAACGTGTTTCGGGATACTTGGAATCACAAACTAAGATGCTAGAAACGACTTTTAACGTGTTTCGGGATACTTGGAATCACAAACTAAGATGCTAGAAACGACTTTCAACGTGTTTCGGGATACTTGGAATCACAAACCAAGATGCTAGAAACGACTTTTAACGTGTTTCGGGATACTTGGAATCACAAACCAAGATGCTAGAAACGACTTTCAACGTGTTTCGGGATTCTTGGAATCACAAACCTAGATGCTAGAAACGACTTTTAACGTGTTTCGGGATACTTGGAATCACAAACCAAGATGCTAGAAACGACTTCTCAAGTATTTCGGGATACTTGGAATCACAAACCAAGATGCTAGAAACGACTTTTAACGTGTTTCGGGATACTTGGAATCACAAACTAAGATGCTAGAAACGACTTTCAACGTGTTTCGGGATACTTGGAATCACAAACCAAGATGCTAGAAACGACTTTTAACGTGTTTCGGGATACTTGGAATTACAAACCAAGATGCTAGAAACGACTTTCAACGTGTTTCGGGATTCTTGGAATCACAAACTAAGATGCTAGAAACGACTTTTAACGTGTTTCGGGATACTTGGAATCACAAACCAAGATGCTAGAAACGACTTTCAACGTGTTTCGGGATACTTGGAATCACAAACTAAGATGCTAGAAACGACTTTTAACGTGTTTCGGGATACTTGGAATCACAAACTAAGATGCTAGAAACGACTTTCAACGTGTTTCGGGATACTTGGAATTACAAACCAAGATGCTAGAAACGACTTTCAACGTGTTTCGGGATTCTTGGAATCACAAACTAAGATGCTAGAAACGACTTTTAACGTGTTTCGGGATACTTGGAATCACAAACCAAGATGCTAGAAACGACTTTCAACGTGTTTCGGGATTCTTGGAATCACAAACCAAGATGCTAGAAACGACTTTCAACGTGTTTCGGGATTCTTGGAATCACAAACTAAGATGCTAGAAACGACTTTTAACGTGTTTCGGGATACTTGGAATCACAAACCAAGATGCTAGAAACGACTTTCAACGTGTTTCGGGATACTTGGAATCACAAACTAAGATGCTAGAAACGACTTTTAACGTGTTTCGGGATACTTGGAATCACAAACTAAGATGCTAGAAACGACTTTCAACGTGTTTCGGGATACTTGGAATCACAAACCAAGATGCTAGAAACGACTTTTAACGTGTTTCGGGATACTTGGAATCACAAACCAAGATGCTAGAAACGACTTTCAACGTGTTTCGGGATTCTTGGAATCACAAACCTAGATGCTAGAAACGACTTTTAACGTGTTTCGGGATACTTGGAATCACAAACCAAGATGCTAGAAACGACTTCTCAAGTATTTCGGGATACTTGGAATCACAAACCAAGATGCTAGAAACGACTTTTAACGTGTTTCGGGATACTTGGAATCACAAACTAAGATGCTAGAAACGACTTTCAACGTGTTTCGGGATACTTGGAATCACAAACCAAGATGCTAGAAACGACTTTTAACGTGTTTCGGGATACTTGGAATTACAAACCAAGATGCTAGAAACGACTTTCAACGTGTTTCGGGATTCTTGGAATCACAAACTAAGATGCTAGAAACGACTTTTAACGTGTTTCGGGATACTTGGAATCACAAACCAAGATGCTAGAAACGACTTTCAACGTGTTTCGGGATTCTTGGAATCACAAACTAAGATGCTAGAAACGACTTTTAACGTGTTTCGGGATACTTGGAATCACAAACCAAGATGCTAGAAACGACTTTCAACGTGTTTCGGGATACTTGGAATCACAAACTAAGATGCTAGAAACGACTTTTAACGTGTTACGGGATACTTGGAATCACAAACTAAGATGCTAGAAACGACTTTCAACGTGTTTCGGGATACTTGGAATCACAAACTAAGATGCTAGAAACGACTTTCAACGTGTTTCGGGATACTTGGAATCACAAACTAAGATGCTAGAAACGACTTTTAACGTGTTTCGGGATACTTGGAATCACAAACCAAGATGCTAGAAACGACTTTCAACGTGTTTCGGGATACTTGGAATCACAAACTAAGATGCTAGAAACGACTTTTAACGTGTTACGGGATACTTGGAATCACAAACTAAGATGCTAGAAACGACTTTCAACGTGTTTCGGGATACTTGGAATCACAAACTAAGATGCTAGAAACGACTTTTAACGTGTTTCGGGATACTTGGAATCACAAACTAAGATGCTAGAAACGACTTTCAACGTGTTTCGGGATACTTGGAATCACAAACCAAGATGCTAGAAACGACTTTTAACGTGTTTCGGGATACTTGGAATCACAAACCAAGATGCTACAAACGACTTTCAACGTGTTTCGGGATTCTTGGAATCACAAACCTAGATGCTAGAAACGACTTTTAACGTGTTTCGGGATACTTGGAATCACAAACCAAGATGCTAGAAACGACTTCTCAAGTATTTCGGGATACTTGGAATCACAAACCAAGATGCTAGAAACGACTTTTAACGTGTTTCGGGATACTTGGAATCACAAACTAAGATGCTAGAAACGACTTTCAACGTGTTTCGGGATACTTGGAATCACAAACCAAGATGCTAGAAACGACTTT
This sequence comes from Anopheles ziemanni, assembly GCF_943734765.1. Lineage (NCBI taxonomy): Eukaryota > Metazoa > Arthropoda > Insecta > Diptera > Culicidae > Anopheles > Anopheles ziemanni. Next base: position 765,747 of record NW_026690047.1, on the reverse strand, counting down.
TAACGTGTTTCGGGATACTTGGAATTACAAACCAAGATGCTAGAAACGACTTTCAACGTGTTTCGGGATTCTTGGAATCACAAACTAAGATGCTAGAAACGACTTTTAACGTGTTTCGGGATACTTGGAATCACAAACCAAGATGCTAGAAACGACTTTCAACGTGTTTCGGGATACTTGGAATCACAAACTAAGATGCTAGAAACGACTTTTAACGTGTTACGGGATACTTGGAATCACAAACTAAGATGCTAGAAACGACTTTCAACGTGTTTCGGGATACTTGGAATCACAAACTAAGATGCTAGAAACGACTTTCAACGTGTTTCGGGATACTTGGAATCACAAACCAAGATGCCAGAAACGACTTTTAACGTGTTTCGGGATACTTGGAATCACAAACCTAGATGCTAGAAACGACTTTTAACGTGTTTCGGGATACTTGGAATCACAAACCAAGATGCTAGAAACGACTTCTCAAGTGTTTTGGGATACTTGGAATTACAAACCAAGATGCTAGAAACGACTTTTAACGTGTTTCGGGATACTTGGAATTACAAACCAAGATGCTAGAAAAGACTTTTAACGTGTTTCGGGATACTTGGAATTACAAACCAAGATGCTAGAAACGACTTTTAACGTGTTTCGGGATACTTGGAATCACAAACCAAGATGCTAGAAACGACTTTTAACGTGTTTCGTGATACTTTTAATTACAAACCAAGATGCTAGAAACGACTTTTAACGTGTTTCGGGATACTTGGAATCACAAACCAAGATGCTAGAAACGACTTTCAACGTGTTTCGGGATACTTGGAATCACAAACCTAGATGCTAGAAACGACTTTTAACGTGTTTCGGGATACTTGGAATCACAAACCAAGATGCTAGAAACGACTTTTAACGTGTTTCGTGATACTTTTAATTACAAACCAAGATGCTAGAAACGACTTTTAACGTGTTTCGGGATACTTGGAATCACAAACCAAGATGCTAGAAACGACTTTCAACGTGTTTCGGGATACTTGGAATCACAAACCTAGATGCTAGAAACGACTTTAAACGTGTTTCGGGATACTTGGAATTACAAACCAAGATGCTAGAAACGACTTTTAACGTGTTTCGGGATACTTGGAATCACAAACCAAGATGCTAGAAACGACTTTTAACGTGTTTCGTGATACTTTTAATTACAAACCAAGATGCTAGAAACGACTTTTAACGTGTTTCGGGATACTTGGAATCACAAACCAAGATGCTAGAAACGACTTTCAACGTGTTTCGGGATACTTGGAATCACAAACCTAGATGCTAGAAACGACTTTTAACGTGTTTCGGGATACTTGGAATCACAAACCAAGATGCTAGAAAAGACTTTTAACGTGTTTCGGGATACTTGGAATTACAAACCAAGATGCTAGAAACGACTTTTAACGTGTTTCGGGATACTTGGAATCACAAACTAAGATGCTAGAAACGACTTTCAACGTGTTTCGGGATACTTGGAATCACAAACCTAGATGCTAGAAACGACTTTTAACGTGTTTCGGGATACTTGGAATCACAAACCAAGATGCTAGAAAAGACTTTTAACGTGTTTCGGGATACTTGGAATCACAAACCAAGATGCTAGAAACGACTTCTCAAGTGTTTTGGGATACTTGGAATTACAAACCAAGATGCTAGAAACGACTTTTAACGTGTTTCGGGATACTTGGAATTACAAACCAAGATGCTAGAAAAGACTTTTAACGTGTTTCGGGATACTTGGAATTACAAACCAAGATGCTAGAAACGACTTTTAACGTGTTTCGGGATACTTGGAATCACAAACCAAGATGCTAGAAACGACTTTTAACGTGTTTCGTGATACTTTTAATTACAAACCAAGATGCTAGAAACGACTTTTAACGTGTTTCGGGATACTTGGAATCACAAACCAAGATGCTAGAAACGACTTTCAACGTGTTTCGGGATACTTGGAATCACAAACCTAGATGCTAGAAACGACTTTTAACGTGTTTCGGGATACTTGGAATCACAAACCAAGATGCTAGAAACGACTTTTAACGTGTTTCGTGATACTTTTAATTACAAACCAAGATGCTAGAAACGACTTTTAACGTGTTTCGGGATACTTGGAATCACAAACCAAGATGCTAGAAACGACTTTCAACGTGTTTCGGGATACTTGGAATCACAAACCTAGATGCTAGAAACGACTTTAAACGTGTTTCGGGATACTTGGAATTACAAACCAAGATGCTAGAAACGACTTTTAACGTGTTTCGGGATACTTGGAATCACAAACCAAGATGCTAGAAACGACTTTTAACGTGTTTCGTGATACTTTTAATTACAAACCAAGATGCTAGAAACGACTTTTAACGTGTTTCGGGATACTTGGAATCACAAACCAAGATGCTAGAAACGACTTTCAACGTGTTTCGGGATACTTGGAATCACAAACCTAGATGCTAGAAACGACTTTTAACGTGTTTCGGGATACTTGGAATCACAAACCAAGATGCTAGAAAAGACTTTTAACGTGTTTCGGGATACTTGGAATTACAAACCAAGATGCTAGAAACGACTTTTAACGTGTTTCGGGATACTTGGAATCACAAACCAAGATGCTAGAAACGACTTTCAACGTGTTTCGGGATACTTGGAATCACAAACCTAGATGCTAGAAACGACTTTTAACGTGTTTCGGGATACTTGGAATCACAAACCAAGATGCTAGAAAAGACTTTTAACGTGTTTCGGGATACTTGGAATCACAAACCAAGATGCTAGAAACGACTTCTCAAGTGTTTTGGGATACTTGGAATTACAAACCAAGATGCTAGAAAAGACTTTGAACGTGTTTCGGGATACTTGGAATTACAAACCAAGATGCTAGAAACGACTTTTAACGTGTTTCGGGATACTTAGATTTACAAACCAAGATGCTAGAAACGACTTTCAACGTGTTTCGGGATACTTGGAATCACAAACCAAGATGCTAGAAACGACTTCTCAAGTGTTTTGGGATACTTAGATTTACAAACCAAGATGCTAGAAACGGCTTTAAACGTGTTTCGGGATACTTGGAATTACAAACCAAGATGCTAGAAACGACTTTTAACGTGTTTCGGGATACTTAGATTTACAAACCAAGATGCTAGAAACGACTTTCAACGTGTTTCGGGATACTTGGAATCACAAACTAAGATGCTAGAAACGACTTTCAACGTGTTTCGGGATACTTGGAATCACAAACTAAGTTGCTAGAAACGACTTTTAACGTGTTTCAGGATACTTGGAATCACAAACCAAGATGCTAGAAACGACTTTCAACGTGTTTCGGGATACTTGGAATCACAAACCAAGATGCTAGAAACGACTTCTCAAGTGTTTTGGGATACTTGGAATTACAAACCAAGATGCTAGAAACGACTTTCAACGTGTTTCGGGATACTTGGATTTACAAACAAAGATGCTAGAAACGACTTTCAACGTGTTTCGGGATACTTGGAATCACAAACTAAGATGCTAGAAACGACTTTTAAAGTGTTTCGGGATACTTGGAATTACAAACCAAGATGCTAGAAACGACTTTTAACGTGTTTCGGGATACTTGGAATCACAAACCAAGATGCTAGAAACGACTTCTCAAGTGTTTTGGGATACTTGGAATTACAAACCAAGATGCTAGAAAAGACTTTGAACGTGTTTCGGGATACTTGGAATCACAAACCTAGATGCTAGAAACGACTTTCAACGTGTTTCGGGATACTTGGAATCACAAACCTAGATGCTAGAAAAGACTTTTAACGTGTTTCGGGATACTTGGAATCACAAACCTAGATGCTAGAAACGACTTTTAACGTGTTTCGGGATACTTGGAATCACAAACCAAGATGCTAGAAACGACTTTTAACGTGTTTCGGGATACTTGGAATCACAAACTAAGATGCTAGAAACGACTTTTAACGTGTTTCGGGATACTTGGAATCACAAACCAAGATGCTAGAAACGACTTTCAACGTGTTTCGGGATACTTGGAATCACAAACCTAGATGCTAGAAACGACTTTCAACGTGTTTCGGGATACTTGGAATCACAAACTAAGATGCTAGAAACGACTTTTAACGTGTTTCGGGATACTTGGAATTACAAACCAAGATGCTAGAAACGACTTTCAACGTGTTTCGGGATACTTGGAATCACAAACTAAGATGCTAGAAAAGACTTTTAACGTGTTTCGGGATACTTGGAATTACAAACCAAGATGCTAGAAACGACTTTTAACGTGTTTCGGGATACTTGGAATCACAAACCAAGATGCTAGAAACGACTTCTCAAGTATTTCGGGATACTTGGAATCACAAACCAAGATGCTAGAAACGACTTTTAACGTGTTTCGGGATACTTGGAATTACAAACCAAGATGCTAGAAAAGACTTTTAACGTGTTTCGGGATACTTGGAATTACAAACCAAGATGCTAGAAACGACTTTTAACGTGTTTCGGGATACTTGGAATCACAAACCAAGATGCTAGAAACGACTTTTAACGTGTTTCGTGATACTTTTAATTACAAACCAAGATGCTAGAAACGACTTTTAACGTGTTTCGGGATACTTGGAATCACAAACCAAGATGCTAGAAACGACTTTCAACGTGTTTCGGGATACTTGGAATCACAAACCTAGATGCTAGAAACGACTTTTAACGTGTTTCGGGATACTTGGAATCACAAACCAAGATGCTAGAAACGACTTTTAACGTGTTTCGTGATACTTTTAATTACAAACCAAGATGCTAGAAACGACTTTTAACGTGTTTCGGGATACTTGGAATCACAAACCAAGATGCTAGAAACGACTTTCAACGTGTTTCGGGATACTTGGAATCACAAACCTAGATGCTAGAAACGACTTTTAACGTGTTTCGGGATACTTGGAATCACAAACCAAGATGCTAGAAACGACTTTTAACGTGTTTCGGGATACTTGGATTTACAAACAAAGATGCTAGAAACGACTTTCAACGTGTTTCGGGATACTTGGAATCACAAACCAAGATGCTAGAAACGACTTCTCAAGTGTTTTGGGATACTTGGAATTACAAACCAAGATGCTAGAAAAGACTTTTAACGTGTTTCGGGATACTTGGAGTTACAAACCAAGATGCTAGAAACGACTTTTAACGTGTTTCGGGATACTTGGAATCACAAACCAAGATGCTAGAAACGACTTCTCAAGTGTTTTGGGATACTTGGAATTACAAACCAAGATGCTAGAAAAGACTTTGAACGTGTTTCGGGATACTTGGAATTACAAACCAAGATGCTAGAAACGACTTTTAACGTGTTTCGGGATACTTAGATTTACAAACCAAGATGCTAGAAACGACTTTCAACGTGTTTCGGGATACTTGGAATCACAAACTAAGATGCTAGAAACGACTTTCAACGTGTTTCGGGATACTTGGAATCACAAACTAAGATGCTAGAAACGACTTTTAACGTGTTTCGGGATACTTGGAATCACAAACCAAGATGCTAGAAACGACTTTTAACGTGTTTCAGGATACTTGGAATCACAAACCAAGATGCTAGAAACGACTTTCAACGTGTTTCGGGATACTTGGAATCACAAACCAAGATGCTAGAAACGACTTCTCAAGTGTTTTGGGATACTTGGAATTACAAACCAAGATGCTAGAAACGACTTTCAACGTGTTTCGGGATACTTGGATTTACAAACAAAGATGCTAGAAACGACTTTCAACGTGTTTCGGGATACTTGGAATCACAAACTAAGATGCTAGAAACGACTTTTAACGTGTTTCGGGATACTTGGAATTACAAACCAAGATGCTAGAAACGACTTTTAACGTGTTTCGGGATACTTGGAATCACAAACCAAGATGCTAGAAACGACTTCTCAAGTGTTTTGGGATACTTGGAATTACAAACCAAGATGCTAGAAAAGACTTTGAACGTGTTTCGGGATACTTGGAATTACAAACCAAGATGCTAGAAACGACTTTCAACGTGTTTCGGGATACTTGGAATCACAAACTAAGATGCTAGAAAAGACTTTTAACGTGTTTTGGGATACTTGGAATTACAAAGCAAGATGCTAGAAACGACTTTAGACGTGTTTCGGTATACTTGGAATTACAAACCAAGATGCTAGAAACGACTTTTAGCGTGTTTCGGGATACTTGGAATCACAAACCAAGATGCTAGAAACGACTTTTAACGTGTTTCGGGATACTTGGAATCACAAACTAAGATGCTAGAAAAGACTTTTAACGTGTTTTGGGATACTTGGAATTACAAAGCAAGATGCTAGAAACGACTTTAGACGTGTTTCGGGATACTTGGAATTACAAACCAAGATGCTAGAAACGACTTTCAACGTGTTTCGGGATACTTGGAATCACAAACTAAGATGCTAGAAACGACTTTTAACGTGTTTCGGGATACTTGGAATTACAAACCAAGATGCTAGAAACGACTTTTAACGTGTTTCGGGATACTAGGAATCACAAACCAAGATGCTAGAAACGACTTCTCAAGTGTTTTGGGATACTTGGAATCACAAACCTAGATGCTAGAAACGACTTTTAACGTGTTTCGGGACACTTGGAATCACAAACCAAGATGCTAGAAACGACTTTCAACGTGTTTCGGGATACTTGGAATCACAAACCAAGATGCTAGAAACGACTTTAAACGTGTTTTGGGATACTTGGAATTACAAAGCAAGATGCTAGAAACGACTTTAGACGTGTTTCGGTATACTTGGAATTACAAACCAAGATGCTAGAAACGACTTTTAGCGTGTTTCGGGATACTTGGAATCACAAACCAAGATGCTAGAAACGACATTTAACGTGTTTCGGGATACTTGGAATCACAAACCAAGATGCTAGAAACGACTTCTCAAGTGTTTTGGGATACTTGGAATTACAAACCAAGATGCTAGAAACGACTTTTACCGTATTTCGGGATACTTGAAATCACAAACTAAGATGCTAGAAACGACTTTTAACGTGTTTCGGGATACTTGGGATGACGAACTAAGATGCTAGAAACGACTTTTAACGTGTTTCGGGATACTTTTTATTACAAACCAAGATGCTAGAAACGACTTTTAACGTGTTTCGGAATACTTGGAATTACAAACCAAGATGCTAGAAACGACTTTTAACGTGTTTCGGGATACTTGGAATCACAAACTAAGATGCTAGAAACGACTTTCAACGTGTTTCGGGATACTTGGAATCACAAACCAAGATGCTAGAAACGACTTTTAACGTGTTTCGGGATACTTGGAATCACAAACCAAGATGCTAGAAACGACTTTTAAAGTGATTCGGGATACTTGGAATCACAAACCAAGATGCTAGAAACGACTTTTAACGTGTTTCGGGATACTTGGAATCACAAACCAAGATGCTAGAAACGACTTTTAACGAGTTTCGGGATACTTGGAATCACAAACCAAGATGCTAGAAACGACTTCTCAAGTGTTTTGGGATACTTGGAATCACAAACCAAGATGCTAGAAAAGACTTTGAACGTGTTTCGGGATACTTGGAATTACAAACCAAGATGCTAGAAACGACTTTTACCGTATTTCGGGATACTTGGAATCACAAACTAAGATGCTAGAAACGACTTTTGACGTGTTTCGGGATACTTGGAATCACAAACCAAGATGCTAGAAACGACTTTCAACGTGTTTCGGGATACTTGGAATCACAAACCTAGATGCTAGAAACGACTTTTAACGTGTTTCGGGATACTTGGAATCACAAACCAAGATGCTAGAAACGACTTCTCAAGTGTTACTTGGAACCACAAACCAAGATGCTAGAAACGACTTTTAACGTGTTTCGGGATACTTGGAATCACAAACCAAGATGCTAGAAACGACTTTCAACGTGTTTCGGGATACTTGGAATCACAAACCAAGATGCTAGAAACGACTTTTAACGTGTTTCGGGATACTTGGAATCACAAACCAAGATGCTAGAAACGACTTTTAACGTGTTTCGGGATACTTGGAATCACAAACCAAGATGCTAGAAACGACTTTTAAAGTGTTTCGGGATACTTGGAATCACAAGCCAAGATGCTAGAAACGACTTTTAAAGTGATTCGGGATACTTGGAATCACAAACCAAGATGCTAGAAACGACTTTTAAAGTGATTCGGGATACTTGGAATCACAAACCAAGATGCTAGAAACGACTTTTAACGTGTTTCGGGATACTTGGTATCACAAAGCAAGATGCTAGAAACGACTTTTAACGTGTTTCGGGATACTTGGAATTACAAACCAAGATGCTAGAAACGACTTTTAACGTGTTTCGGGATACTTGGAATTACAAACCAAGATGCTAGAAACGACTTTTAACGTGTTTCGGGATACTTGGATTTACAAACCAAGATGCTAGAAACGACTTTTAACGTGTTTCGGGATACTTGGATTTACAAACCAAGATGCTAGAAACGACTTTTAACGTGTTTCGGGATACTTGGAATCACAAACTAAGATGCTAGAAACGACTTTTAACGTGTTTCGGGATACTTGGAATCACAAACTAAGATGCTAGAACCGGCTTTTAACGTGTTTCGGGATACTTGGAATTACAAACCAAGATGCTAGAAACGACTTTTAACGTGTTTCGGGATACTTGGAATTACAAACCAAGATGCTAGAAACGACTTTTAACGTGTTTCGGGATACTTGGAATCACAAACCAAGATGCTAGAAACGACTTTTAACGTGTTTCGGGATACTTGGAATCACAAACCAAGATGCTAGAAACGACTTTTAACGTGTTTCGGGATACTTGGAATCACAAACCAAGATGCTAGAAACGACTTTCAACGTGTTTCGGGATACTTGGAATCACAAACTAAGATGCTAGAACCGGCTTTTAACGTGTTTCGGGATACTTGGAATTACAAACCAAGATGCTAGAAACGACTTTTAACGTGTTTCGGGATACTTGGAATTACAAACCAAGATGCTAGAAACGACTTTTAACGTGTTTCGGGATACTTGGAATCACAAACCAAGATGCTAGAAACGACTTTTAACGTGTTTCGGGATACTTGGTATCACAAAGCAAGATGCTAGAAACGACTTTTAACGTGTTTCGGGATACTTGGAATTACAAACCAAGATGCTAGAAACGACTTTTAACGTGTTTCGGGATACTTGGAATTACAAACCAAGATGCTAGAAACGACTTTTAACGTGTTTCGGGATACTTGGAATCACAAACCAAGATGCTAGAAACGACTTTCAACGTGTTTCGGGATACTTGGAATCACAAACCAAGATGCTAGAAACGACTTTTAACGTGTTTCGGGATACTTGGAATCACAAACCAAGATGCTAGAAACGACTTTTAACGTGTTTCGGGATACTTGGAATCACAAACCAAGATGCTAGAAACGACTTTTAAAGTGTTTCGGGATACTTGGAATCACAAGCCAAGATGCTAGAAACGACTTTTAAAGTGATTCGGGATACTTGGAATCACAAACCAAGATGCTAGAAACGACTTTCAACGTGTTTCGGGATACTTGGAATCACAAACCAAGATGCTAGAAACGACTTTTAACGTGTTTCGGGATACTTGGAATTACAAACCAAGATGCTAGAAACGACTTTTAACGTGTTTCGGGATACTTGGATTTACAAACCAAGATGCTAGAAACGACTTTTAACGTGTTTCGGGATACTTGGAATCACAAACTAAGATGCTAGAAACGACTTTTAACGTGTTTCGGGATACTTGGAATCACAAACTAAGATGCTAGAACCGGCTTTTAACGTGTTTCGGGATACTTGGAATTACAAACCAAGATGCTAGAAACGACTTTTAACGTGTTTCGGGATACTTGGAATTACAAACCAAGATGCTAGAAACGACTTTTAACGTGTTTCGGGATACTTGGAATCACAAACCAAGATGCTAGAAACGACTTTTAACGTGTTTCGGGATACTTGGAATCACAAACCAAGATGCTAGAAACGACTTTTAACGTATTTCGGGATACTTGGAATCACAAACCAAGATGCTAGAAACGACTTTCAACGTGTTTCGGGATACTTGGAATCACAAACTAAGATGCTAGAACCGGCTTTTAACGTGTTTCGGGATACTTGGAATTACAAACCAAGATGCTAGAAACGACTTTTAACGTGTTTCGGGATACTTGGAATTACAAACCAAGATGCTAGAAACGACTTTTAACGTGTTTCGGGATACTTGGAATCACAAACCAAGATGCTAGAAACGACTTTTAACGTGTTTCGGGATACTTGGTATCACAAAGCAAGATGCTAGAAACGACTTTTAACGTGTTTCGGGATACTTGGAATTACAAACCAAGATGCTAGAAACGACTTTTAACGTGTTTCGGGATACTTGGAATTACAAACCAAGATGCTAGAAACGACTTTTAACGTGTTTCGGGATACTTGGATTTACAAACCAAGATGCTAGAAACGACTTTTAACGTGTTTCGGGATACTTGGATTTACAAACCAAGATGCTAGAAACGACTTTCAACGTGTTTCGGGATACTTGGAATCACAAACTAAGATGCTAGAACCGGCTTTTAACGTGTTTCGGGATACTTGGAATTACAAACCAAGATGCTAGAAACGACTTTTAACGTGTTTCGGGATACTTGGAATTACAAACCAAGATGCTAGAAACGACTTTTAACGTGTTTCGGGATACTTGGAATCACAAACCAAGATGCTAGAAACGACTTTTAACGTGTTTCGGGATACTTGGAATCACAAACTAAGATGCTACAAACGACTTTTAACGTGTTTCGGGATACTTGGAATCACAAACCAAGATCCTAGAAACGACTTTTAACGTGTTTCGGGATACTTGGAATCACAAACCAAGATGCTAGAAACGACTTTTAACGTGTTTCGGGATACTTGGAATCACAAACCAAGATGCTAGAAACGACTTCTCAAGTGTTTTGGGATACTTGGAATTACAAACCAAGATGCTAGAAACGACTTTTAACGTGTTTCGGGATACTTGGAATTACAAACCAAGATGCTAGAAACGACTTTTAACGTGTTTCGGGATGCTTGGATTTACAAACCAAGATGCTAGAAACGACTTTCAACGTGTTTCGGGATACTTGGAATCACAAACCAAGATGCTAGAAACGACTTTTAGCGTGTTTCGGGATACTTGGAATCACAAACCAAGATGCTAGAAACGACTTTTAGCGTGTTTCGGGATACTTGGAATCACAAACAAAGATGCTAGAAACGACTTTCAACGTGTTTCGGGATACTTGGATTTACAAACCAAGATGCTAGAAACGACTTTTAACGTGTTTCGGGATACTTTGAATCACAAACCAAGATGCTAGAAACGACTTTTAACGTGTTTCGGGATACTTGGAATTACAAACCAAGATGCTAGAAACGACTTTTAACGTGTTTCGGGATACTTGGAATCACAAACCAAGATGCTAGAAACGACTTCTCAAGTGTTTTGGGATACTTGGAATTACAAACCAAGATGCTAGAAACGACTTTTAACGTGTTTCGGGATACTTGGAATCACAAACCAAGATGCTAGAAACGACTTTTAACGTGTTTCGGGATACTTGGAATTACAAACCAAGATGCTAGAAACGACTTTTAACGTGTTTCGGGATACTTGCAATCACAAACCAAGATGCTAGAAACGACTTTTAACGTGTTTCGGGATACTTGGAATCACAAACCAAGATGCTAGAAACGACTTTTAGCGTGTTTCGGGATACTTGGAATCACAAACAAAGATGCTAGTAACGACTTTCAACGTGTTTCGGGATACTTGGATTTACAAACCAAGATGCTAGAAACGACTTTTAACGTGTTTCGGGATACTTTGAATCACAAACCAAGATGCTAGAAACGACTTTTAACGTGTTTCGGGATACTTGGAATTACAAACCAAGATGCTAGAAACGACTTTTAACGTGTTTCGGGATACTTGGAATCACAAACCAAGATGCTAGAAACGACTTCTCAAGTGTTTTGGGATACTTGGAATTACAAACCAAGATGCTAGAAACGACTTTTAACGTGTTTCGGGATACTTGGATTTACAAACCAAGATGCTAGAAACGACTTTCAACGTGTTTCGGGAATCACAAACCAAGATGCTAGAAACGACTTCTCAAGTGTTTTGGGATACTTGGAATCACAAACCAAGATGCTAGAAACGACTTTTAACGTGTTTCGGGATACTTGCAATCACAAACCAAGATGCTAGAAACGACTTTTAACGTGTTTCGGGATACTTGGAATCACAAACCAAGATGCTAGAAACGACTTTTAACGTGTTTCGGGATACTTGGAATCACAAACCAAGATGCTAGAAACGACTTCTCAAGTGTTTTGGGATACTTGGAATTACAAACCAAGATGCTAGAAACGACTTTTAACGTGTTTCGGGATACTTGGAATTACAAACCAAGATGCTAGAAACGACTTTTAACGTGTTTCGGGATGCTTGGATTTACAAACCAAGATGCTAGAAACGACTTTCAACGTGTTTCGGGAATCACAAACCAAGATGCTAGAAACGACTTTTAACGTGTTTCGGGATACTTGGAATCACAAACCAAGATGCTAGAAACGACTTTTAGCGTGTTTCGGGATACTTGGAATCACAAACAAAGATGCTAGAAACGACTTTCAACGTGTTTCGGGATACTTGGAATCACAAACTAAGATGCTAGAAACGACTTTTAACGTGTTTCGGGATACTTTGAATCACAAACCAAGATGCTAGAAACGACTTTTAACGTGTTTCGGGATACTTGGAATTACAAACCAAGATGCTAGAAACGACTTTTAACGTGTTTCGGGATACTTGGAATCACAAACCAAGATGCTAGAAACGACTTCTCAAGTGTTTTGGGATACTTGGAATTACAAACCAAGATGCTAGAAACGACTTTTAACGTGTTTCGGGATACTTGGAATCACAAACCAAGATGCTAGAAACGACTTTTAACGTGTTTCGGGATACTTGGAATTACAAACCAAGATGCTAGAAACGACTTTTAACGTGTTTCGGGATACTTGGATTTACAAACCAAGATGCTAGAAACGACTTTCAACGTGTTTCGGGATACTTGCAATCACAAACCAAGATGCTAGAAACGACTTTTAACGTGTTTCGGGATACTTGCAATCACAAACCAAGATGCTAGAAACGACTTTTAACGTGTTTCGGGATACTTGGAATCACAAACCAAGATGCTAGAAACGACTTCTCAAGTGTTTTGGGATACTTGGAATTACAAACCAAGATGCTAGAAACGACTTTTAACGTGTTTCGGGATACTTGGAATTACAAACCAAGATGCTAGAAACGACTTTTAACGTGTTTCGGGATGCTTGGATTTACAAACCAAGATGCTAGAAACGACTTTTAACGTGTTTCGGGATGCTTGGATTTACAAACCAAGATGCTAGAAACGACTTTTAACGTGTTTCGGGATACTTGGAATCACAAACCAAGATGCTAGAAACGACTTTTAGCGTGTTTCGGGATACTTGGAATCACAAACAAAGATGCTAGAAACGACTTTCAACGTGTTTCGGGATACTTGGATTTACAAACCAAGATGCTAGAAACGACTTTTAACGTGTTTCGGGATACTTTGAATCACAAACCAAGATGCTAGAAACGACTTTTAACGTGTTTCGGGATACTTGGAATTACAAACCAAGATGCTAGAAACGACTTTTAACGTGTTTCGGGATACTTGGAATCACAAACCAAGATGCTAGAAACGACTTCTCAAGTGTTTTGGGATACTTGGAATTACAAACCAAGATGCTAGAAACGACTTTTAACGTGTTTCGGGATACTTGGAATCACAAACCAAGATGCTAGAAACGACTTTTAACGTGTTTCGGGATACTTGGAATTACAAACCAAGATGCTAGAAACGACTTTTAACGTGTTTCGGGATACTTGCAATCACAAACCAAGATGCTAGAAACGACTTTTAACGTGTTTCGGGATACTTGGAATCACAAACCAAGATGCTAGAAACGACTTTTAGCGTGTTTCGGGATACTTGGAATCACAAACAAAGATGCTAGTAACGACTTTCAACGTGTTTCGGGATACTTGGATTTACAAACCAAGATGCTAGAAACGACTTTTAACGTGTTTCGGGATACTTTGAATCACAAACCAAGATGCTAGAAACGACTTTTAACGTGTTTCGGGATACTTGGAATTACAAACCAAGATGCTAGAAACGACTTTTAACGTGTTTCGGGATACTTGGAATCACAAACCAAGATGCTAGAAACGACTTCTCAAGTGTTTTGGGATACTTGGAATTACAAACCAAGATGCTAGAAACGACTTTTAACGTGTTTCGGGATACTTGGATTTACAAACCAAGATGCTAGAAACGACTTTCAACGTGTTTCGGGATACTTGCAATCACAAACCAAGATGCTAGAAACGACTTTTAACGTGTTTCGGGATACTTGCAATCACAAACCAAGATGCTAGAAACGACTTTTAACGTGTTTCGGGATACTTGGAATCACAAACCAAGATGCTAGAAACGACTTTTAACGTGTTTCGGGATACTTGGAATCACAAACCAAGATGCTAGAAACGACTTCTCAAGTGTTTTGGGATACTTGGAATTACAAACCAAGATGCTAGAAACGACTTTTAACGTGTTTCGGGATACTTGGAATTACAAACCAAGATGCTAGAAACGACTTTTAACGTGTTTCGGGATGCTTGGATTTACAAACCAAGATGCTAGAAACGACTTTCAACGTGTTTCGGGAATCACAAACCAAGATGCTAGAAACGACTTTTAACGTGTTTCGGGATACTTGGAATCACAAACCAAGATGCTAGAAACGACTTTTAGCGTGTTTCGGGATACTTGGAATCACAAACAAAGATGCTAGAAACGACTTTCAACGTGTTTCGGGATACTTGGAATCACAAACTAAGATGCTAGAAACGACTTTTAACGTGTTTCGGGATACTTTGAATCACAAACCAAGATGCTAGAAACGACTTTTAACGTGTTTCGGGATACTTGGAATTACAAACCAAGATGCTAGAAACGACTTTTAACGTGTTTCGGGATACTTGGAATCACAAACCAAGATGCTAGAAACGACTTCTCAAGTGTTTTGGGATACTTGGAATTACAAACCAAGATGCTAGAAACGACTTTTAACGTGTTTCGGGATACTTGGAATCACAAACCAAGATGCTAGAAACGACTTTTAACGTGTTTCGGGATACTTGGAATTACAAACCAAGATGCTAGAAACGACTTTTAACGTGTTTCGGGATACTTGGATTTACAAACCAAGATGCTAGAAACGACTTTCAACGTGTTTCGGGATACTTGCAATCACAAACCAAGATGCTAGAAACGACTTTTAACGTGTTTCGGGATACTTGCAATCACAAACCAAGATGCTAGAAACGACTTTTAACGTGTTTCGGGATACTTGGAATCACAAACCAAGATGCTAGAAACGACTTTTAACGTGTTTCGGGATACTTGGAATTACAAACCAAGATGCTAGAAACGACTTTTAACGTGTTTCGGGATACTTGGATTTACAAACCAAGATGCTAGAAACGACTTTTAACGTGTTTCGGGATACTTGGAATCACAAACCAAGATGCTAGAAACGACTTTTAACGTGTTTCGGGATACTTGCAATCACAAACCAAGATGCTAGAAACGACTTTTAACGTGTTTCGGAATACTTGGAATCACAAACCAAGATGCTAGAAACGACTTCTCAAGTGTTTTGGGATACTTGGAATCACAAACCAAGATGCTAGAAACGACTTTTAACGTGTTTCGGGATACTTGGAATCACAAACCAAGATGCTAGAAACGACTTCTCAAGTGTTTTGGGATACTTGGAATTACAAACCAAGATGCTAGAAACGACTTTTAACGTGTTTCGGGATACTTGGAATCACAAACCAAGATGCTAGAAACGACTTCTCAAGTGTTTTGGGATACTTGGAATCACAAACCAAGATGCTAGAAACGACTTTTAACGTGTTTCGGGATACTTGGAATTACAAACCAAGATGCTAGAAACGACTTTTAACGTGTTTCGGGATACTTGGAATCACAAACCAAGATGCTAGAAACGACTTCTCAAGTGTTTTGGGATACTTGGAATTACAAACCAAGATGCTAGAAACGACTTTTAACGTGTTTCGGGATACTTGGAATTACAAACTAAGATGCTAGAAACGACTTTTAACGTGTTTCGGGATACTTGGATTTACAAACCAAGATGCTAGAAACGACTTTCAACGTGTTTCGGGATACTTGGAATCACAAACTAAGATGCTAGAAACGACTTTTAACGTGTTTCGGGATACTTTGAATCACAAACCAAGATGCTAGAAACGACTTTTAACGTGTTTCGGGATACTTGGAATCACAAACCAAGATGCTAGAAACGACTTTTAACGTGTTTCGGGATACTTGGAATTACAAACCAAGATGCTAGAAACGACTTTTAACGTGTTTCGGGATACTTGGAATTACAAACCAAGATGCTAGAAACGACTTTTAACGTGTTTCGGGATACTTGGAATCACAAACCAAGATGCTAGAAACGACTTCTCAAGTGTTTTGGGATACTTGGAATTACAAACCAAGATGCTAGAAACGACTTTTAACGTGTTTCGGGATACTTGGAATTACAAACCAAGATGCTAGAAACGACTTTTAACGTGTTTCGGGATACTTGGATTTACAAACCAAGATGCTAGAAACGTCTTTTAGCGTGTTTCGGGATACTTGGAATCACAAACCAAGATGCTAGAAACGACTTCTCAAGTGTTTTGGGATACTTGGAATCACAAACCAAGATGCTAGAAACGACTTTTAACGTGTTTCGGGATACTTGGAATCACAAACTAAGATGCTAGAAACGACTTTTAACGTGTTTCGGGATACTTGGAATTACAAACCAAGATGCTAGAAACGACTTTTAACGTGTTTCGGGATACTTGGAATTACAAACTAAGATGCTAGAAACGACTTTTAACGTGTTTCGGGATACTTGGATTTACAAACCAAGATGCTAGAAACGACTTTCAACGTGTTTCGGGATACTTGGAATCACAAACTAAGATGCTAGAAACGACTTTTAACGTGTTTCGGGATACTTTGAATCACAAACCAAGATGCTAGAAACGACTTTTAACGTGTTTCGGGATACTTGGAATCACAAACCAAGATGCTAGAAACGACTTCTCAAGTGTTTTGGGATACTTGGAATTACAAACCAAGATGCTAGAAACGACTTTTAACGTGTTTCGGGACACTTGGAATCACAAACCAAGATGCTAGAAACGACTTTTAACGTGTTTCGGGATACTTGCAATCACAAACCAAGATGCTAGAAACGACTTTTAACGTGTTTCGGGATACTTGGAATCGCAAACCAAGATGCTAGAAACGACTTTTAACGTGTTTCGGGATACTTGGAATCACAAACCAAGATGCTAGAAACGACTTTCAACGTGTTTCGGGATACTTGGAATCACAAACTAAGATGCTAGAAACGACTTTTAACGTGTTTCGGGATACTTGGAATTACAAACCAAGATGCTAGAAACGACTTTTAACGTGTTTCGGGATACTTGGAATCACAAACCAAGATGCTAGAAACGACTTCTCAAGTGTTTTGGGATACTTGGAATCACAAACCAAGATGCTAGAAACGACTTTTAACGTGTTTCGGGATACTTGGAATCACAAACCAAGATGCTAGAAACGACTTCTCAAGTGTTTTGGGATACTTGGAATTACAAACCAAGATGCTAGAAACGACTTTTAACGTGTTTCGGGATACTTGCAATCACAAACCAAGATGCTAGAAACGACTTTTAACGTGTTTCGGGATACTTGGAATCGCAAACCAAGATGCTAGAAACGACTTTTAACGTGTTTCGGGATACTTGGAATCGCAAACCAAGATGCTAGAAACGACTTTTAACGTGTTTCGGGATACTTGGAATCACAAACCAAGATGCTAGAAACGACTTTCAACGTGTTTCGCGATACTTGGAATTACAAACCAAGATGCTAGAAACGACTTTTAACGTGTTTCGGGATACTTGGAATCACAAACCAAGATGCTAGAAACGACTTCTCAAGTGTTTTGGGATACTTGGAATCACAAACCAAGATGCTAGAAACGACTTTTAACGTGTTTCGGGATACTTGGAATCACAAACCAAGATGCTAGAAACGACTTCTCAAGTGTTTTGGGATACTTGGAATTACAAACCAAGATGCTAGAAACGACTTTTAACGTGTTTCGGGATACTTGCAATCACAAACCAAGATGCTAGAAACGACTTCTCAAGTGTTTTGGGATACTTGGAATTACAAACCAAGATGCTAGAAACGACTTTTAACGTGTTTCGGGATACTTGCAATCACAAACCAAGATGCTAGAAACGACTTTTAACGTGTTTCGGGATACTTGGAATCGCAAACCAAGATGCTAGAAACGACTTTTAACGTGTTTCGGGATACTTGGAATCACAAACTAAGATGCTAGAAACGACTTTTAACGTGTTTCGGGATACTTGGAATTACAAACCAAGATGCTAGAAACGACTTTTAACGTGTTTCGGGATACTTGGAATCACAAACCAAGATGCTAGAAACGACTTCTCAAGTGTTTTGGGATACTTGGAATCACAAACCAAGATGCTAGAAACGACTTTTAACGTGTTTCGGGATACTTGGAATCACAAACCAAGATGCTAGAAACGACTTCTCAAGTGTTTTGGGATACTTGGAATTACAAACCAAGATGCTAGAAACGACTTTTAACGTGCTTCGGGATACTTGCAATCACAAACCAAGATGCTAGAAACGACTTTTAACGTGTTTCGGGATACTTGGAATCGCAAACCAAGATGCTAGAAACGACTTTTAACGTGTTTCGGGATACTTGGAATCACAAACCAAGATGCTAGAAACGACTTTCAACGTGTTTCGGGATACTTGGAATCACAAACTAAGATGCTAGAAACGACTTTTAACGTGTTTCGGGATACTTGGAATTACAAACCAAGATGCTAGAAACGACTTTTAACGTGTTTCGGGATACTTGGAATCACAAACCAAGATGCTAGAAACGACTTCTCAAGTGTTTTGGGATACTTGGAATCACAAACCAAGATGCTAGAAACGACTTTTAACGTGTTTCGGGATACTTGGAATCACAAACCAAGATGCTAGAAACGTCTTTTAGCGTGTTTCGGGATACTTGGAATCACAAACCAAGATGCTAGAAACGACTTTTAACGTGTTTCGGGATACTTGCAATCACAAACCAAGATGCTAGAAACGACTTTTAACGTGTTTCGGGATACTTGGAATCACAAACCAAGATGCTAGAAACGACTTTTAACGTGTTTCGGGATACTTGGAATCACAAACCAAGATGCTAGAAACGACTTCTCAAGTGTTTTGGGATACTTGGAATTACAAACCAAGATGCTAGAAACGACTTTTAACGTGTTTCGGGATACTTGGAATCACAAACCAAGATGCTAGAAACGACTTCTCAAGTGTTTTGGGATACTTGGAATTACAAACCAAGATGCTAGAAACGACTTTTAACGTGTTTCGGGATACTTGGAATCACAAACCAAGATGCTAGAAACGACTTCTCAAGTGTTTTGGGATACTTGGAATTACAAACCAAGATGCTAGAAACGACTTTTAACGTGTTTCGGGATACTTGCAATCACAAACCAAGATGCTAGAAACGACTTTTAACGTGTTTCGGGATACTTGGAATCGCAAACCAAGATGCTAGAAACGACTTTTAACGTGTTTCGGGATACTTGGAATCACAAACCAAGATGCTAGAAACGACTTTCAACGTGTTTCGGGATACTTGGAATCACAAACTAAGATGCTAGAAACGACTTTTAACGTGTTTCGGGATACTTGGAATTACAAACCAAGATGCTAGAAACGACTTTTAACGTGTTTCGGGATACTTGGAATCACAAACCAAGATGCTAGAAACGACTTCTCAAGTGTTTTGGGATACTTGGAATCACAAACCAAGATGCTAGAAACGACTTTTAACGTGTTTCGGGATACTTGGATTCACAAACCAAGATGCTAGAAACGACTTCTCAAGTGTTTTGGGATACTTGGAATTACAAACCAAGATGCTAGAAACGACTTTTAACGTGTTTCGGGATACTTGCAATCACAAACCAAGATGCTAGAAACGACTTTTAACGTGTTTCGGGATACTTGGAATCACAAACCAAGATGCTAGAAACGACTTTTAACGAGTTTCGGGATACTTGGAATTACAAACCAAGATGCTAGAAACGACTTTCAACGTGTTTCGGGATACTTGGAATTACAAACCAAGATGCTAGAAACGACTTTTAACGTGTTTCGGGATACTTGGATTTACAAACCAAGATGCTAGAAACGTCTTTTAGCGTGTTTCGGGATACTTGGAATCACAAACCAAGATGCTAGAAACGACTTTTAACGTGTTTTGGGATACTTGGAATCGCAAACCAAGATGCTAGAAACGACTTTTAACGTGTTTCGGGATACTTGGAATCACAAACCAAGATGCTAGAAACGACTTTCAACGTGTTTCGGGATACTTGGAATCACAAACTAAGATGCTAGAAACGACTTTTAACGTGTTTCGGGATACTTGGAATTACAAACCAAGATGCTAGAAACGACTTTTAACGTGTTTCGGGATACTTGGAATCACAAACCAAGATGCTAGAAACGACTTCTCAAGTGTTTTGGGATACTTGGAATCACAAACCAAGATGCTAGAAACGACTTTTAACGTGTTTCGGGATACTTGGAATCACAAACCAAGATGCTAGAAACGTCTTTTAGCGTGTTTCGGGATACTTGGAATCACAAACCAAGATGCTAGAAACGACTTTTAACGTGTTTCGGGATACTTGCAATCACAAACCAAGATGCTAGAAACGACTTTTAACGTGTTTCGGGATACTTGGAATCACAAACCAAGATGCTAGAAACGACTTTTAACGTGTTTCGGGATACTTGGAATCACAAACCAAGATGCTAGAAACGACTTCTCAAGTGTTTTGGGATACTTGGAATTACAAACCAAGATGCTAGAAACGACTTTTAACGTGTTTCGGGATACTTGGAATCACAAACCAAGATGCTAGAAACGACTTCTCAAGTGTTTTGGGATACTTGGAATCACAAACCAAGATGCTAGAAACGACTTTTAACGTGTTTCGGGATACTTGGAATTACAAACCAAGATGCTAGAAACGACTTTTAACGTGTTTCGGGATACTTGGAATCACAAACCAAGATGCTAGAAACGACTTCTCAAGTGTTTTGGGATACTTGGAATCACAAACTAAGATGCTAGAAACGACTTTTAACGTGTTTCGGGATACTTGGAATCACAAACCAAGATGCTAGAAACGACTTCTCAAGTGTTTTGGGATACTTGGAATCACAAACCAAGATGCTAGAAACGACTTTTAACGTGTTTCGGGATACTTGGAATTACAAACCAAGATGCTAGAAACGACTTTTAACGTGTTTCGGGATACTTGGAATTACAAACCAAGATGCTAGAAACGACTTTTAACGTGTTTCGGGATACTTGGAATTACAAACCAAGATGCTAGAAACGACTTTTAACGTGTTTCGGGATACTTGGAATCACAAACCAAGATGCTAGAAACGACTTCTCAAGTGTTTTGGGATACTTGGAATTACAAACCAAGATGCTAGAAACGACTTTTAACGTGTTTCGGGATACTTGGAATTACAAACCAAGATGCTAGAAACGACTTTTAACGTGTTTCGGGATACTTGGATTTACAAACCAAGATGCTAGAAACGTCTTTTAGCGTGTTTCGGGATACTTGGAATCACAAACCAAGATGCTAGAAACGACTTTTAACGTGTTTCGGGATACTTGCAATCACAAACCAAGATGCTAGAAACGACTTTTAACGTGTTTCGGGATACTTGGATTTACAAACCAAGATGCTAGAAACGACTTTCAACGTGTTTCGGGATACTTGGAATCACAAACTAAGATGCTAGAAACGACTTTTAACGTGTTTCGGGATACTTGGAATCACAAACCAAGATGCTAGAAACGACTTTTAACGTGTTTCGGGATACTTGGAATTACAAACCAAGATGCTAGAAACGACTTTTAACGTGTTTCGGGATACTTTGAATCACAAACCAAGATGCTAGAAACGACTTTTAACGTGTTTCGGGATACTTGGATTTGCAAACAAAGATGCTAGAAACGACTTTCAACGTGTTTCGGGATACTTGGAATCACAAACTAAGATGCTAGAAAAGACTTTTAACGTGTTTCGGGATACTTGGAATCACAAACTAAGATGCTAGAAACGACTTTTAACGTGTTTCGGGATACTTGGAATCACAAACCAAGATGCTAGAAACGACTTTTAACGTGTTTCGGGATACTTGCAATCACAAACCAAGATGCTAGAAACGACTTCTCAAGTGTTTCGGGATACTTGGAATTACAAACCAAGATGCTAGAAACGACTTTTAACGTGTTTCGGGATACTTGGAACCACAAACCAAGATGCTAGAAACGTCTTTTAGCGTGTTTCGGGATACTTGCAATCACAAACCAAGATGCTAGAAACGACTTTTAACGTGTTTCGGGATACGTGGAATCACAAACCTAGATGCTAGAAACGACTTTTAAAGTGATTCGGGATACTTGGGATGACGACCCAAGATGCTAGAAACTACTTTTAAAGTGATTCGGGATACTTGCAATCACAAACTAAGATGCTAGAAACGACTTTCAACGTGTTTCGGGATACTTGGATTTACAAACCAAGATGCTAGAAACGACTTTTAACGTGTTTCGGGATACTTGGAATCACAAACCAAGATGCTAGAAACGACTTTTAACGTGTTTCGGGATACTTGCAATCACAAACCAAGATGCTAGAAACGACTTTTAACGTGTTTCGGAATACTTGGAATCACAAACCAAGATGCTAGAAACGACTTCTCAAGTGTTTTGGGATACTTGGAATCACCAACCAAGATGCTAGAAACGACTTTTAACGTGTTTCGGGATACTTGGAATCACAAACCAAGATGCTAGAAACGACTTTCAACGTGTTTCGGGATACTTGGAATCACAAACTAAGATGCTAGAACCGGCTTTTAACGTGTTTCGGGATACTTGGAATTACAAACCAAGATGCTAGAAACGACTTTTAACGTGTTTCGGGATACTTGGAATTACAAACCAAGATGCTAGAAACGACTTTTAACGTGTTTCGGGATACTTGGAATCACAAACCAAGATGCTAGAAACGACTTTTAACGTGTTTCGGGATACTTGGTATCACAAAGCAAGATGCTAGAAACGACTTTTAACGTGTTTCGGGATACTTGGAATTACAAACCAAGATGCTAGAAACGACTTTTAACGTGTTTCGGGATACTTGGAATTACAAACCAAGATGCTAGAAACGACTTTTAACGTGTTTCGGGATACTTGGATTTACAAACCAAGATGCTAGAAACGACTTTTAACGTGTTTCGGGATACTTGGAATCACAAACCAAGATGCTAGAAACGACTTCTCAAGTGTTTTGGGATACTTGGAATCACAAACCTAGATGCTAGAAACGACTTTTAACGTGTTTCGGGACACTTGGAATCACAAACCAAGATGCTAGAAACGACTTTCAACGTGTTTCGGGATACTTGGAATCACAAACCAAGATGCTAGAAACGACTTTAAACGTGTTTTGGGATACTTGGAATTACAAAGCAAGATGCTAGAAACGACTTTAGACGTGTTTCGGTATACTTGGAATTACAAACCAAGATGCTAGAAACGACTTTTAGCGTGTTTCGGGATACTTGGAATCACAAACCAAGATGCTAGAAACGACATTTAACGTGTTTCGGGATACTTGGAATCACAAACCAAGATGCTAGAAACGACTTCTCAAGTGTTTTGGGATACTTGGAATTACAAACCAAGATGCTAGAAACGACTTTTACCGTATTTCGGGATACTTGAAATCACAAACTAAGATGCTAGAAACGACTTTTAACGTGTTTCGGGATACTTGGAATCACAAACCAAGATGCTAGAAACGACTTTTAACGTGTTTCGGGATACTTGGAATCACAAACCAAGATGCTAGAAACGACTTTTAACGTGTTTCGGGATACTTGGAATCACAAACCAAGATGCTAGAAACGACTTTTAACGAGTTTCGGGATACTTGGAATCACAAACCAAGATGCTAGAAACGACTTCTCAAGTGTTTTGGGATACTTGGAATCACAAACCAAGATGCTAGAAAAGACTTTGAACGTGTTTCGGGATACTTGGAATTACAAACCAAGATGCTAGAAACGACTTTTACCGTATTTCGGGATACTTGAAATCACAAACTAAGATGCTAGAAACGACTTTCAACGTGTTTCGGGATACTTGGAATCACAAACCAAGATGCTAGAAACGACTTTTAACGTGTTTCGGGATACTTGGAATCACAAACCAAGATGCTAGAAACGACTTTTAACGTGTTTCGGGATACTTGGAATCACAAACCAAGATGCTAGAAACGACTTTTAACGAGTTTCGGGATACTTGGAATCACAAACCAAGATGCTAGAAACGACTTCTCAAGTGTTTTGGGATACTTGGAATCACAAACCAAGATGCTAGAAAAGACTTTGAACGTGTTTCGGGATACTTGGAATTACAAACCAAGATGCTAGAAACGACTTTTACCGTATTTCGGGATACTTGGAATCACAAACTAAGATGCTAGAAACGACTTTTAACGTGTTTCGGGATACTTGGAATCACAAACCAAGATGCTAGAAACGACTTTCAACGTGTTTCGGGATACTTGGAATCACAAACCTAGATGCTAGAAACGACTTTTAACGTGTTTCGGGATACTTGGAATCACAAACCAAGATGCTAGAAACGACTTCTCAAGTGTTACTTGGAATCACAAACCAAGATGCTAGAAACGACTTTTAACGTGTTTCGGGATACTTGGAATCACAAACCAAGATGCTAGAAACGACTTTCAACGTGTTTCGGGATACTTGGAATCACAAACCAAGATGCTAGAAACGACTTTTAACGTGTTTCGGGATACTTGGAATCACAAACCAAGATGCTAGAAACGACTTTTAACGTGTTTCGGGATACTTGGAATCACAAACCAAGATGCTAGAAACGACTTTTAAAGTGTTTCGGGATACTTGGAATCACAAACCAAGATGCTAGAAACGACTTTTAACGTGTTTCGGGATACTTGGTATCACAAAGCAAGATGCTAGAAACGACTTTTAACGTGTTTCGGGATACTTGGAATTACAAACCAAGATGCTAGAAACGACTTTTAAAGTGATTCGGGATACTTGGAATCACAAACCAAGATGCTAGAAACGACTTTTAAAGTGATTCGGGATACTTGGAATCACAAACCAAGATGCTAGAAACGACTTTTAACGTGTTTCGGGATACTTGGAATCACAAACCAAGATGCTAGAAACGACTTTTAAAGTGTTTCGGGATACTTGGAATCACAAACCAAGATGCTAGAAACGACTTTTAACGTGTTTCGGGATACTTGGAATCACAAACCAAGATGCTAGAAACGACTTTTAAAGTGTTTCGGGATACTTGGAATCACAAACCAAGATGCTAGAAACGACTTTTAACGTGTTTCGGGATACTTGGTATCACAAAGCAAGATGCTAGAAACGACTTTTAACGTGTTTCGGGATACTTGGAATTACAAACCAAGATGCTAGAAACGACTTTTAAAGTGATTCGGGATACTTGGAATCACAAACCAAGATGCTAGAAACGACTTTTAAAGTGATTCGGGATACTTGGAATCACAAACCAAGATGCTAGAAACGACTTTTAACGTGTTTCGGGATACTTGGAATTACAAACCAAGATGCTAGAAACGACTTTTAACGTGTTTCGGGATACTTGGAATTACAAACCAAGATGCTAGAAACGACTTTTAACGTGTTTCGGGATACTTGGATTTACAAACCAAGATGCTAGAAACGACTTTTAACGTGTTTCGGGATACTTGGATTTACAAACCAAGATGCTAGAAACGACTTTCAACGTGTTTCGGGATACTTGGATTTACAAACCAAGATGCTAGAAACGACTTCTCAAGTGTTACTTGGAATCACAAACCAAGATGCTAGAAACGACTTTTAACGTGTTTCGGGATACTTGGAATCACAAACCAAGATGCTAGAAACGACTTTCAACGTGTTTCGGGATACTTGGAATCACAAACCAAGATGCTAGTAACGACTTTTAACGTGTTTCGGGATACTTGGAATCACAAACCAAGATGCTAGAAACGACTTTTAACGTGTTTCGGGATACTTGGAATCACAAACCAAGATGCTAGAAACGACTTTTAAAGTGTTTCGGGATACTTGGAATCACAAACCAAGATGCTAGAAACGACTTTTAACGTGTTTCGGGATACTTGGTATCACAAAGCAAGATGCTAGAAACGACTTTTAACGTGTTTCGGGATACTTGGAATTACAAACCAAGATGCTAGAAACGACTTTTAAAGTGATTCGGGATACTTGGAATCACAAACCAAGATGCTAGAAACGACTTTTAAAGTGATTCGGGATACTTGGAATCACAAACCAAGATGCTAGAAACGACTTTTAACGTGTTTCGGGATACTTGGAATCACAAACCAAGATGCTAGAAACGACTTTTAAAGTGTTTCGGGATACTTGGAATCACAAACCAAGATGCTAGAAACGACTTTTAACGTGTTTCGGGATACTTGGAATCACAAACCAAGATGCTAGAAACGACTTTTAAAGTGTTTCGGGATACTTGGAATCACAAACCAAGATGCTAGAAACGACTTTTAACGTGTTTCGGGATACTTGGTATCACAAAGCAAGATGCTAGAAACGACTTTTAACGTGTTTCGGGATACTTGGAATTACAAACCAAGATGCTAGAAACGACTTTTAAAGTGATTCGGGATACTTGGAATCACAAACCAAGATGCTAGAAACGACTTTTAAAGTGATTCGGGATACTTGGAATCACAAACCAAGATGCTAGAAACGACTTTTAACGTGTTTCGGGATACTTGGAATCACAAACCAAGATGCTAGAAACGACTTTTAACGTGTTTCGGGATACTTGGTATCACAAAGCAAGATGCTAGAAACGACTTTTAACGTGTTTCGGGATACTTGGAATTACAAACCAAGATGCTAGAAACGACTTTTAACGTGTTTCGGGATACTTGGAATTACAAACCAAGATGCTAGAAACGACTTTTAACGTGTTTCGGGATACTTGGATTTACAAACCAAGATGCTAGAAACGACTTTTAACGTGTTTCGGGATACTTGGATTTACAAACCAAGATGCTAGAAACGACTTTCAACGTGTTTCGGGATACTTGGATTTACAAACCAAGATGCTAGAAACGACTTTTAACGTGTTTCGGGATACTTGGAATCACAAACCAAGATGCTAGAAAAGACTTTGAACGTGTTTCGGGATACTTGGAATTACAAACCAAGATGCTAGAAACGACTTTTACCGTATTTCGGGATACTTGGAATCACAAACTAAGATGCTAGAAACGACTTTTAACGTGTTTCGGGATACTTGGAATCACAAACCAAGATGCTAGAAACGACTTTCAACGTGTTTCGGGATACTTGGAATCACAAACCTAGATGCTAGAAACGACTTTTAACGTGTTTCGGGATACTTGGAATCACAAACCAAGATGCTAGAAACGACTTCTCAAGTGTTACTTGGAATCACAAACCAAGATGCTAGAAACGACTTTTAACGTGTTTCGGGATACTTGGAATCACAAACCAAGATGCTAGAAACGACTTTCAACGTGTTTCGGGATACTTGGAATCACAAACCAAGATGCTAGAAACGACTTTTAACGTGTTTCGGGATACTTGGAATCACAAACCAAGATGCTAGAAACGACTTTTAACGTGTTTCGGGATACTTGGAATCACAAACCAAGATGCTAGAAACGACTTTTAAAGTGTTTCGGGATACTTGGAATCACAAACCAAGATGCTAGAAACGACTTTTAACGTGTTTCGGGATACTTGGTATCACAAAGCAAGATGCTAGAAACGACTTTTAACGTGTTTCGGGATACTTGGAATTACAAACCAAGATGCTAGAAACGACTTTTAAAGTGATTCGGGATACTTGGAATCACAAACCAAGATGCTAGAAACGACTTTTAACGTGTTTCGGGATACTTGGATTTACAAACCAAGATGCTAGAAACGACTTTTAACGTGTTTCGGGATACTTGGAATCACAAACCAAGATGCTAGAAACGACTTTTAACGAGTTTCGGGATACTTGGAATCACAAACCAAGATGCTAGAAACGACTTCTCAAGTGTTTTGGGATACTTGGAATCACAAACCAAGATGCTAGAAAAGACTTTGAACGTGTTTCGGGATACTTGGAATTACAAACCAAGATGCTAGAAACGACTTTTACCGTATTTCGGGATACTTGGAATCACAAACTAAGATGCTAGAAACGACTTTTAACGTGTTTCGGGATACTTGGAATCACAAACCAAGATGCTAGAAACGACTTTCAACGTGTTTCGGGATACTTGGAATCACAAACCTAGATGCTAGAAACGACTTTTAACGTGTTTCGGGATACTTGGAATCACAAACCAAGATGCTAGAAACGACTTTTAACGTGTTTCGGGATACTTGGAATCACAAACCAAGATGCTAGAAACGACTTTTAACGTGTTTCGGGATACTTGGTATCACAAAGCAAGATGCTAGAAACGACTTTTAACGTGTTTCGGGATACTTGGAATCACAAACCAAGATGCTAGAAACGACTTCTCAAGTGTTACTTGGAATCACAAACCAAGATGCTAGAAACGACTTTTAACGTGTTTCGGGATACTTGGAATCACAAACCAAGATGCTAGAAACGACTTTTAACGTGTTTCGGGATACTTGGAATTACAAACCAAGATGCTAGAAACGACTTTTAACGTGTTTCGGGATACTTGGAATCACAAACCAAGATGCTAGAAACGACTTCTCAAGTGTTTTGGGATACTTGGAATTACAAACCAAGATGCTAGAAACGACTTTTAACGTGTTTCGGGATACTTGGAATTACAAACCAAGATGCTAGAAACGACTTTTAACGTGTTTCGGGATACTTGGAATTACAAACCAAGATGCTAGAAACGACTTTTAACGTGTTTCGGGATACTTGGATTTACAAACCAAGATGCTAGAAACGTCTTTTAGCGTGTTTCGGGATACTTGGAATCACAAACCAA
This sequence comes from Anopheles ziemanni, assembly GCF_943734765.1. Taxonomy (NCBI): domain Eukaryota; kingdom Metazoa; phylum Arthropoda; class Insecta; order Diptera; family Culicidae; genus Anopheles; species Anopheles ziemanni. The sequence continues at coordinate 736,197 of NW_026690047.1, read as the reverse complement.
GATGCTAGAAACGACTTCTCAAGTGTTTTGGGATACTTGGAATCACAAACCAAGATGCTAGAAACGACTTTTAACGTGTTTCGGGATACTTGGAATTACAAACCAAGATGCTAGAAACGACTTTTAACGTGTTTCGGGATACTTGGAATTACAAACTAAGATGCTAGAAACGACTTTTAACGTGTTTCGGGATACTTGGATTTACAAACCAAGATGCTAGAAACGACTTTCAACGTGTTTCGGGATACTTGGAATCACAAACTAAGATGCTAGAAACGACTTTTAACGTGTTTCGGGATACTTTGAATCACAAACCAAGATGCTAGAAACGACTTTTAACGTGTTTCGGGATACTTGGAATCACAAACCAAGATGCTAGAAACGACTTCTCAAGTGTTTTGGGATACTTGGAATTACAAACCAAGATGCTAGAAACGACTTTTAACGTGTTTCGGGATACTTGGAATCACAAACTAAGATGCTAGAAACGACTTTTAACGTGTTTCGGGATACTTGGATTTACAAACCAAGATGCTAGAAACGACTTTTAACGTGTTTCGGGACACTTGGAATCACAAACCAAGATGCTAGAAACGACTTTTAACGTGTTTCGGGATACTTGGAATCACAAACCAAGATGCTAGAAACGACTTTTAACGTGTTTCGGGATACTTGGAATCACAAACCAAGATGCTAGAAACGACTTCTCAAGTGTTTTGGGATACTTGGAATCACAAACCAAGATGCTAGAAACGACTTTTAACGTGTTTCGGGATACTTGGAATCACAAACCAAGATGCTAGAAACGACTTCTCAAGTGTTTTGGGATACTTGGAATTACAAACCAAGATGCTAGAAACGACTTTTAACGTGTTTCGGGATACTTGCAATCACAAACCAAGATGCTAGAAACGACTTTTAACGTGTTTCGGGATACTTGGAATCGCAAACCAAGATGCTAGAAACGACTTTTAACGTGTTTCGGGATACTTGGAATCACAAACCAAGATGCTAGAAACGACTTTCAACGTGTTTCGGGATACTTGGAATCACAAACTAAGATGCTAGAAACGACTTTTAACGTGTTTCGGGATACTTGGAATTACAAACCAAGATGCTAGAAACGACTTTTAACGTGTTTCGGGATACTTGGAATCACAAACCAAGATGCTAGAAACGACTTCTCAAGTGTTTTGGGATACTTGGAATTACAAACCAAGATGCTAGAAACGACTTTTAACGTGTTTCGGGATACTTGGAATCACAAACCAAGATGCTAGAAACGACTTCTCAAGTGTTTTGGGATACTTGGAATTACAAACCAAGATGCTAGAAACGACTTTTAACGTGTTTCGGGATACTTGCAATCACAAACCAAGATGCTAGAAACGACTTTTAACGTGTTTCGGGATACTTGGAATCGCAAACCAAGATGCTAGAAACGACTTTTAACGTGTTTCGGGATACTTGGAATCACAAACCAAGATGCTAGAAACGACTTTCAACGTGTTTCGGGATACTTGGAATCACAAACTAAGATGCTAAAAACGACTTTTAACGTGTTTCGGGATACTTGGAATTACAAACCAAGATGCTAGAAACGACTTTTAACGTGTTTCGGGATACTTGGAATCACAAACCAAGATGCTAGAAACGACTTCTCAAGTGTTTTGGGATACTTGGAATTACAAACCAAGATGCTAGAAACGACTTTTAACGTGTTTCGGGATACTTGCAATCACAAACCAAGATGCTAGAAACGACTTTTAACGTGTTTCGAGATACTTGGAATCGCAAACCAAGATGCTAGAAACGACTTTTAACGTGTTTCGGGATACTTGGAATCACAAACCAAGATGCTAGAAACGACTTTCAACGTGTTTCGGGATACTTGGAATCACAAACTAAGATGCTAGAAACGACTTTTAACGTGTTTCGGGATACTTGGAATTACAAACCAAGATGCTAGAAACGACTTTTAACGTGTTTCGGGATACTTGGAATCACAAACCAAGATGCTAGAAACGACTTCTCAAGTGTTTTGGGATACTTGGAATCACAAACCAAGATGCTAGAAACGACTTTTAACGTGTTTCGGGATACTTGGAATCACAAACCAAGATGCTAGAAACGTCTTTTAGCGTGTTTCGGGATACTTGGAATCACAAACCAAGATGCTAGAAACGACTTTTAACGTGTTTCGGGATACTTGCAATCACAAACCAAGATGCTAGAAACGACTTTTAACGTGTTTCGGGATACTTGGAATCACAAACCAAGATGCTAGAAACGACTTTTAACGTGTTTCGGGATACTTGGAATCACAAACCAAGATGCTAGAAACGACTTCTCAAGTGTTTTGGGATACTTGGAATTACAAACCAAGATGCTAGAAACGACTTTTAACGTGTTTCGGGATACTTGGAATCACAAACCAAGATGCTAGAAACGACTTCTCAAGTGTTTTGGGATACTTGGAATTACAAACCAAGATGCTAGAAACGACTTTTAACGTGTTTCGGGATACTTGGAATCACAAACCAAGATGCTAGAAACGACTTCTCAAGTGTTTTGGGATACTTGGAATTACAAACCAAGATGCTAGAAACGACTTTTAACGTGTTTCGGGATACTTGCAATCACAAACCAAGATGCTAGAAACGACTTTTAACGTGTTTCGGGATACTTGGAATCGCAAACCAAGATGCTAGAAACGACTTTTAACGTGTTTCGGGATACTTGGAATCACAAACCAAGATGCTAGAAACGACTTTCAACGTGTTTCGGGATACTTGGAATCACAAACTAAGATGCTAGAAACGACTTTTAACGTGTTTCGGGATACTTGGAATTACAAACCAAGATGCTAGAAACGACTTTTAACGTGTTTCGGGATACTTGGAATCACAAACCAAGATGCTAGAAACGACTTCTCAAGTGTTTTGGGATACTTGGAATCACAAACCAAGATGCTAGAAACGACTTTTAACGTGTTTCGGGATACTTGGATTCACAAACCAAGATGCTAGAAACGACTTCTCAAGTGTTTTGGGATACTTGGAATCACAAACCAAGATGCTAGAAACGACTTTTAACGTGTTTCGGGATACTTGGAATCACAAACTAAGATGCTAGAAACGACTTTTAACGTGTTTCGGGATACTTGGAATTACAAACCAAGATGCTAGAAACGACTTTTAACGTGTTTCGGGATACTTGGAATTACAAACTAAGATGCTAGAAACGACTTTTAACGTGTTTCGGGATACTTGGATTTACAAACCAAGATGCTAGAAACGACTTTCAACGTGTTTCGGGATACTTGGAATCACAAACTAAGATGCTAGAAACGACTTTTAACGTGTTTCGGGATACTTTGAATCACAAACCAAGATGCTAGAAACGACTTTTAACGTGTTTCGGGATACTTGGAATCACAAACCAAGATGCTAGAAACGACTTCTCAAGTGTTTTGGGATACTTGGAATTACAAACCAAGATGCTAGAAACGACTTTTAACGTGTTTCGGGACACTTGGAATCACAAACCAAGATGCTAGAAACGACTTTTAACGTGTTTCGGGATACTTGCAATCACAAACCAAGATGCTAGAAACGACTTTTAACGTGTTTCGGGATACTTGGAATCACAAACCAAGATGCTAGAAACGACTTCTCAAGTGTTTTGGGATACTTGGAATCACAAACCAAGATGCTAGAAACGACTTTTAACGTGTTTCGGGATACTTGGAATCACAAACCAAGATGCTAGAAACGACTTCTCAAGTGTTTTGGGATACTTGGAATTACAAACCAAGATGCTAGAAACGACTTTTAACGTGTTTCGGGATACTTGCAATCACAAACCAAGATGCTAGAAACGACTTTTAACGTGTTTCGGGATACTTGGAATCGCAAACCAAGATGCTAGAAACGACTTTTAACGTGTTTCGGGATACTTGGAATCACAAACCAAGATGCTAGAAACGACTTTCAACGTGTTTCGGGATACTTGGAATCACAAACTAAGATGCTAGAAACGACTTTTAACGTGTTTCGGGATACTTGGAATTACAAACCAAGATGCTAGAAACGACTTTTAACGTGTTTCGGGATACTTGGAATCACAAACCAAGATGCTAGAAACGACTTCTCAAGTGTTTTGGGATACTTGGAATTACAAACCAAGATGCTAGAAACGACTTTTAACGTGTTTCGGGATACTTGGAATCACAAACCAAGATGCTAGAAACGACTTCTCAAGTGTTTTGGGATACTTGGAATTACAAACCAAGATGCTAGAAACGACTTTTAACGTGTTTCGGGATACTTGCAATCACAAACCAAGATGCTAGAAACGACTTTTAACGTGTTTCGGGATACTTGGAATCGCAAACCAAGATGCTAGAAACGACTTTTAACGTGTTTCGGGATACTTGGAATCACAAACCAAGATGCTAGAAACGACTTTCAACGTGTTTCGGGATACTTGGAATCACAAACTAAGATGCTAGAAACGACTTTTAACGTGTTTCGGGATACTTGGAATTACAAACCAAGATGCTAGAAACGACTTTTAACGTGTTTCGGGATACTTGGAATCACAAACCAAGATGCTAGAAACGACTTCTCAAGTGTTTTGGGATACTTGGAATTACAAACCAAGATGCTAGAAACGACTTTTAACGTGTTTCGGGATACTTGCAATCACAAACCAAGATGCTAGAAACGACTTTTAACGTGTTTCGGGATACTTGGAATCGCAAACCAAGATGCTAGAAACGACTTTTAACGTGTTTCGGGATACTTGGAATCACAAACCAAGATGCTAGAAACGACTTTCAACGTGTTTCGGGATACTTGGAATCACAAACTAAGATGCTAGAAACGACTTTTAACGTGTTTCGGGATACTTGGAATTACAAACCAAGATGCTAGAAACGACTTTTAACGTGTTTCGGGATACTTGGAATCACAAACCAAGATGCTAGAAACGACTTCTCAAGTGTTTTGGGATACTTGGAATCACAAACCAAGATGCTAGAAACGACTTTTAACGTGTTTCGGGATACTTGGAATCACAAACCAAGATGCTAGAAACGTCTTTTAGCGTGTTTCGGGATACTTGGAATCACAAACCAAGATGCTAGAAACGACTTTTAACGTGTTTCGGGATACTTGCAATCACAAACCAAGATGCTAGAAACGACTTTTAACGTGTTTCGGGATACTCGGAATCACAAACCAAGATGCTAGAAACGACTTTTAACGTGTTTCGGGATACTTGGAATCACAAACCAAGATGCTAGAAACGACTTCTCAAGTGTTTTGGGATACTTGGAATTACAAACCAAGATGCTAGAAACGACTTTTAACGTGTTTCGGGATACTTGGAATCACAAACCAAGATGCTAGAAACGACTTCTCAAGTGTTTTGGGATACTTGGAATTACAAACCAAGATGCTAGAAACGACTTTTAACGTGTTTCGGGATACTTGGAATCACAAACCAAGATGCTAGAAACGACTTCTCAAGTGTTTTGGGATACTTGGAATTACAAACCAAGATGCTAGAAACGACTTTTAACGTGTTTCGGGATACTTGCAATCACAAACCAAGATGCTAGAAACGACTTTTAACGTGTTTCGGGATACTTGGAATCGCAAACCAAGATGCTAGAAACGACTTCTCAAGTGTTTTGGGATACTTGGAATCACAAACCAAGATGCTAGAAACGACTTTTAACGTGTTTCGGGATACTTGGAATCACAAACCAAGATGCTAGAAACGTCTTTTAGCGTGTTTCGGGATACTTGGAATCACAAACCAAGATGCTAGAAACGACTTTTAACGTGTTTCGGGATACTTGGAATCACAAACCAAGATGCTAGAAACGTCTTTTAGCGTGTTTCGGGATACTTGGAATCACAAACCAAGATGCTAGAAACGTCTTTTAGCGTGTTTCGGGATACTTGGAATCACAAACCAAGATGCTAGAAACGACTTTTAACGTGTTTCGGGATACTTGCAATCACAAACCAAGATGCTAGAAACGACTTTCAACGTGTTTCGGGATACTTGGAATCACAAACCAAGATGCTAGAAACGACTTTTAACGTGTTTCGGGATACTTGGAATCACAAACCAAGATGCTAGAAACGACTTCTCAAGTGTTTTGGGATACTTGGAATTACAAACCAAGATGCTAGAAACGACTTTTAACGTGTTTCGGGATACTTGGAATCACAAACCAAGATGCTAGAAACGACTTCTCAAGTGTTTTGGGATACTTGGAATTACAAACCAAGATGCTAGAAACGACTTTTAACGTGTTTCGGGATACTTGGAATCACAAACCAAGATGCTAGAAACGACTTCTCAAGTGTTTTGGGATACTTGGAATCACAAACCAAGATGCTAGAAACGACTTTTAACGTGTTTCGGGATACTTGGAATCACAAACCAAGATGCTAGAAACGTCTTTTAGCGTGTTTCGGGATACTTGGAATCACAAACCAAGATGCTAGAAACGACTTTTAACGTGTTTCGGGATACTTGGAATCACAAACCAAGATGCTAGAAACGTCTTTTAGCGTGTTTCGGGATACTTGGAATCACAAACCAAGATGCTAGAAACGACTTTTAACGTGTTTCGGGATACTTGCAATCACAAACCAAGATGCTAGAAACGACTTTCAACGTGTTTCGGGATACTTGGAATCACAAACCAAGATGCTAGAAACGACTTTTAACGTGTTTCGGGATACTTGGAATCACAAACCAAGATGCTAGAAACGACTTCTCAAGTGTTTTGGGATACTTGGAATTACAAACCAAGATGCTAGAAACGACTTTTAACGTGTTTCGGGATACTTGGAATCACAAACCAAGATGCTAGAAACGACTTCTCAAGTGTTTTGGGATACTTGGAATTACAAACCAAGATGCTAGAAACGACTTTTAACGTGTTTCGGGATACTTGCAATCACAAACCAAGATGCTAGAAACGACTTTTAACGTGTTTCGGGATACTTGGAATCGCAAACCAAGATGCTAGAAACGACTTTTAACGTGTTTCGGGATACTTGGAATCACAAACCAAGATGCTAGAAACGACTTTCAACGTGTTTCGGGATACTTGGAATCACAAACTAAGATGCTAGAAACGACTTTTAACGTGTTTCGGGATACTTGGAATTACAAACCAAGATGCTAGAAACGACTTTTAACGTGTTTCGGGATACTTGGAATCACAAACCAAGATGCTAGAAACGACTTCTCAAGTGTTTTGGGATACTTGGAATCACAAACCAAGATGCTAGAAACGACTTTTAACGTGTTTCGGGATACTTGGATTCACAAACCAAGATGCTAGAAACGACTTCTCAAGTGTTTTGGGATACTTGGAATTACAAACCAAGATGCTAGAAACGACTTTTAACGTGTTTCGGGATACTTGCAATCACAAACCAAGATGCTAGAAACGACTTTTAACGTGTTTCGGGATACTTGGATTTACAAACCAAGATGCTAGAAACGACTTTCAACGTGTTTCGGGATACTTGGAATTACAAACCAAGATGCTAGAAACGACTTTTAACGTGTTTCGGGATACTTGGATTTACAAACCAAGATGCTAGAAACGTCTTTTAGCGTGTTTCGGGATACTTGGAATCACAAACCAAGATGCTAGAAACGACTTTTAAAGTGTTTTGGGATACTTGGAATCGCAAACCAAGATGCTAGAAACGACTTTTAACGTGTTTCGGGATACTTGGAATCACAAACCAAGATGCTAGAAACGACTTTCAACGTGTTTCGGGATACTTGGAATCACAAACTAAGATGCTAGAAACGACTTTTAACGTGTTTCGGGATACTTGGAATTACAAACCAAGATGCTAGAAACGACTTTTAACGTGTTTCGGGATACTTGGAATCACAAACCAAGATGCTAGAAACGACTTCTCAAGTGTTTTGGGATACTTGGAATCACAAACCAAGATGCTAGAAACGACTTTTAACGTGTTTCGGGATACTTGGAATCACAAACCAAGATGCTAGAAACGTCTTTTAGCGTGTTTCGGGATACTTGGAATCACAAACCAAGATGCTAGAAACGACTTTTAACGTGTTTCGGGATACTTGCAATCACAAACCAAGATGCTAGAAACGACTTTTAACGTGTTTCGGGATACTTGGAATCACAAACCAAGATGCTAGAAACGACTTTTAACGTGTTTCGGGATACTTGGAATCACAAACCAAGATGCTAGAAACGACTTCTCAAGTGTTTTGGGATACTTGGAATTACAAACCAAGATGCTAGAAACGACTTTTAACGTGTTTCGGGATACTTGGAATCACAAACCAAGATGCTAGAAACGACTTCTCAAGTGTTTTGGGATACTTGGAATCACAAACCAAGATGCTAGAAACGACTTTTAACGTGTTTCGGGATACTTGGAATTACAAACCAAGATGCTAGAAACGACTTTTAACGTGTTTCGGGATACTTGGAATCACAAACCAAGATGCTAGAAACGACTTCTCAAGTGTTTTGGGATACTTGGAATTACAAACCAAGATGCTAGAAACGACTTTTAACGTGTTTCGGGATACTTGGAATTACAAACCAAGATGCTAGAAACGACTTTTAACGTGTTTCGGGATACTTGGATTTACAAACCAAGATGCTAGAAACGACTTTCAACGTGTTTCGGGATACTTGGAATCACAAACTAAGATGCTAGAAACGACTTTTAACGTGTTTCGGGATACTTTGAATCACAAACCAAGATGCTAGAAACGACTTTTAACGTGTTTCGGGATACTTGGAATCACAAACCAAGATGCTAGAAACGACTTTTAACGTGTTTCGGGATACTTGGAATTACAAACCAAGATGCTAGAAACGACTTTTAACGTGTTTCGGGATACTTGGAATTACAAACCAAGATGCTAGAAACGACTTTTAACGTGTTTCGGGATACTTGGAATCACAAACCAAGATGCTAGAAACGACTTCTCAAGTGTTTTGGGATACTTGGAATTACAAACCAAGATGCTAGAAACGACTTTTAACGTGTTTCGGGATACTTGGAATTACAAACCAAGATGCTAGAAACGACTTTTAACGTGTTTCGGGATACTTGGATTTACAAACCAAGATGCTAGAAACGTCTTTTAGCGTGTTTCGGGATACTTGGAATCACAAACCAAGATGCTAGAAACGACTTTTAACGTGTTTCGGGATACTTGCAATCACAAACCAAGATGCTAGAAACGACTTCTCAAGTGTTTCGGGATACTTGGAATTACAAACCAAGATGCTAGAAACGACTTTTAACGTGTTTCGGGATACTTGGAATCACAAACCAAGATGCTAGAAACGACTTCTCAAGTGTTTTGGGATACTTGGAATTACAAACCAAGATGCTAGAAACGACTTTTAACGTGTTTCGGGATACTTGGAATCACAAACCAAGATGCTAGAAACGTCTTTTAGCGTGTTTCGGGATACTTGGAATCACAAACCAAGATGCTAGAAACGACTTTTAACGTGTTTCGGGATACTTGCAATCACAAACCAAGATGCTAGAAACGACTTCTCAAGTGTTTTGGGATACTTGGAATTACAAACCAAGATGCTAGAAACGACTTTTAACGTGTTTCGGGATACTTGGAATCACAAACCAAGATGCTAGAAACGACTTTTAACGTGTTTCGGGATACTTGGAATCACAAACCAAGATGCTAGAAACGTCTTTTAGCGTGTTTCGGGATACTTGGAATCACAAACCAAGATGCTAGAAACGACTTTTAACGTGTTTCGGGATACTTGCAATCACAAACCAAGATGCTAGAAACGACTTTTAACGTGTTTCGGGATACTTGGAATCACAAACCAAGATGCTAGAAACGACTTTTAACGTGTTTCGGGATACTTGGAATCACAAACCAAGATGCTAGAAACGACTTCTCAAGTGTTTTGGGATACTTGGAATTACAAACCAAGATGCTAGAAACGACTTTTAACGTGTTTCGGGATACTTGGAATCACAAACCAAGATGCTAGAAACGACTTCTCAAGTGTTTTGGGATACTTGGAATCACAAACCAAGATGCTAGAAACGACTTTTAACGTGTTTCGGGATACTTGGAATTACAAACCAAGATGCTAGAAACGACTTTTAACGTGTTTCGGGATACTTGGAATCACAAACCAAGATGCTAGAAACGACTTCTCAAGTGTTTTGGGATACTTGGAATTACAAACCAAGATGCTAGAAACGACTTTTAACGTGTTTCGGGATACTTGGAATTACAAACCAAGATGCTAGAAACGACTTTTAACGTGTTTCGGGATACTTGGATTTACAAACCAAGATGCTAGAAACGACTTTCAACGTGTTTCGGGATACTTGGAATCACAAACTAAGATGCTAGAAACGACTTTTAACGTGTTTCGGGATACTTGGAATCACAAACCAAGATGCTAGAAACGACTTTTAACGTGTTTCGGGATACTTGGAATTACAAACCAAGATGCTAGAAACGACTTTTAACGTGTTTCGGGATACTTTGAATCACAAACCAAGATGCTAGAAACGACTTTTAACGTGTTTCGGGATACTTGGATTTGCAAACAAAGATGCTAGAAACGACTTTCAACGTGTTTCGGGATACTTGGAATCACAAACTAAGATGCTAGAAACGACTTTCAACGTGTTTCGGGATACTTGGAATCACAAACTAAGATGCTAGAAACGACTTTTAACGTGTTTCGGGATACTTGGAATCACAAACCAAGATGCTAGAAACGACTTTTAACGTGTTTCGGGATACTTGGAATTACAAACCAAGATGCTAGAAACGACTTTTAACGTGTTTCGGGATACTTTGAATCACAAACCAAGATGCTAGAAACGACTTTTAACGTGTTTCGGGATTCTTGGATTTGCAAACAAAGATGCTAGAAAAGACTTTTAACGTGTTTCGGGATACTTGGAATCACAAACTAAGATGCTAGAAACGACTTTCAACGTGTTTCGGGATACTTGGAATCACAAACTAAGATGCTAGAAACGACTTTTAACGTGTTTCGGGATACTTGGAATCACAAACCAAGATGCTAGAAACGACTTTTAACGTGTTTCGGGATACTTGCAATCACAAACCAAGATGCTAGAAACGACTTCTCAAGTGTTTCGGGATACTTGGAATTACAAACCAAGATGCTAGAAACGACTTTTAACGTGTTTCGGGATACTTGGAACCACAAACCAAGATGCTAGAAACGTCTTTTAGCGTGTTTCGGGATACTTGCAATCACAAACCAAGATGCTAGAAACGACTTTTAACGTGTTTCGGGATACGTGGAATCACAAACCTAGATGCTAGAAACGACTTTTAAAGTGATTCGGGATACTTGGGATGACGACCCAAGATGCTAGAAACTACTTTTAAAGTGATTCGGGATACTTGGGATGACGACCCAAGATGCTAGAAACTACTTTTGAAGTGTTTCGGGATACTTGATATCACAAACCAAGATGCTAGAAACGACTTTTAACGTGTTTCGGGATACTTGCAATCACAAACCAAGATGCTAGAAACGACTTCTCAAGTGTTTCGGGATACTTGGAATTACAAACCAAGATGCTAGAAACGACTTTCAACGTGTTTCGGGATACTTGGAATCACAAACCAAGATGCTAGAAACGACTTTTAACGTGTTTCGGGATACTTGGAATCACAAAATAAGATGCTAGAAACGACTTTTAACGTGTTTCGGGATACTTGGAATCACAAACCAAGATGCTAGAAACGACTTTCAACGTGTTTCGGGATACTTGGAATCACAAACTAAGATGCTAGAACCGGCTTTTAACGTGTTTCGGGATACTTGGAATCAGAAACCAAGATGCTAGAACCGGCTTTTAACGTGTTTCGGGATACTTGGAATCACAAACCAAGATGCTAGAAACGACTTTCAACGTGTTTCGGGATACTTGGAATTACAAACCAAGATGCTAGAAACGACTTTTAACGTGTTTCGGGATACTTGGAATCACAAACCAAGATGCTAGAAACGACTTTTAACGTGTTTCGGGATACTTGGAATCACAAACCAAGATGCTAGAAACGACTTTTAACGTGTTTCGGGATACTTGCAATCACAAACCAAGATGCTAGAAACGACTTTCAACGTGTTTCGGGATACTTGCAATCACAAACCAAGATGCTAGAAACGACTTCTCAAGTGTTTCGGGATACTTGGAATTACAAACCAAGATGCTAGAAACGACTTTTAACGTGTTTCGGGATACTTATAATCACAAACCAAGATGCTAGAAACGTCTTTTAGCGTGTTTCGGGATACTTGCAATCACAAACCAAGATGCTAGAAACGACTTTTAACGTGTTTCGGGATACGTGGAATCACAAACCTAGATGCTAGAAACGACTTTTAAAGTGATTCGGGATACTTGGGATGACGACCCAAGATGCTAGAAACTACTTTTAAAGTGATTCGGGATACTTGGGATGACGACCCAAGATGCTAGAAACTACTTTTGAAGTGTTTCGGGATACTTGATATCACAAACCAAGATGCTAGAAACGACTTTTAACGTGTTTCGGGATACTTGCAATCACAAACCAAGATGCTAGAAACGACTTCTCAAGTGTTTCGGGATACTTGGAATTACAAACCAAGATGCTAGAAACGACTTTCAACGTGTTTCGGGATACTTGGAATCACAAACCAAGATGCTAGAAACGACTTTTAACGTGTTTCGGGATACTTGGAATCACAAAATAAGATGCTAGAAACGACTTTTAACGTGTTTCGGGATACTTGGAATCACAAACCAAGATGCTAGAACCGGCTTTTAACGTGTTTCGGGATACTTGGAATCACAAACCAAGATGCTAGAAACGACTTTCAACGTGTTTCGGGATACTTGGAATTACAAACCAAGATGCTAGAAACGACTTTTAACGTGTTTCGGGATACTTGGAATCACAAACCAAGATGCTAGAAACGACTTTTAACGTGTTTCGGGATACTTGGAATTACAAACCAAGATGCTAGAAACGACTTTTAACGTGTTTCGGGATACTTGCAATCACAAACCAAGATGCTAGAAACGACTTTCAACGTGTTTCGGGATAATTGGAATCACAAATTAAGATGCTAGAAACGACTTTTAACGTGTTTCGGGATACTTGGAATCACAAACCAAGATGCTAGAAACGACTTTTAACGTGTTTCGGGATACTTGGAATCACAAACTAAGATGCTAGAACCGGCTTTTAACGTTTTTCGGGATACTTGGAATCACAAACCAAGATGCTAGAACCGGCTTTTAACGTGTTTCGGGATACTTGGAATCACAAACCAAGATGCTAGAAACGACTTTCAACGTGTTTCGGGATACTTGGAATCACAAACCAAGATGCTAGAAACGACTTTTAACGTGTTTCGGGATACTTGGAGTCACAAACCAAGATGCTAGAAACGACTTTCAACGTGTTTCGGGATACTTGGAATCACAAACCAAGATGCTAGAAACGACTTTTAACGTGTTTCGGGATACTTGGAATCACAAACCTAGATGCTAGAAACGACTTTTAACGTGTTTCGGGATACTTGGAATCACAAACCAAGATGCTAGAAACGACTTTTAACGTGTTTCGGGATACTTGCAATCACAAACCAAGATGCTAGAAACGACTTTCAACGTGTTTCGGGATAATTGGAATCACAAATTAAGATGCTAGAAACGACTTTTAACGTGTTTCGGGATACTTGGAATCACAAACCAAGATGCTAGAAACGACTTTTAACGTGTTTCGGGACACTTGGAATCACAAACCAAGATGCTAGAAACGACTTTTAACGTGTTTCGGGATACTTGGAATCACAAACCAAGATGCTAGAAACGACTTTCAACGTGTTTCGGGATACTTGGAATCACAAACCAAGATGCTAGAAACGACTTTTAACGTGTTTCGGGATACTTGGAATCACAAACCTAGATGCTAGAAACGACTTTTAACGTGTTTCGGGATACTTGGAATCACAAACCAAGATGCTAGAAACGACTTTTAACGTGTTTCGGGATACTTGCAATCACAAACCAAGATGCTAGAAACGACTTTCAACGTGTTTCGGGATACTTGGAATCACAAACCAAGATGCTAGAAACGACTTTTAACGTGTTTCGGGATACTTGGAATCACAAACCTAGATGCTAGAAACGACTTTTAACGTGTTTCGGGATACTTGGAATCACAAACCAAGATGCTAGAAACGACTTTTAACGTGTTTCGGGATACTTGCAATCACAAACCAAGATGCTAGAAACGACTTTCAACGTGTTTCGGGATAATTGGAATCACAAATTAAGATGCTAGAAACGACTTTTAACGTGTTTCGGGATACTTGGAATCACAAACCAAGATGCTAGAAACGACTTTCAACGTGTTTCGGGATACTTGGAATCACAAACCTAGATGCTAGAAACGACTTTTAACGTGTTTCGGGATACTTGGAGTCACAAACCAAGATGCTAGAAACGACTTTCAACGTGTTTCGGGATACTTGGAATCACAAACCAAGATGCTAGAAACGACTTTTAACGTGTTTCGGGATACTTGGAATCACAAACCTAGATGCTAGAAACGACTTTTAACGTGTTTCGGGATACTTGGAATCACAAACCAAGATGCTAGAAACGACTTTTAACGTGTTTCGGGATACTTGCAATCACAAACCAAGATGCTAGAAACGACTTTCAACGTGTTTCGGGATACTTGGAATCACAAACCTAGATGCTAGAAACGACTTTTAACGTGTTTCGGGATACTTGGAGTCACAAACCAAGATGCTAGAAACGACTTTCAACGTGTTTCGGGATACTTGGAATCACAAACCAAGATGCTAGAAACGACTTTTAACGTGTTTCGGGATACTTGGAATCACAAACCAAGATGCTAGAAACGACTTTTAACGTGTTTCGGGATACTTGGAATCACAAACCAAGATGCTAGAAACGACTTTTAACGTGTTTCGGGATAATTGGAATCACAAATTAAGATGCTAGAAACGACTTTTAACGTGTTTCGGGATACTTGGAATCACAAACCAAGATGCTAGAAACGACTTTTAACGTGTTTCGGGACACTTGGAATCACAAACCAAGATGCTAGAAACGACTTTTAACGTGTTTCGGGGTACTTGGAATCACAAACCAAGATGCTAGAAACGACTTTCAACGTGTTTCGGGATACTTGGAATCACAAACCAAGATGCTAGAAACGACTTTCAACGTGTTTCGGGATACTTGGAGTCACAAACCAAGATGCTAGAAACGACTTTCAACGTGTTTCGGGATACTTGGAATCACAAACCAAGATGCTAGAAACGACTTTTAACGTGTTTCGGGATACTTGGAATCACAAACCTAGATGCTAGAAACGACTTTTAACGTGTTTCGGGATACTTGGAATCACAAACCAAGATGCTAGAAACGACTTTTAACGTGTTTCGGGATACTTGCAATCACAAACCAAGATGCTAGAAACGACTTTCAACGTGTTTCGGGATAATTGGAATCACAAATTAAGATGCTAGAAACGACTTTTAACGTGTTTCGGGATACTTGCAATCACAAACCAAGATGCTAGAAACGACTTTCAACGTGTTTCGGGATACTTGGAATCACAAACCAAGATGCTAGAAACGACTTTTAACGTGTTTCGGGACACTTGGAATCACAAACCAAGATGCTAGAAACGACTTTTAACGTGTTTCGGGGTACTTGGAATCACAAACCAAGATGCTAGAAACGACTTTCAACGTGTTTCGGGATACTTGGAATCACAAACCTAGATGCTAGAAACGACTTTTAACGTGTTTCGGGATACTTGGAGTCACAAACCAAGATGCTAGAAACGACTTTCAACGTGTTTCGGGATACTTGGAATCACAAACCAAGATGCTAGAAACGACTTTTAACGTGTTTCGGGATACTTGGAATCACAAACCTAGATGCTAGAAACGACTTTTAACGTGTTTCGGGATACTTGGAATCACAAACCAAGATGCTAGAAACGACTTTTAACGTGTTTCGGGATACTTGCAATCACAAACCAAGATGCTAGAAACGACTTTCAACGTGTTTCGGGATACTTGGAATCACAAACCTAGATGCTAGAAACGACTTTTAACGTGTTTCGGGATACTTGGAATCACAAACCAAGATGCTAGAAACGACTTTCAACGTGTTTCGGGATAATTGGAATCACAAATTAAGATGCTAGAAACGACTTTTAACGTGTTTCGGGATACTTGGAATCACAAACCAAGATGCTAGAAACGACTTTTAACGTGTTTCGGGACACTTGGAATCACAAACCAAGATGCTAGAAACGACTTTTAACGTGTTTCGGGGTACTTGGAATCACAAACCAAGATGCTAGAAACGACTTTCAACGTGTTTCGGGATACTTGGAATCACAAACCAAGATGCTAGAAACGACTTTTAACGTGTTTCGGGATACTTGGAATCACAAACCTAGATGCTAGAAACGACTTTTAACGTGTTTCGGGATACTTGGAATCACAAACCAAGATGCTAGAAACGACTTTTAACGTGTTTCGGGATACTTGCAATCACAAACCAAGATGCTAGAAACGACTTTCAACGTGTTTCGGGATACTTGGAATCACAAACCTAGATGCTAGAAACGACTTTTAACGTGTTTCGGGATACTTGGAATCACAAACCAAGATGCTAGAAACGACTTTCAACGTGTTTCGGGATACTTGGAATCACAAACCAAGATGCTAGAAACGACTTTTAAAGTGTTTCGGGATACTTGGAATCACAAACCAAGATGCTAGAAACGACTTTTAACGTGTTTCGGGATACTTGGAATCACAAACCTAGATGCTAGAAACGACTTTTAACGTGTTTCGGGATACTTGGAGTCACAAACCAAGATGCTAGAAACGACTTTCAACGTGTTTCGGGATACTTGGAATCACAAACCAAGATGCTAGAAACGACTTTTAACGTGTTTCGGGATACTTGGAATCACAAACCTAGATGCTAGAAACGACTTTTAACGTGTTTCGGGATACTTGGAATCACAAACCAAGATGCTAGAAACGACTTTTAACGTGTTTCGGGATACTTGCAATCACAAACCAAGATGCTAGAAACGACTTTCAACGTGTTTCGGGATACTTGGAATCACAAACCTAGATGCTAGAAACGACTTTTAACGTGTTTCGGGATACTTGGAGTCACAAACCAAGATGCTAGAAACGACTTTCAACGTGTTTCGGGATACTTGGAATCACAAACCAAGATGCTAGAAACGACTTTTAACGTGTTTCGGGGTACTTGGAATCACAAACCAAGATGCTAGAAACGGCTTTCAACGTGTTTCGGGATACTTGGAATCACAAACCAAGATGCTAGAAACGACTTTTAACGTGTTTCGGGATACTTGGAATCACAAACCTAGATGCTAGAAACGACTTTTAACGTGTTTCGGGATACTTGGAGTCACAAACCAAGATGCTAGAAACGACTTTCAACGTGTTTCGGGATACTTGGAATCACAAACCTAGATGCTAGAAACGACTTTCAACGTGTTTCGGGATACTTGGAATCACAAACCAAGATGCTAGAAACGACTTTTAACGTGTTTCGGGATGCTTGGAATCACAAACCTAGATGCTAGAAACGACTTTTAACGTGTTTCGGGACACTTGGAATCACAAACCAAGATGCTAGAAACGACTTTTAACGTGTTTCGGGGTACTTGGAATCACAAACCAAGATGCTAGAAACGGCTTTCAACGTGTTTCGGGATACTTGGAATCACAAACCAAGATGCTAGAAACGACTTTTAACGTGTTTCGGGATACTTGGAATCACAAACCTAGATGCTAGAAACGACTTTTAACGTGTTTCGGGATACTTGGAGTCACAAACCAAGATGCTAGAAACGACTTTTAACGTGTTTCGGGATACTTGGAATCACAAACCTAGATGCTAGAAACGACTTTCAACGTGTTTCGGGATACTTGGAATCACAAACCAAGATGCTAGAAACGACTTTTAACGTGTTTCGGGATGCTTGGAATCACAAACCTAGATGCTAGAAACGACTTTTAACGTGTTTCGGGACACTTGGAATCACAAACCAAGATGCTAGAAACGACTTTTAACGTGTTTCGGGGTACTTGGAATCACAAACCAAGATGCTAGAAACGACTTTTAACGTGTTTCGGGATAATTGGAGTCACAAATTAAGATGCTAGAAACGACTTTTAACGTGTTTCGGGATACTTGCAATCACAAACCAAGATGCTAGAAACGACTTTCAACGTGTTTCGGGATAATTGGAATCACAAATTAAGATGCTAGAAACGACTTTTAACGTGTTTCGGGATACTTGCAATCACAAACCAAGATGCTAGAAACGACTTTTAACGTGTTTCGGGATACTTGGAATCACAAACCAAGATGCTAGAAACGACTTTTAACGTGTTTCGGGGTACTTGGAATCACAAACCAAGATGCTAGAAACGACTTTCAACGTGTTTCGGGATACTTGGAATCACAAACCTAGATGCTAGAAACGACTTTTAACGTGTTTCCGGATAATTGGAGTCACAAATTAAGATGCTAGAAACGACTTTTAACGTGTTTCGGGATACTTGGAATCACAAACCAAGATGCTAGAAACGACTTTTAACGTGTTTCGGGATAATTGGAGTCACAAATTAAGATGCTAGAAACGACTTTTAACGTGTTTCGGGATACTTGGAATTACAAACCAAGATGCTAGAAACGACTTTTAACGTGTTTCGGGATACTTGGAATCACAAACCAAGATGCTAGAAACGACTTTTAACGTGTTTCGGGATACTTGGAGTCACAAACCGAGATGCTAGAAACGACTTTCAACGTGTTTCGGGATACTTGGAATCACAAACCAAGATGCTAGAAACGACTTTTAACGTGTTTCGGGATACTTGGAATCACAAACCTAGATGCTAGAAACGACTTTTAACGTGTTTCGGGATACTTGGAATCACAAACCAAGATGCTAGAAACGACTTTTAACGTGTTTCGGGATACTTGCAATCACAAACCAAGATGCTAGAAACGACTTTCAACGTGTTTCGGGATACTTGGAATCACAAACCTAGATGCTAGAAACGACTTTTAACGTGTTTCGGGATACTTGGAATCACAAACCAAGATGCTAGAAACGACTTTCAACGTGTTTCGGGACACTTGGAATCACAAACCAAGATGCTAGAAACGACTTTTAACGTGTTTCGGGGTACTTGGAATCACAAACCAAGATGCTAGAAACGACTTTCAACGTGTTTCGGGATACTTGGAATCACAAACCAAGATGCTAGAAACGACTTTCAACGTGTTTCGGGATACTTGGAGTCACAAACCAAGATGCTAGAAACGACTTTCAACGTGTTTCGGGATACTTGGAATCACAAACCAAGATGCTAGAAACGACTTTTAACGTGTTTCGGGGTACTTGGAATCACAAACCAAGATGCTAGAAACGACTTTCAACGTGTTTCGGGATACTTGGAATCACAAACCTAGATGCTAGAAACGACTTTTAACGTGTTTCGGGATACTTGGAGTCACAAACCAAGTTGCTAGAAACGACTTTCAACGTGTTTCGGGATACTTGGAATCACAAACCTAGATGCTAGAAACGACTTTTAACGTGTTTCGGGATACTTGGAATCACAAACCAAGATGCTAGAAACGACTTTCAACGTGTTTCGGGATACTTGGAATCACAAAGCTAGATGCTAGAAACGACTTTTAACGTGTTTCGGGATACTTGGAGTCACAAACCAAGATGCTAGAAACGACTTTCAACGTGTTTCGGGATACTTGGAATCACAAACCAAGATGCTAGAAATGACTTTTAACGTGTTTCGGGATACTTGGAATCACAAACCTAGATGCTAGAAACGACTTTTAACGTGTTTCGGGATACTTGGAATCACAAACCAAGATGCTAGAAACGACTTTCAACGTGTTTCGGGATAATTGGAATCACAAATTAAGATGCTAGAAACGACTTTTAACGTGTTTCGGGATACTTGGAATTACAAACCAAGATGCTAGAAACGACTTTTAACGTGTTTCGGGACACTTGGAATCACAAACCAAGATGCTAGAAACGACTTTTAACGTGTTTCGGGGTACTTGGAATCACAAACCAAGATGCTAGAAACGACTTTCAACGTGTTTCGGGATACTTGGAATCACAAACCAAGATGCTAGAAACGACTTTCAACGTGTTTCGGGATACTTGGAGTCACAAACCAAGATGCTAGAAACGACTTTCAACGTGTTTCGGGATACTTGGAATCACAAACCAAGATGCTAGAAACGACTTTTAACGTGTTTCGGGATACTTGGAATCACAAACCAAGATGCTAGAAACGACTTTTAACGTGTTTCGGGATACTTGGAATCACAAACCTAGATGCTAGAAACGACTTTTAACGTGTTTCGGGATACTTGGAATCACAAACCTAGATGCTAGAAACGACTTTTAACGTGTTTCGGGATACTTGGAATCACAAACCAAGATGCTAGAAACGACTTTTAACGTGTTTCGGGATAATTGGAATCACAAATTAAGATGCTAGAAACGACTTTTAACGTGTTTCGGGATAATTGGAATCACAAATTAAGATGCTAGAAACGACTTTTAACGTGTTTCGGGATACTTGGAATCACAAACCAAGATGCTAGAAACGACTTTTAACGTGTTTCGGGACACTTGGAATCACAAACCAAGATGCTAGAAACGACTTTTAACGTGTTTCGGGTTACTTGGAATCACAAACCAAGATGCTAGAAACGACTTTCAACGTGTTTCGGGATACTTGGAATCACAAACCAAGATGCTAGAAACGACTTTCAACGTGTTTCGGGATACTTGGAGTCACAAACCAAGATGCTAGAAACGACTTTCAACGTGTTTCGGGATACTTGGAATCACAAACCAAGATGCTAGAAACGACTTTTAACGTGTTTCGGGATACTTGGAGTCACAAACCAAGATGCTAGAAACGACTTTCAACGTGTTTCGGGATACTTGGAATCACAAACCAAGATGCTAGAAATGACTTTTAACGTGTTTCGGGATACTTGGAATCACAAACCTAGATGCTAGAAACGACTTTTAACGTGTTTCGGGATACTTGGAATCACAAACCAAGATGCTAGAAACGACTTTCAACGTGTTTCGGGATAATTGGAATCACAAATTAAGATGCTAGAAACGACTTTTAACGTGTTTCGGGATAATTGGAATCACAAATTAAGATGCTAGAAACGACTTTTAACGTGTTTCGGGATACTTGGAATCACAAACCAAGATGCTAGAAACGACTTTTAACGTGTTTCGGGACACTTGGAATCACAAACCAAGATGCTAGAAACGACTTTTAACGTGTTTCGGGGTACTTGGAATCACAAACCAAGATGCTAGAAACGACTTTCAACGTGTTTCGGGATACTTGGAATCACAAACCAAGATGCTAGAAACGACTTTTAACGTGTTTCGGGATACTTGGAATCACAAACCTAGATGCTAGAAACGACTTTTAACGTGTTTCGGGATACTTGGAGTCACAAACCAAGATGCTAGAAACGACTTTCAACGTGTTTCGGGATACTTGGAATCACAAACCAAGATGCTAGAAACGACTTTTAACGTGTTTCGGGATACTTGGAATCACAAACCTAGATGCTAGAAACGACTTTTAACGTGTTTCGGGATACTTGGAATCACAAACCAAGATGCTAGAAACGACTTTTAACGTGTTTCGGGATACTTGCAATCACAAACCAAGATGCTAGAAACGACTTTCAACGTGTTTCGGGATACTTGGAATCACAAACCTAGATGCTAGAAACGACTTTTAACGTGTTTCGGGACACTTGGAATCACAAACCAAGATGCTAGAAACGACTTTTAACGTGTTTCGGGGTACTTGGAATCACAAACCAAGATGCTAGAAACGACTTTCAACGTGTTTCGGGATACTTGGAATCACAAACCAAGATGCTAGAAACGACTTTTAACGTGTTTCGGGATACTTGGAATCACAAACCTAGATGCTAGAAACGACTTTTAACGTGTTTCGGGATACTTGGAATCACAAACCAAGATGCTAGAAACGACTTTTAACGTGTTTCGGGATACTTGCAATCACAAACCAAGATGCTAGAAACGACTTTCAACGTGTTTCGGGATACTTGGAGTCACAAACCAAGATGCTAGAAACGACTTTTAACGTGTTTCGGGACACTTGGAATCACAAACCAAGATGCTAGAAACGACTTTTAACGTGTTTCGGGGTACTTGGAATCACAAACCAAGATGCTAGAAACGACTTTCAACGTGTTTCGGGATACTTGGAATCACAAACCAAGATGCTAGAAACGACTTTCAACGTGTTTCGGGATACTTGGAATCACAAACCAAGATGCTAGAAACGACTTTTAACGTGTTTCGGGATACTTGGAATCACAAACCAAGATGCTAGAAACGACTTTCAACGTGTTTCGGGATAATTGGAATCACAAATTAAGATGCTAGAAACGACTTTTAACGTGTTTCGGGATACTTGGAATCACAAACCAAGATGCTAGAAACGACTTTTAACGTGTTTCGGGACACTTGGAATCACAAACCAAGATGCTAGAAACGACTTTTAACGTGTTTCGGGGTACTTGGAATCACAAACCAAGATGCTAGAAACGACTTTCAACGTGTTTCGGGATACTTGGAATCACAAACCAAGATGCTAGAAACGACTTTTAACGTGTTTCGGGATACTTGGAATCACAAACCTAGATGCTAGAAACGACTTTTAACGTGTTTCGGGATACTTGGAGTCACCAACCAAGATGCTAGAAACGACTTTCAACGTGTTTCGGGATACTTGGAATCACAAACCAAGATGCTAGAAACGACTTTTAACGTGTTTCGGGATACTTGGAATCACAAACCTAGATGCTAGAAACGACTTTTAACGTGTTTCGGGATACTTGGAATCACAAACCAAGATGCTAGAAACGACTTTTAACGTGTTTCGGGATACTTGCAATCACAAACCAAGATGCTAGAAACGACTTTCAACGTGTTTCGGGATACTTGGAATCACAAACCTAGATGCTAGAAACGACTTTTAACGTGTTTCGGGACACTTGGAATCACAAACCTAGATGCTAGAAACGACTTTTAACGTGTTTCGGGATACTTGGAGTCACAAACCAAGATGCTAGAAACGACTTTCAACGTGTTTCGGGATACTTGGAATCACAAACCAAGATGCTAGAAACGACTTTTAACGTGTTTCGGGATACTTGGAATCACAAACCTAGATGCTAGAAACGACTTTTAACGTGTTTCGGGATACTTGGAATCACAAACCAAGATGCTAGAAACGACTTTTAACGTGTTTCGGGATACTTGCAATCACAAACCAAGATGCTAGAAACGACTTTCAACGTGTTTCGGGATACTTGGAGTCACAAACCAAGATGCTAGAAACGACTTTTAACGTGTTTCGGGACACTTGGAATCACAAACCAAGATGCTAGAAACGACTTTTAACGTGTTTCGGGGTACTTGGAATCACAAACCAAGATGCTAGAAACGACTTTCAACGTGTTTCGGGATACTTGGAATCACAAACCAAGATGCTAGAAACGACTTTTAACGTGTTTCGGGATACTTGGAATCACAAACCTAGATGCTAGAAACGACTTTTAACGTGTTTCGGGATACTTGGAGTCACAAACCAAGATGCTAGAAACGACTTTCAACGTGTTTCGGGATACTTGGAATCACAAACCAAGATGCTAGAAACGACTTTTAACGTGTTTCGGGATACTTGGAATCACAAACCTAGATGCTAGAAACGACTTTTAACGTGTTTCGGGATACTTGGAATCACAAACCAAGATGCTAGAAACGACTTTTAACGTGTTTCGGGATAATTGGAATCACAAATTAAGATGCTAGAAACGACTTTTAACGTGTTTCGGGATACTTGGAATCACAAACCAAGATGCTAGAAACGACTTTTAACGTGTTTCGGGACACTTGGAATCACAAACCAAGATGCTAGAAACGACTTTTAACGTGTTTCGGGGTACTTGGAATCACAAACCAAGATGCTAGAAACGACTTTCAACGTGTTTCGGGATACTTGGAATCACAAACCAAGATGCTAGAAACGACTTTCAACGTGTTTCGGGATACTTGGAGTCACAAACCAAGATGCTAGAAACGACTTTCAACGTGTTTCGGGATACTTGGAATCACAAACCAAGATGCTAGAAACGACTTTTAACGTGTTTCGGGGTACTTGGAATCACAAACCAAGATGCTAGAAACGACTTTCAACGTGTTTCGGGATACTTGGAATCACAAACCTAGATGCTAGAAACGACTTTTAACGTGTTTCGGGATACTTGGAGTCACAAACCAAGTTGCTAGAAACGACTTTCAACGTGTTTCGGGATACTTGGAATCACAAACCTAGATGCTAGAAACGACTTTTAACGTGTTTCGGGATACTTGGAATCACAAACCAAGATGCTAGAAACGACTTTCAACGTGTTTCGGGATACTTGGAATCACAAAGCTAGATGCTAGAAACGACTTTTAACGTGTTTCGGGATACTTGGAGTCACAAACCAAGATGCTAGAAACGACTTTCAACGTGTTTCGGGATACTTGGAATCACAAACCAAGATGCTAGAAATGACTTTTAACGTGTTTCGGGATACTTGGAATCACAAACCTAGATGCTAGAAACGACTTTTAACGTGTTTCGGGATAATTGGAATCACAAATTAAGATGCTAGAAACGACTTTTAACGTGTTTCGGGATACTTGGAATTACAAACCAAGATGCTAGAAACGACTTTTAACGTGTTTCGGGACACTTGGAATCACAAACCAAGATGCTAGAAACGACTTTTAACGTGTTTCGGGGTACTTGGAATCACAAACCAAGATGCTAGAAACGACTTTCAACGTGTTTCGGGATACTTGGAATCACAAACCAAGATGCTAGAAATGACTTTTAACGTGTTTCGGGATACTTGGAATCACAAACCTAGATGCTAGAAACGACTTTTAACGTGTTTCGGGATAATTGGAATCACAAATTAAGATGCTAGAAACGACTTTTAACGTGTTTCGGGATACTTGGAATTACAAACCAAGATGCTAGAAACGACTTTTAACGTGTTTCGGGACACTTGGAATCACAAACCAAGATGCTAGAAACGACTTTCAACGTGTTTCGGGATACTTGGAATCACAAACCAAGATGCTAGAAACGACTTTTAACGTGTTTCGGGATACTTGGAATCACAAACCAAGATGCTAGAAACGACTTTCAACGTGTTTCGGGATAATTGGAATCACAAACCTAGATGCTAGAAACGACTTTTAACGTGTTTCGGGATAATTGGAATCACAAATTAAGATGCTAGAAACGACTTTTAACGTGTTTCGGGATACTTGGAATTACAAACCAAGATGCTAGAAACGACTTTTAACGTGTTTCGGGACACTTGGAATCACAAACCTAGATGCTAGAAACGACTTTTAACGTGTTTCGGGATACTTGGAATCACAAACCAAGATGCTAGAAACGACTTTCAACGTGTTTCGGGATACTTGGAATCACAAAGCTAGATGCTAGAAACGACTTTTAACGTGTTTCGGGATACTTGGATTCACAAACCAAGATGCTAGAAACGACTTTCAACGTGTTTCGGGATACTTGGAATCACAAACCAAGATGCTAGAAATGACTTTTAACGTGTTTCGGGATACTTGGAATCACAAACCAAGATGCTAGAAACGACTTTCAACGTGTTTCGGGATAATTGGAATCACAAATTAAGATGCTAGAAACGACTTTTAACGTGTTTCGGGATACTTGGAATTACAAACCAAGATGCTAGAAACGACTTTTAACGTGTTTCGGGACACTTGGAATCACAAACCAAGATGCTAGAAACGACTTTTAACGTGTTTCGGGGTACTTGGAATCACAAACCAAGATGCTAGAAACGACTTTCAACGTGTTTCGGGATACTTGGAATCACAAACCAAGATGCTAGAAACGACTTTCAACGTGTTTCGGGATACTTGGAGTCACAAACCAAGATGCTAGAAACGACTTTCAACGTGTTTCGGGATACTTGGAATCACAAACCAAGATGCTAGAAACGACTTTTAACGTGTTTCGGGATACTTGGAATCACAAACCAAGATGCTAGAAACGACTTTTAACGTGTTTCGGGATACTTGGAATCACAAACCTAGATGCTAGAAACGACTTTTAACGTGTTTCGGGATACTTGGAATCACAAAATAAGATGCTAGAAACGACTTTTAACGTGTTTCGGGATACTTGGAATCACAAACTTCGATGCTAGAAACGACTATTAACGTGTTTCGGGATACTTGGAATCACAAACCAAGATGCTAGAAACGACTTTTAACGTGTTTCGGGATACTTGGAATCACAAACCAAGATGCTAGAAACGACTTTTAACGTGTTTCGGGATACTTGCAATCACAAACCAAGATGCTAGAAACGACTTTCAACGTGTTTCGGGATACTTGGAGTCACAAACCAAGATGCTAGAAACGACTTTCAACGTGTTTCGGGATACTTGGAATCACAAACCAAGATGCTAGAAACGACTTTTAACGTGTTTCGGGATACTTGGAGTCACAAACCAAGATGCTAGAAACGACTTTCAACGTGTTTCGGGATACTTGGAATCACAAACCAAGATGCTAGAAACGACTTTTAACGTGTTTCGGGATACTTGGAATCACAAACCTAGATGCTAGAAACGACTTTTAACGTGTTTCGGGATACTTGGAATCACAAACCAAGATGCTAGAAACGACTTTTAACGTGTTTCGGGATAATTGGAATCACAAATTAAGATGCTAGAAACGACTATTAACGTGTTTCGGGATACTTGGAATCACAAACCAAGATGCTAGAAACGACTTTTAACGTGTTTCGGGATACTTGGAATCACAAACCAAGATGCTAGAAACGACTTTTAACGTGTTTCGGGATACTTGCAATCACAAACCAAGATGCTAGAAACGACTTTCAACGTGTTTCGGGATACTTGGAGTCACAAACCAAGATGCTAGAAACGACTTTCAACGTGTTTCGGGATACTTGGAATCACAAACCAAGATGCTAGAAACGACTTTTAACGTGTTTCGGGATACTTGGAGTCACAAACCAAGATGCTAGAAACGACTTTCAACGTGTTTCGGGATACTTGGAATCACAAACCAAGATGCTAGAAACGACTTTTAACGTGTTTCGGGATACTTGGAATCACAAACCTAGATGCTAGAAACGACTTTTAACGTGTTTCGGGATACTTGGAATCACAAACCAAGATGCTAGAAACGACTTTTAACGTGTTTCGGGATAATTGGAATCACAAATTAAGATGCTAGAAACGACTTTTAACGTGTTTCGGGATACTTGGAATCACAAACCAAGATGCTAGAAACGACTTTTAACGTGTTTCGGGACACTTGGAATCACAAACCAAGATGCTAGAAACGACTTTTAACGTGTTTCGGGGTACTTGGAATCACAAACCAAGATGCTAGAAACGACTTTCAACGTGTTTCGGGATACTTGGAATCACAAACCAAGATGCTAGAAACGACTTTCAACGTGTTTCGGGATACTTGGAGTCACAAACCAAGATGCTAGAAACGACTTTCAACGTGTTTCGGGATACTTGGAATCACAAACCAAGATGCTAGAAACGACTTTTAACGTGTTTCGGGGTACTTGGAATCACAAACCAAGATGCTAGAAACGACTTTCAACGTGTTTCGGGATACTTGGAATCACAAACCTAGATGCTAGAAACGACTTTTAACGTGTTTCGGGATACTTGGAGTCACAAACCAAGTTGCTAGAAACGACTTTCAACGTGTTTCGGGATACTTGGAATCACAAACCTAGATGCTAGAAACGACTTTTAACGTGTTTCGGGATACTTGGAATCACAAACCAAGATGCTAGAAACGACTTTCAACGTGTTTCGGGATACTTGGAATCACAAAGCTAGATGCTAGAAACGACTTTTAACGTGTTTCGGGATACTTGGAGTCACAAACCAAGATGCTAGAAACGACTTTCAACGTGTTTCGGGATACTTGGAATCACAAACCAAGATGCTAGAAATGACTTTTAACGTGTTTCGGGATACTTGGAATCACAAACCTAGATGCTAGAAACGACTTTTAACGTGTTTCGGGATAATTGGAATCACAAATTAAGATGCTAGAAACGACTTTTAACGTGTTTCGGGATACTTGGAATTACAAACCAAGATGCTAGAAACGACTTTTAACGTGTTTCGGGACACTTGGAATCACAAACCAAGATGCTAGAAACGACTTTTAACGTGTTTCGGGGTACTTGGAATCACAAACCAAGATGCTAGAAACGACTTTCAACGTGTTTCGGGATACTTGGAATCACAAACCAAGATGCTAGAAATGACTTTTAACGTGTTTCGGGATACTTGGAATCACAAACCTAGATGCTAGAAACGACTTTTAACGTGTTTCGGGATAATTGGAATCACAAATTAAGATGCTAGAAACGACTTTTAACGTGTTTCGGGATACTTGGAATTACAAACCAAGATGCTAGAAACGACTTTTAACGTGTTTCGGGACACTTGGAATCACAAACCAAGATGCTAGAAACGACTTTCAACGTGTTTCGGGATACTTGGAATCACAAACCAAGATGCTAGAAACGACTTTTAACGTGTTTCGGGATACTTGGAATCACAAACCAAGATGCTAGAAACGACTTTCAACGTGTTTCGGGATAATTGGAATCACAAACCTAGATGCTAGAAACGACTTTTAACGTGTTTCGGGATAATTGGAATCACAAATTAAGATGCTAGAAACGACTTTTAACGTGTTTCGGGATACTTGGAATTACAAACCAAGATGCTAGAAACGACTTTTAACGTGTTTCGGGACACTTGGAATCACAAACCTAGATGCTAGAAACGACTTTTAACGTGTTTCGGGATACTTGGAATCACAAACCAAGATGCTAGAAACGACTTTCAACGTGTTTCGGGATACTTGGAATCACAAAGCTAGATGCTAGAAACGACTTTTAACGTGTTTCGGGATACTTGGAGTCACAAACCAAGATGCTAGAAACGACTTTCAACGTGTTTCGGGATACTTGGAATCACAAACCAAGATGCTAGAAATGACTTTTAACGTGTTTCGGGATACTTGGAATCACAAACCAAGATGCTAGAAACGACTTTCAACGTGTTTCGGGATAATTGGAATCACAAATTAAGATGCTAGAAACGACTTTTAACGTGTTTCGGGATACTTGGAATTACAAACCAAGATGCTAGAAACGACTTTTAACGTGTTTCGGGACACTTGGAATCACAAACCAAGATGCTAGAAACGACTTTTAACGTGTTTCGGGGTACTTGGAATCACAAACCAAGATGCTAGAAACGACTTTCAACGTGTTTCGGGATACTTGGAATCACAAACCAAGATGCTAGAAACGACTTTCAACGTGTTTCGGGATACTTGGAGTCACAAACCAAGATGCTAGAAACGACTTTCAACGTGTTTCGGGATACTTGGAATCACAAACCAAGATGCTAGAAACGACTTTTAACGTGTTTCGGGATACTTGGAATCACAAACCAAGATGCTAGAAACGACTTTTAACGTGTTTCGGGATACTTGGAATCACAAACCTAGATGCTAGAAACGACTTTTAACGTGTTTCGGGATACTTGGAATCACAAAATAAGATGCTAGAAACGACTTTTAACGTGTTTCGGGATACTTGGAATCACAAACTTCGATGCTAGAAACGACTATTAACGTGTTTCGGGATACTTGGAATCACAAACCAAGATGCTAGAAACGACTTTTAACGTGTTTCGGGATACTTGGAATCACAAACCAAGATGCTAGAAACGACTTTTAACGTGTTTCGGGATACTTGCAATCACAAACCAAGATGCTAGAAACGACTTTCAACGTGTTTCGGGATACTTGGAGTCACAAACCAAGATGCTAGAAACGACTTTTAACGTGTTTCGGGACACTTGGAATCACAAACCAAGATGCTAGAAACGACTTTTAACGTGTTTCGGGGTACTTGGAATCACAAACCAAGATGCTAGAAACGACTTTCAACGTGTTTCGGGATACTTGGAATCACAAACCAAGATGCTAGAAACGACTTTTAACGTGTTTCGGGATACTTGGAATCACAAACCTAGATGCTAGAAACGACTTTTAACGTGTTTCGGGATACTTGGAGTCACAAACCAAGATGCTAGAAACGACTTTCAACGTGTTTCGGGATACTTGGAATCACAAACCAAGATGCTAGAAACGACTTTTAACGTGTTTCGGGATACTTGGAATCACAAACCTAGATGCTAGAAACGACTTTTAACGTGTTTCGGGATACTTGGAATCACAAACCAAGATGCTAGAAACGACTTTTAACGTGTTTCGGGATAATTGGAATCACAAATTAAGATGCTAGAAACGACTTTTAACGTGTTTCGGGATACTTGGAATCACAAACCAAGATGCTAGAAACGACTTTTAACGTGTTTCGGGACACTTGGAATCACAAACCAAGATGCTAGAAACGACTTTTAACGTGTTTCGGGGTACTTGGAATCACAAACCAAGATGCTAGAAACGACTTTCAACGTGTTTCGGGATACTTGGAATCACAAACCAAGATGCTAGAAACGACTTTCAACGTGTTTCGGGATACTTGGAGTCACAAACCAAGATGCTAGAAACGACTTTCAACGTGTTTCGGGATACTTGGAATCACAAACCAAGATGCTAGAAACGACTTTTAACGTGTTTCGGGGTACTTGGAATCACAAACCAAGATGCTAGAAACGACTTTCAACGTGTTTCGGGATACTTGGAATCACAAACCTAGATGCTAGAAACGACTTTTAACGTGTTTCGGGATACTTGGAGTCACAAACCAAGTTGCTAGAAACGACTTTCAACGTGTTTCGGGATACTTGGAATCACAAACCTAGATGCTAGAAACGACTTTTAACGTGTTTCGGGATACTTGGAATTACAAACCAAGATGCTAGAAACGACTTTTAACGTGTTTCGGGATACTTGGAATCACAAACCTAGATGCTAGAAACGACTTTTAACGTGTTTCGGGTTACTTGGAATCACAAACCAAGATGCTAGAAACGACTTTTAACGTGTTTCGGGATACTTGCAATCACAAACCAAGATGCTAGAAACGACTTTCAACGTGTTTCGGGATAATTGGAATCACAAATTAAGATGCTAGAAACGACTTTTAACGTGTTTCGGGATACTTGGAATCACAAACCAAGATGCTAGAAACGACTTTCAACGTGTTTCGGGATACTTGGAATCACAAACCAAGATGCTAGAAACGACTTTTAACGTGTTTCGGGATGCTTGGAATCACAAACCAAGATGCTAGAAACGACTTTCAACGTGTTTCGGGATACTTGGAATCACAAACCTAGATGCTAGAAACGACTTTTAACGTGTTTCGGGATACTTGGAATCACAAACCAAGATGCTAGAAACGACTTTTAACGTGTTTCGGGATACTTGCAATCACAAACCAAGATGCTAGAAACGACTTTCAACGTGTTTCGGGATAATTGGAATCACAAATTAAGATGCTAGAAACGACTTTTAACGTGTTTCGGGATACTTGGAATCACAAACCAAGATGCTAGAAACGACTTTTAACGTGTTTCGGGATACTTGGAATCACAAACCAAGATGCTAGAAACGACTTTTAACGTGTTTCGGGATACTTGGAATCACAAACCTAGATGCTAGAAACGACTTTTAACGTGTTTCGGGATACTTGGAATCACAAAATAAGATGCTAGAAACGACTATTAACGTGTTTCGGGATACTTGGAATCACAAACTTCGATGCTAGAAACGACTATTAACGTGTTTCGGGATACTTGGAATCACAAACCAAGATGCTAGAAACGACTTTTAACGTGTTTCGGGATACTTGGAATCACAAACCAAGATGCTAGAAACGACTTTTAACGTGTTTCGGGATACTTGCAATCACAAACCAAGATGCTAGAAACGACTTTCAACGTGTTTCGGGATAATTGGAATCACAAATTAAGATGCTAGAAACGACTTTTAACGTGTTTCGGGATACTTGGAATCACAAACCAAGATGCTAGAAACGACTTTTAACGTGTTTCGGGATACTTGGAATCACAAACTAAGATGCTAGAACCGGCTTTTAACGTGTTTCGGGATACTTGGAATCACAAACCAAGATGCTAGAAACGACTTTCAACGTGTTTCGGGATACTTGGAATCACAAACCTAGATGCTAGAAACGACTTTTAACGTGTTTCGGGATACTTGGAATCACAAAATAAGATGCTAGAAACGACTATTAACGTGTTTCGGGATACTTGGAATCACAAACCAAGATGCTAGAAACGACTTTTAACGTGTTTCGGGATACTTGCAATCACAAACCAAGATGCTAGAAACGACTTTCAACGTGTTTCGGGATAATTGGAATCACAAATTAAGATGCTAGAAACGACTTTTAACGTGTTTCGGGATACTTGCAATCACAAACCAAGATGCTAGAAACGACTTTTAACGTGTTTCGGGATACTTGGAATCACAAACTAAGATGCTAGAACCGGCTTTTAACGTGTTTCGGGATACTTGGAATCACAAACCAAGATGCTAGAAACGACTTTCAACGTGTTTCGGGATACTTGGAATCACAAACCAAGATGCTAGAAACGACTTTTAACGTGTTTCGGGATACTTGGAATCACAAACCTAGATGCTAGAAACGACTTTTAACGTGTTTCGGGATACTTGGAATCACAAACCAAGATGCTAGAAACGACTTTTAACGTGTTTCGGGATACTTGCAATCACAAACCAAGATGCTAGAAACGACTTTCAACGTGTTTCGGGATAATTGGAATCACAAATTAAGATGCTAGAAACGACTTTTAACGTGTTTCGGGATACTTGCAATCACAAACCAAGATGCTAGAAACGACTTTCAACGTGTTTCGGGATACTTGGAATCACAAACCAAGATGCTAGAAACGACTTTTAACGTGTTTCGGGATACTTGGAATCACAAACCAAGATGCTAGAAACGACTTTCAACGTGTTTCGGGATACTTGGAATCACAAACCTAGATGCTAGAAACGACTTTTAACGTGTTTCGGGATACTTGGAATCACAAACCAAGATGCTAGAAACGACTTTTAACGTGTTTCGGGATACTTGCAATCACAAACCAAGATGCTAGAAACGACTTTCAACGTGTTTCGGGATAATTGGAATCACAAATTAAGATGCTAGAAACGACTTTTAACGTGTTTCGGGATACTTGGAATCACAAACCTAGATGCTAGAAACGACTTTTAACGTGTTTCGGGATACTTGGAATCACAAACCAAGATGCTAGAAACGACTTTTAACGTGTTTCGGGATACTTGGAATCACAAAATAAGATGCTAGAAACGACTTTTAACGTGTTTCGGGATACTTGGAATCACAAACCAAGATGCTAGAAACGACTTTTAACGTGTTTCGGGATACTTGGAATCACAAACCAAGATGCTAGAAACGACTTTTAACGTGTTTCGGGATACTTGGAATCACAAACCAAGATGCTAGAAACGACTTTTAACGTGTTTCGGGATACTTGCAATCACAAACCAAGATGCTAGAAACGACTTTCAACGTGTTTCGGGATAATTGGAATCACAAATTAAGATGCTAGAAACGACTTTTAACGTGTTTCGGGATACTTGGAATCACAAACTAAGATGCTAGAAACGACTATTAACGTGTTTCGGGATACTTGGAATCACAAACCAAGATGCTAGAAACGACTTTTAACGTGTTTCGGGATACTTGGAATCACAAACCAAGATGCTAGAAACGACTTTTAACGTGTTTCGGGATACTTGGAATCACAAACCTAGATGCTAGAAACGACTTTTAACGTGTTTCGGGATACTTGGAATCACAAAATAAGATGCTAGAAACGACTATTAACGTGTTTCGGGATA
This sequence comes from Anopheles ziemanni, assembly GCF_943734765.1. NCBI lineage: Eukaryota > Metazoa > Arthropoda > Insecta > Diptera > Culicidae > Anopheles > Anopheles ziemanni. The sequence goes on along the minus strand of NW_026690047.1, from coordinate 701,871 downwards.
CTTGGAATCACAAACTTCGATGCTAGAAACGACTATTAACGTGTTTCGGGATACTTGGAATCACAAACCAAGATGCTAGAAACGACTTTTAACGTGTTTCGGGATACTTGGAATCACAAACCAAGATGCTAGAAACGACTTTTAACGTGTTTCGGGATACTTGCAATCACAAACCAAGATGCTAGAAACGACTTTCAACGTGTTTCGGGATAATTGGAATCACAAATTAAGATGCTAGAAACGACTTTTAACGTGTTTCGGGATACTTGCAATCACAAACCAAGATGCTAGAAACGACTTTCAACGTGTTTCGGGATACTTGGAATCACAAACCAAGATGCTAGAAACGACTTTTAACGTGTTTCGGGATACTTGGAATCACAAACCAAGATGCTAGAAACGACTTTCAACGTGTTTCGGGATACTTGGAATCACAAACCTAGATGCTAGAAACGACTTTTAACGTGTTTCGGGATACTTGGAATCACAAACCAAGATGCTAGAAACGACTTTTAACGTGTTTCGGGATACTTGCAATCACAAACCAAGATGCTAGAAACGACTTTCAACGTGTTTCGGGATAATTGGAATCACAAATTAAGATGCTAGAAACGACTTTTAACGTGTTTCGGGATACTTGGAATCACAAAATAAGATGCTAGAAACGACTTTTAACGTGTTTCGGGATACTTGGAATCACAAACCAAGATGCTAGAAACGACTTTTAACGTGTTTCGGGATACTTGGAATCACAAACCTAGATGCTAGAAACGACTTTTAACGTGTTTCGGGATACTTGGAATCACAAACCAAGATGCTAGAAACGACTTTTAACGTGTTTCGGGATACTTGCAATCACAAACCAAGATGCTAGAAACGACTTTCAACGTGTTTCGGGATAATTGGAATCACAAATTAAGATGCTAGAAACGACTTTTAACGTGTTTCGGGATACTTGGAATCACAAACTAAGATGCTAGAAACGACTATTAACGTGTTTCGGGATACTTGGAATCACAAACCAAGATGCTAGAAATGACTTTTAACGTGTTTCGGGATACTTGGAATCACAAACCAAGATGCTAGAAACGACTTTTAACGTGTTTCGGGATACTTGGAATCACAAACCTAGATGCTAGAAACGACTTTTAACGTGTTTCGGGATACTTGGAATCACAAAATAAGATGCTAGAAACGACTATTAACGTGTTTCGGGATACTTGGAATCACAAACTTCGATGCTAGAAACGACTATTAACGTGTTTCGGGATACTTGGAATCACAAACCAAGATGCTAGAAACGACTTTTAACGTGTTTCGGGATACTTGGAATCACAAACCAAGATGCTAGAAACGACTTTTAACGTGTTTCGGGACACTTGGAATCACAAACTAAGATGCTAGAAACGACTTTTAACGTGTTTCGGGACACTTGGAATCACAAACCTAGATGCTAGAAACGACTTTTAACGTGTTTCGGGATACTTGAAATCACAAACCAAGATGCTAGAAACGACTTTTAACGTGTTTCGGGATACTTGCAATCACAAACCAAGATGCTAGAAACGACTTTCAACGTGTTTCGGGATAATTGGAATCACAAATTAAGATGCTAGAAACGACTTTTAACGTGTTTCGGGATACTTGGAATCACAAAATAAGATGCTAGAAACGACTTTTAACGTGTTTCGGGATACTTGGAATCACAAACCAAGATGCTAGAAACGACTTTTAACGTGTTTCGGGATACTTGGAATCACAAACCTAGATGCTAGAAACGACTTTTAACGTGTTTCGGGATACTTGGAATCACAAACCAAGATGCTAGAAACGACTTTTAACGTGTTTCGGGATACTTGCAATCACAAACCAAGATGCTAGAAACGACTTTCAACGTGTTTCGGGATAATTGGAATCACAAATTAAGATGCTAGAAACGACTTTTAACGTGTTTCGGGATACTTGGAATCACAAACCAAGATGCTAGAAACGACTTTTAACGTGTTTCGGGATACTTGGAATCACAAACTAAGATGCTAGAACCGGCTTTTAACGTGTTTCGGGATACTTGGAATCACAAACCAAGATGCTAGAAACGACTTTCAACGTGTTTCGGGATACTTGGAATCACAAACCTAGATGCTAGAAACGACTTTTAACGTGTTTCGGGATACTTGGAATCACAAAATAAGATGCTAGAAACGACTATTAACGTGTTTCGGGATACTTGGAATCACAAACTTCGATGCTAGAAACGACTATTAACGTGTTTCGGGATACTTGGAATCACAAACCAAGATGCTAGAAACGACTTTTAACGTGTTTCGGGATACTTGGAATCACAAACCAAGATGCTAGAAACGACTTGTAACGTGTTTCGGGACACTTGGAATCACAAACCAAGATGCTAGAAACGACTTTTAACGTGTTTCGGGACACTTGGAATCACAAACCTAGATGCTAGAAACGACTTTTAACGTGTTTCGGGATACTTGGAATCACAAACCAAGATGCTAGAAACGACTTTTAACGTGTTTCGGGATACTTGCAATCACAAACCAAGATGCTAGAAACGACTTTCAACGTGTTTCGGAATAATTGGAATCACAAATTAAGATGCTAGAAACGACTTTTAACGTGTTTCGGGATACTTGGAATCACAAACCAAGATGCTAGAAACGACTTTTAACGTGTTTCGGGATACTTGGAATCACAAACCAAGATGCTAGAAACGACTTTTAACGTGTTTCGGGATACTTGGAATCACAAACCAAGATGCTAGAAACGACTTTTAACGTGTTTCGGGACACTTGGAATCACAAACCAAGATGCTAGAAACGACTTTTAACGTGTTTCGGGGTCCTTGGAATCACAAACCTAGATGCTAGAAACGACTTTTAACGTGTTTCGGGATACTTGGAATCACAAACCAAGATGCTAGAAACGACTTTTAACGTGTTTCGGGATACTTGCAATCACAAACCAAGATGCTAGAAACGACTTTCAACGTGTTTCGGGATAATTGGAATCACAAATTAAGATGCTAGAAACGACTTTTAACGTGTTTCGGGATACTTGGAATCACAAACCAAGATGCTAGAAACGACTTTTAACGTGTTTCGGGATACTTGGAATCACAAAATAAGATGCTAGAAACGACTATTAACGTGTTTCGGGATACTTGGAATCACAAACTTCGATGCTAGAAACGACTATTAACGTGTTTCGGGATACTTGGAATCACAAACCAAGATGCTAGAAACGACTTTTAACGTGTTTCGGGATACTTGGAATCACAAACCAAGATGCTAGAAACGACTTTTAACGTGTTTCGGGACACTTGGAATCACAAACCTAGATGCTAGAAACGACTTTTAACGTGTTTCGGGATACTTGAAATCACAAACCTAGATGCTAGAAACGACTTTTAACGTGTTTCGGGATACTTGAAATCACAAACCAAGATGCTAGAAACGACTTTTAACGTGTTTCGGGATACTTGGAATCACAAACCAAGATGCTAGAAACGACTTTTAACGTGTTTCGGGATACTTGGAATCACAAACTAAGATGCTAGAAACGACTATTAACGTGTTTCGGGATACTTGGAATCACAAACCAAGATGCTAGAAACGACTTTTAACGTGTTTCGGGATACTTGGAATCACAAACCAAGATGCTAGAAACGACTTTTAACGTGTTTCGGGATACTTGGAATCACAAACCTAGATGCTAGAAACGACTTTTAACGTGTTTCGGGATAATTGGAATCACAAATTAAGATGCTAGAAACGACTTTTAACGTGTTTCGGGATACTTGGAATCACAAACCAAGATGCTAGAAACGACTTTTAACGTGTTTCGGGATACTTGCAATCACAAACCAAGATGCTAGAAACGACTTTCAACGTGTTTCGGGATAATTGGAATCACAAATTAAGATGCTAGAAACGACTTTTAACGTGTTTCGGGATACTTGGAATCACAAACCAAGATGCTAGAAACGACTTTTAACGTGTTTCGGGATACTTGGAATCACAAACCAAGATGCTAGAAACGACTTTTAACGTGTTTCGGGATACTTGGAATCACAAACCTAGATGCTAGAAACGACTTTTAACGTGTTTCGGGATAATTGGAATCACAAATTAAGATGCTAGAAACGACTTTTAACGTGTTTCGGGATACTTGGAATCACAAACCAAGATGCTAGAAACGACTTTTAACGTGTTTCGGGATACTTGCAATCACAAACCAAGATGCTAGAAACGACTTTCAACGTGTTTCGGGATAATTGGAATCACAAATTAAGATGCTAGAAACGACTTTTAACGTGTTTCGGGATACTTGGAATCACAAACCAAGATGCTAGAAACGACTTTTAACGTGTTTCGGGACACTTGGAATCACAAACCAAGATGCTAGAAACGACTGTTAACGTGTTTCGGGGTCCTTGGAATCACAAACCTAGATGCTAGAAACGACTTTTAACGTGTTTTCGGGATACTTGGAATCACAAACCAAGATGCTAGAGAACGACTTTTAACGTGTTTCGGGATACTTGCAATCACAAACCAAGATGCTAGAAACGACTTTCAACGTGTTTCGGGATAATTGGAATCACAAATTAAGATGCTAGAAACGACTTTTAACGTGTTTCGGGATACTTGGAATCACAAACCAAGATGCTAGAAACGACTTTTAACGTGTTTCGGATACTTGGAATCACAAACTTAGATGCTAGAACGGCTTTTAACGTTGTTTCGGGATACTTGGAATCACAAACCAAGATGCTAGAAACGACTTTTAACGTGTTTCGGGATACTTGGAATCACAAACCAAGATGCTAGAAACGACTTTTAACGTGTTTCGGGGTCCTTGGAATCACAAACCAAGATGCTAGAAACGACTTTTAACGTGTTTCGGGATACTTGCAATCACAAACCAAGATGCTAGAAACGACTTTCAACGTGTTTCGGGATAATTGGAATCACAAATCAAGATGCTAGAAACGACTTTTAACGTGTTTCGGGATACTTGGAATCACAAACCAAGATGCTAGAAACGACTTTTAACGTGTTTCGGGATACTTGGAATCACAAACTAAGATGCTAGAAACGACTATTAACGTGTTTCGGGATACTTGGAATCACAAACCAAGATGCTAGAAACGACTTTTAACGTGTTTCGGGATACTTGGAATCACAAACCAAGATGCTAGAAACGACTTTTAACGTGTTTCGGGATACTTGGAATCACAAACCTAGATGCTAGAAACGACTTTTAACGTGTTTCGGGATACTTGGAATCACAAAATAAGATGATAGAAACGACTATTAACGTGTTTCGGGATACTTGGAATCACAAACTTCGATGCTAGAAACGACTATTAACGTGTTTCGGGATACTTGGAATCACAAACCAAGATGCTAGAAACGACTTTTAACGTGTTTCGGGATACTTGGAATCACAAACCAAGATGCTAGAAACGACTTTTAACGTGTTTCGGGATACTTGGAATCACAAACTAAGATGCTAGAAACGACTATTAACGTGTTTCGGGATACTTGGAATCACAAACCAAGATGCTAGACACGACTTTTAACGTGTTTCGGGATACTTGGAATCACAAACTAAGATGCTAGAAACGACTATTAACGTGTTTCGGGATACTTGGAATCACAAACCAAGATGCTAGAAACGACTTTTAACGTGTTTCGGGATACTTGGAATCACAAACCAAGATGCTAGAAACGACTTTTAACGTGTTTCGGGATACTTGGAATCACAAACTAAGATGCTAGAAACGACTATTAACGTGTTTCGGGATACTTGGAATCACAAACCAAGATGCTAGAAACGACTTTTAACGTGTTTCGGGATACTTGGAATCACAAACCAAGATGCTAGAAACGACTTTTAACGTGTTTCGGGATACTTGGAATCACAAACTAAGATGCTAGAAACGACTATTAACGTGTTTCGGGATACTTGGAATCACAAACCAAGATGCTAGAAACGACTTTTAACGTGTTTCGGGATACTTGGAATCACAAACCAAGATGCTAGAAACGACTTTTAACGTGTTTCGGGATACTTGGAATCACAAACTTAGATGCTAGAACCGGCTTTTAACGTGTTTCGGGATACTTGGAATCACAAACCAAGATGCTAGAAACGACTTTCAACGTGTTTCGGGATACTTGGAATCACAAACCAAGATGCTAGAAACGACTTTTAACGTGTTTCGGGGTCCTTGGAATCACAAACCAAGATGCTAGAAACGACTTTTAACGTGTTTCGGGATACTTGCAATCACAAACCAAGATGCTAGAAACGACTTTCAACGTGTTTCGGGATAATTGGAATCACAAATTAAGATGCTAGAAACGACTTTTAACGTGTTTCGGGATACTTGGAATCACAAACCAAGATGCTAGAAACGACTTTTAACGTGTTTCGGGATACTTGGAATCACAAACTAAGATGCTAGAAACGACTATTAACGTGTTTCGGGATACTTGGAATCACAAACCAAGATGCTAGAAACGACTTTTAACGTGTTTCGGGATACTTGGAATCACAAACCAAGATGCTAGAAACGACTTTTAACGTGTTTCGGGATACTTGGAATCACAAACCTAGATGCTAGAAACGACTTTTAACGTGTTTCGGGATACTTGGAATCACAAAATAAGATGCTAGAAACGACTATTAACGTGTTTCGGGATACTTGCAATCACAAACCAAGATGCTAGAAACGACTTTTAACGTGTTTCGGGATACTTGGAATCACAAACCTAGATGCTAGAAACGACTTTTAACGTGTTTCGGGATACTTGGAATCACAAAATAAGATGCTAGAAACGACTATTAACGTGTTTCGGGATACTTGGAATCACAAACCAAGATGCTAGAAACGACTTTTAACGTGTTTCGGGGTACTTGGAATCACAAACCAAGATGCTAGAAACGACTTTCAACGTGTTTCGGGATACTTGGAATCACAAACCAAGATGCTAGAAACGACTTTTAACGTGTTTCGGGATACTTGGAATCACAAACCAAGATGCTAGAAACGACTTTCAACGTGTTTCGGGATACTTGGAATCACAAACCAAGATGCTAGAAACGACTTTTAACGTGTTTCGGGGTCCTTGGAATCACAAACCAAGATGCTAGAAACGACTTTTAACGTGTTTCGGGACACTTGGAATCACAAACCTAGATGCTAGAAACGACTTTTAACGTGTTTCGGGATACTTGGAATCACAAACCAAGATGCTAGAAACGACTTTTAACGTGTTTCGGGATACTTGCAATCACAAACCAAGATGCTAGAAACGACTTTCAACGTGTTTCGGGATAATTGGAATCACAAATTAAGATGCTAGAAACGACTTTTAACGTGTTTCGGGATACTTGGAATCACAAACCAAGATGCTAGAAACGACTTTCAACGTGTTTCGGGATAATTGGAATCACAAATTAAGATGCTAGAAACGACTTTTAACGTGTTTCGGGATACTTGGAATCACAAACCAAGATGCTAGAAACGACTTTTAACGTGTTTCGGGATACTTGGAATCACAAACTAAGATGCTAGAAACGACTATTAACGTGTTTCGGGATACTTGGAATCACAAACCAAGATGCTAGAAACGACTTTTAACGTGTTTCGGGATACTTGGAATCACAAACCAAGATGCTAGAAACGACTTTTAACGTGTTTCGGGATACTTGGAATCACAAACCTAGATGCTAGAAACGACTTTTAACGTGTTTCGGGATACTTGGAATCACAAAATAAGATGCTAGAAACGACTATTAACGTGTTTCGGGATACTTGGAATCACAAACCAAGATGCTAGAAACGACTTTCAACGTGTTTCGGGATACTTGGAATCACAAACCAAGATGCTAGAAACGACTTTTAACGTGTTTCGGGGTCCTTGGAATCACAAACCAAGATGCTAGAAACGACTTTTAACGTGTTTCGGGATACTTGCAATCACAAACCAAGATGCTAGAAACGACTTTCAACGTGTTTCGGGATAATTGGAATCACAAATTAAGATGCTAGAAACGACTTTTAACGTGTTTCGGGATACTTGGAATCACAAACCAAGATGCTAGAAACGACTTCTCAAGTGTTTTGGGATACTTGGAATTACAAACCAAGATGCTAGAAACGACTTTTAACGTGTTTCGGGATACTTGGAATCACAAACCAAGATGCTAGAAACGACTTTTAACGTGTTTCGGGATACTTGGAATCACAAACCAAGATGCTAGAAACGACTTTCAACGTGTTTCGGGATACTTGGAATCACAAACCAAAATGCTAGAAACGACTTTTAACGTGTTTCGGGATACTTGGAATCACAAACCAAGATGCTAGAAACGACTTCTCAAGTGTTTTGGGATACTTGGAATTACAAACTAAGATGCTAGAAACGACTTTTAACGTGTTTCGGGATACTTGGAATCACAAACTAAGATGCTAGAAACGACTTTTAACGTGTTTCGGGATAATTGGAATCACAAATTAAGATGCTAGAAACGACTTTTAACGTGTTTCGGGATACTTGGAATCACAAACCAAGATGCTAGAAACGACTTCTCAAGTGTTTTGGGATACTTGGAATTACAAACCAAGATGCTAGAAACGACTTTCAACGTGTTTCACGATACTTGGAATCACAAAATAAGATGCTAGAAACGACTATTAACGTGTTTCGGGATACTTGGAATCACAAACCAAGATGCTAGAAACGACTTTTAACGTGTTTCGGGGTACTTGGAATCACAAACCAAGATGCTAGAAACGACTTTCAACGTGTTTCGGGATACTTGGAATCACAAACCAAGATGCTAGAAACGACTTTTAACGTGTTTCGGGATACTTGGAATCACAAACCAAGATGCTAGAAACGACTTTCAACGTGTTTCGGGATACTTGGAATCACAAACCAAGATGCTAGAAACGACTTTTAACGTGTTTCGGGGTCCTTGGAATCACAAACCAAGATGCTAGAAACGACTTTTAACGTGTTTCGGGATACTTGCAATCACAAACCAAGATGCTAGAAACGACTTCTCAAGTGTTTTGGGATACTTGGAATTACAAACCAAGATGCTAGAAACGACTTTCAACGTGTTTCGGGATAATTGGAATCACAAATTAAGATGCTAGAAACGACTTTTAACGTGTTTCGGGATACTTGGAATCACAAACCAAGATGCTAGAAACGACTTCTCAAGTGTTTTGGGATACTTGGAATTACAAACTAAGATGCTAGAAACGACTTTTAACGTGTTTCGGGATACTTGGAATCACAAACCAAGATGCTAGAAACGACTTTTAACGTGTTTCGGGATACTTGGAATCACAAACCAAGATGCTAGAAACGACTTTCAACGTGTTTCGGGATACTTGGAATCACAAACCAAAATGCTAGAAACGACTTTTAACGTGTTTCGGGATACTTGGAATCACAAACCAAGATGCTAGAAACGACTTCTCAAGTGTTTTGGGATACTTGGAATTACAAACTAAGATGCTAGAAACGACTTTTAACGTGTTTCGGGATACTTGGAATCACAAACCAAGATGCTAGAAACGACTTTTAACGTGTTTCGGGATACTTGGAATCACAAACTAAGATGCTAGAAACGACTTTTAACGTGTTTCGGGATACTTGGAATCTCAAACCAAGATGCTAGAAACGACTTCTCAAGTGTTTTGGGATACTTGGAATTACAAACCAAGATGCTAGAAACGACTTTCAACGTGTTTCGGGATACTTGGAATCACAAACCAAAATGCTAGAAACGACTTTTAACGTGTTTCGGGATACTTGGAATCACAAACCAAGATGCTAGAAACGACTTTCAACGTGTTTCGGGATACTTGGAATCACAAACCTAGATGCTAGAAACGACTTTTAACGTGTTTCGGGATACTTGGAATCACAAACCAAGATGCTAGAAACGACTTCTCAAGTGTTTTGGGATACTTGGAATTACAAACTAAGATGCTAGAAACGACTTTCAACGTGTTTCGGGATACTTGGAATCACAAACCAAAATGCTAGAAACGACTTTTAACGTGTTTCGGGATACTTGGAATCACAAACCAAGATGCTAGAAACGACTTCTCAAGTGTTTTGGGATACTTGGAATTACAAACCAAGATGCTAGAAACGACTTTCAACGTGTTTCGGGATACTTGGAATCACAAACCAAAATGCTAGAAACGACTTTTAACGTGTTTCGGGATACTTGGAATCACAAACCAAGATGCTAGAAACGACTTCTCAAGTGTTTTGGGATACTTGGAATTACAAACTAAGATGCTAGAAACGACTTTTAACGTGTTTCGGGATACTTGGAATCACAAACCAAGATGCTAGAAACGACTTTTAACGTGTTTCGGGATACTTGGAATCACAAACTAAGATGCTAGAAACGACTTTTAACGTGTTTCGGGATACTTGGAATCACAAACTAAGATGCTAGAAACGACTTTTAACGTGTTTCGGGATACTTGGAATTACAAACCAAGATGCTAGAAACGACTTTCAACGTGTTTCGGGATACTTGGAATCACAAAGCAAGATGCAAGAAACGACTTTTAACGTGTTTCGGGATACTTGGAATCACAAACCAAGATGCTACAAACGACTTTTAACGTGTTTCGGGCTACTTGGAATCACAAACCAAGATGCTAGAAACGACTTTCAACGTGTTTCGGGATAATTGGAATCACAAATTAAGATGCTAGAAACGACTTTTAACGTGTTTCGGGATACTTGGAATCACAAACCAAGATGCTAGAAACGACTTCTCAAGTGTTTTGGGATACTTGGAATTACAAACTAAGATGCTAGAAACGACTTTTAACGTGTTTCGGGATACTTGGAATCACAAACCAAGATGCTAGAAACGACTTTCAACGTGTTTCGGGATACTTGGAATCACAAACCTAGATGCTAGAAACGACTTTTAACGTGTTTCGGGATACTTGGAATCACAAACCAAGATGCTAGAAACGACTTCTCAAGTGTTTTGGGATACTTGGAATTACAAACTAAGATGCTAGAAACGACTTTCAACGTGTTTCGGGATACTTGGAATCACAAACCAAAATGCTAGAAACGACTTTTAACGTGTTTCGGGATACTTGGAATCACAAACCAAGATGCTAGAAACGACTTCTCAAGTGTTTTGGGATACTTGGAATTACAAACCAAGATGCTAGAAACGACTTTCAACGTGTTTCGGGATACTTGGAATCACAAACCAAAATGCTAGAAACGACTTTTAACGTGTTTCGGGATACTTGGAATCACAAACCAAGATGCTAGAAACGACTTCTCAAGTGTTTTGGGATACTTGGAATTACAAACTAAGATGCTAGAAACGACTTTTAACGTGTTTCGGGATACTTGGAATCACAAACCAAGATGCTAGAAACGACTTTTAACGTGTTTCGGGATACTTGGAATCACAAACTAAGATGCTAGAAACGACTTTTAACGTGTTTCGGGATACTTGGAATCACAAACCAAGATGCTAGAAACGACTTCTCAAGTGTTTTGGGATACTTGGAATCACAAACCAAGATGCTAGAAACGACTTTCAACGTGTTTCGGGATACTTGGAATCACAAACCAAAATGCTAGAAACGACTTTTAACGTGTTTCGGGATACTTGGAATCACAAACCAAGATGCTAGAAACGACTTTCAACGTGTTTCGGGATACTTGGAATCACAAACCTAGATGCTAGAAACGACTTTTAACGTGTTTCGGGATACTTGGAATCACAAACCAAGATGCTAGAAACGACTTCTCAAGTGTTTTGGGATACTTGGAATTACAAACTAAGATGCTAGAAACGACTTTTAACGTGTTTCGGGATACTTGGAATCACAAACCAAGATGCTAGAAACGACTTTCAACGTGTTTCGGGATACTTGGAATCACAAACCTAGATGCTAGAAACGACTTTTAACGTGTTTCGGGATACTTGGAATCACAAACCAAGATGCTAGAAACGACTTCTCAAGTGTTTTGGGATACTTGGAATTACAAACCAAGATGCTAGAAACGACTCTCAACGTGTTTCGGGATACTTGCAATCACAAACCAAGATGCTAGAAACGACTTTCAACGTGTTTCGGGATACTTGGAATCACAAACCAAGATGCTAGAAACGACTTTTAACGTGTTTCGGGGTCCTTGGAATCACAAACCAAGATGCTAGAAACGACTTTTAACGTGTTTCGGGATACTTGCAATCACAAACCAAGATGCTAGAAACGACTTTCAACGTGTTTCGGGATAATTGGAATCACAAATTAAGATGCTAGAAACGACTTTTAACGTGTTTCGGGATACTTGGAATCACAAACCAAGATGCTAGAAACGACTTCTCAAGTGTTTTGGGATACTTGGAATTACAAACCAAGATGCTAGAAACGACTTTCAACGTGTTTCGGGATACTTGGAATCACAAACCAAAATGCTAGAAACGACTTTTAACGTGTTTCGGGATACTTGGAATCACAAACCAAGATGCTAGAAACGACTTTCAACGTGTTTCGGGATACTTGGAATCACAAACCTAGATGCTAGAAACGACTTTTAACGTGTTTCGGGATACTTGGAATCACAAACCAAGATGCTAGAAACGACTTCTCAAGTGTTTTGGGATACTTGGAATTACAAACCTAGATGCTAGAAACGACTTTTAACGTGTTTCGGGATACTTGGAATCACAAACCAATATGCTAGAAACGACTTTCAACGTGTTTCGGGATACTTGGAATCACAAACCAAGATGCTAGAAACGACTTTTAACGTGTTTCGGGATACTTGGAATCACAAACCAAGATGCTAGAAACGACTTTCAACGTGTTTCGGGATACTTGGAATCACAAACCAAGATGCTAGAAACGACTTTTAACGTGTTTCGGGATACTTGGAATCACAAACCAAGATGCTAGAAACGACTTCTCAAGTGTTTTGGGATACTTGGAATTACAAACCAAGATGCTAGAAACGACTTTCAACGTGTTTCGGGATACTTGGAATTACAAACCAAGATGCTAGAAAAGACTTTTAACGTGTTTCGGGATACTTGGAATCACAAACCAAGATGCTAGAAACGACTTTCAACGTGTTTCGGGATACTTGGAATCACAAACCTAGCTGCTATAAACGACTTTTGACGTGTTTCGGGATACTTGGAAACACAAACCAAGATGCTAGAAACGACTTCTCAAGTGTTTTGGGATACTTGGAATCACAAACCAAGATGCTAGAAACGACTTTCAACGTGTTTCGGGATACTTGGAATCACAAACCAAGATGCTAGAAACGACTTTTAACGTGTTTCGGGATACTTGGAATCACAAACCAAGATGCTAGAAACGACTTCTCAAGTGTTTTGGGATACTTGGAATTACAAACCAAGATGCTAGAAAAGACTTTTAACGTGTTTCGGGATACTTGGAATTACAAACCAAGATGCTAGAAACGACTTTTAACGTGTTTCGGGATACTTAGATTTACAAACCAAGATGCTAGAAACGACTTTCAACGTGTTTCGGGATACTTGGAATCACAAACTAAGATGCTAGAAACGACTTTTAACGTGTTTCGGGATACTTGGAATTACAAACCAAGATGCTAGAAACGACTTTCAACGTGTTTCGGGATACTTGGAATCACAAACCAAGATGCTAGAAACGACTTTTAACGTGTTTCGGGATACTTGGAATCACAAACCAAGATGCTAGAAACGACTTCTCAAGTGTTTTGGGATACTTGGAATTACAAACCAAGATGCTAGAAACGACTTTTAACGTATTTCGGGATACTTGGAATTACAAATCAAGATGCTAGAAACGACTTTTAACGTGTTTCGGGATACTTGGAATCACAAACCAAGATGCTAGAAACGACTTTCAACGTGTTTCGGGATACTTGGAATCACAAACCTAGATGCTAGAAACGACTTTTAACGTGTTTCGGGATACTTGGAATCACAAACCAAGATGCTAGAAACGACTTCTCAAGTGTTTTGGGATACTTGGAATTACAAACCTAGATGCTAGAAACGACTTTTAACGTGTTTCGGGATACTTGGAATCACAAACCAATATGCTAGAAACGACTTTCAACGTGTTTCGGGATACTTGGAATCACAAACCAAGATGCTAGAAACGACTTTTAACGTGTTTCGGGATACTTGGAATCACAAACCAAGATGCTAGAAACGACTTTCAACGTGTTTCGGGATACTTGGAATCACAAACCAAGATGCTAGAAACGACTTTTAACGTGTTTCGGGATACTTGGAATCACAAACCAAGATGCTAGAAACGACTTCTCAAGTGTTTTGGGATACTTGGAATTACAAACCAAGATGCTAGAAACGACTTTCAACGTGTTTCGGGATACTTGGAATCACAAACCAAGATGCTAGAAAAGACTTTTAACGTGTTTCGGGATACTTGGAATCACAAACCAAGATGCTAGAAACGACTTTCAACGTGTTTCGGGATACTTGGAATCACAAACCTAGCTGCTATAAACGACTTTTGACGTGTTTCGGGATACTTGGAAACACAAACCAAGATGCTAGAAACGACTTCTCAAGTGTTTTGGGATACTTGGAATCACAAACCAAGATGCTAGAAACGACTTTCAACGTGTTTCGGGATACTTGGAATCACAAACCTAGATGCTAGAAACGACTTTTAACGTGTTTCGGGATACTTGGAATCACAAACCAAGATGCTAGAAACGACTTCTCAAGTGTTTTGGGATACTTGGAATTACAAACCAAGATGCTAGAAAAGACTTTTAACGTGTTTCGGGATACTTGGAATTACAAACCAAGATGCTAGAAACGACTTTTAACGTGTTTCGGGATACTTAGATTTACAAACCAAGATGCTAGAAACGACTTTCAACGTGTTTCGGGATACTTGGAATCACAAACTAAGATGCTAGAAACGACTTTTAACGTGTTTCGGGATACTTGGAATTACAAACCAAGATGCTAGAAACGACTTTCAACGTGTTTCGGGATACTTGGAATCACAAACCAAGATGCTAGAAACGACTTTTAACGTGTTTCGGGATACTTGGAATCACAAACCAAGATGCTAGAAACGACTTTTAATGTGTTTCGGGATACTTGGAATAACAAACCAAGATTCTAGAAACGACTTTAAGCGTGTTTCGGGATACTTGGAATTACAAACCAAGATGCAAGAAACGACTTTTAACGTATTTCGGGATACTTGGAATTACAAACCAAGATGCTAGAAACGACTTTCAACGTGTTTCGGGATACTTGGAATTACAAACCAACATGCTAGAAACGACTTTTAACGTGTTTCGGGATACTTGGAATTACAAACCAAGATGCTAGAAATGACTTTTAAAGTGTTTCGGGACACTTGGAATTACAAACCAAGATGCTAGAAACGACTTCTCAAGTGTTTTGGGATACTTGGAATTACAAACCAAGATGCTAGAAACGACTTTCAACGTGTTTCGGGATACTTGGAATCACAAACCAAGATGCTAGAAAAGACTTTTAACGTGTTTCGGGATACTTGGAATCACAAACCAAGATGCTAGAAACGACTTTCAACGTGTTTCGGGATACTTGGAATCACAAACCTAGCTGCTATAAACGACTTTTGACGTGTTTCGGGATACTTGGAAACACAAACCAAGATGCTAGAAACGACTTCTCAAGTGTTTTGGGATACTTGGAATCACAAACCAAGATGCTAGAAACGACTTTCAACGTGTTTCGGGATACTTGGAATCACAAACCAAGATGCTAGAAACGACTTTTAACGTGTTTCGGGATACTTGGAATCACAAACCAAGATGCTAGAAACGACTTCTCAAGTGTTTTGGGATACTTGGAATTACAAACCAAGATGCTAGAAAAGACTTTTAACGTGTTTCGGGATACTTGGAATTACAAACCAAGATGCTAGAAACGACTTTCAACGTGTTTCGGGATACTTAGATTTACAAACCAAGATGCTAGAAACGACTTTCAACGTGTTTCGGGATACTTGGAATCACAAACTAAGATGCTAGAAACGACTTTCAACGTGTTTCGGGATACTTGGAATTACAAACCAAGATGCTAGAAACGACTTTCAACGTGTTTCGGGATACTTGGAATCACAAACCAAGATGCTAGAAACGACTTTTAACGTGTTTCGGGATGCTTGGAATCACAAACCAAGATGCTAGAAACGACTTTTAATGTGTTTCGGGATACTTGGAATAACAAACCAAGATTCTAGAAACGACTTTAAGCGTGTTTCGGGATACTTGGAATTACAAACCAAGATGCAAGAAACGACTTTTAACGTATTTCGGGATACTTGGAATTACAAACCAAGATGCTAGAAACGACTTTCAACGTGTTTCGGGATACTTGGAATCACAAACCAAGATGCTAGAAAAGACTTTTAACGTGTTTCGGGATACTTGGAATCACAAACCAAGATGCTAGAAACGACTTTCAACGTGTTTCGGGATACTTGGAATCACAAACCTAGCTGCTATAAACGACTTTTGACGTGTTTCGGGATACTTGGAAACACAAACCAAGATGCTAGAAACGACTTCTCAAGTGTTTTGGGATACTTGGAATCACAAACCAAGATGCTAGAAACGACTTTCAACGTGTTTCGGGATACTTGGAATCACAAACCAAGATGCTAGAAACGACTTTTAACGTGTTTCGGGATACTTGGAATCACAAACCAAGATGCTAGAAACGACTTCTCAAGTGTTTTGGGATACTTGGAATTACAAACCAAGATGCTAGAAAAGACTTTTAACGTGTTTCGGGATACTTGGAATTACAAACCAAGATGCTAGAAACGACTTTTAACGTGTTTCGGGATACTTAGATTTACAAACCAAGATGCTAGAAACGACTTTCAACGTGTTTCGGGATACTTGGAATCACAAACTAAGATGCTAGAAACGACTTTTAACGTGTTTCGGGATACTTGGAATCACAAACCAAGATGCTAGAAACGACTTTTAATGTGTTTCGGGATACTTGGAATCACAAACCAAGATGCTAGAAACGACTTTTAACGTGTTTCGGGATACTTGGAATCACAAACCAAGATGCTAGAAACGACTTCTCAAGTGTTTTGGGATACTTGGAATTACAAACCAAGATGCTAGAAAAGACTTTTAACGTGTTTCGGGATACTTGGAATTACAAACCAAGATGCTAGAAACGACTTTCAACGTGTTTCGGGATACTTAGATTTACAAACCAAGATGCTAGAAACGACTTTCAACGTGTTTCGGGATACTTGGAATCACAAACTAAGATGCTAGAAACGACTTTTAACGTGTTTCGGGATACTTGGAATCACAAACCAAGATGCTAGAAACGACTTTTAATGTGTTTCGGGATACTTGGAATCACAAACCAAGATGCTAGAAAAGACTTTTAACGTGTTTCGGGATACTTGGAATCACAAACCAAGATGCTAGAAACGACTTTCAACGTGTTTCGGGATACTTGGAATCACAAACCTAGCTGCTATAAACGACTTTTGACGTGTTTCGGGATACTTGGAAACACAAACCAAGATGCTAGAAACGACTTCTCAAGTGTTTTGGGATACTTGGAATTACAAACCAAGATGCTAGAAACGACTTTCAACGTGTTTCGGGATACTTGGAATCACAAACCAAGATGCTAGAAACGACTTTTAACGTGTTTCGGGATACTTGGAATCACAAACCAAGATGCTAGAAACGACTTTTAATGTGTTTCGGGATACTTGGAATAACAAACCAAGATTCTAGAAACGACTTTAAGCGTGTTTCGGGATACTTGGAATTACAAACCAAGATGCAAGAAACGACTTTTAACGTATTTCGGGATACTTGGAATTACAAACCAATATGCTAGAAACGACTTTCAACGTGTTTCGGGATACTTGGAATCACAAACCAAGATGCTAGAAACGACTTTTAACGTGTTTCGGGATACTTGGAATCACAAACCAAGATGCTAGAAACGACTTTCAACGTGTTTCGGGATACTTGGAATCACAAACCAAGATGCTAGAAACGACTTTTAACGTGTTTCGGGATACTTGGAATCACAAACCAAGATGCTAGAAACGACTTCTCAAGTGTTTTGGGATACTTGGAATTACAAACCAAGATGCTAGAAACGACTTTTAACGTATTTCGGGATACTTGGAATTACAAACCAAGATGCTAGAAACGACTTTCAACGTGTTTCGGGATACTTGGAATCACAAACTAAGATGCTAGAAACGACTTTTAACGTGTTTCGGGATACTTGGAATCACAAACCAAGATGCTAGAAACGACTTTCAACGTGTTTCGGGATACTTGGAATCACAAACTAAGATGCTAGAAACGACTTTTAACGTGTTTCGGGATACTTGGAATCACAAACCTAGATGCTAGAAACGACCTTTAACGTGTTTCGGGATACTTGGAATCACAAACCAAGATGCTAGAAACGACTTCTCAAGTGTTTTGGGATACTTGGAATTACAAACCAAGATGCTAGAAACGACTTTCAACGTGTTTCGGGATACTTGGAATCACAAACCAAGATGCTAGAAACGACTTTTAACGTGTTTCGGGATACTTGGAATCACAAACCAAGATGCTAGAAACGACTTTCAACGTGTTTCGGGATACTTGGAATCACAAACCTAGATGCTAGAAACGACTTTTAACGTGTTTCGGGATACTTGGAATCACAAACCAATATGCTAGAAACGACTTCTCAAGTGTTTTGGGATACTTGGAATTACAAACCAAGATGCTAGAAACGACTTTAAACGTGTTTCGGGATACTTTGAATCACAAACCAAGATGCTAGAAACGACTTTTAACGTGTTTCGGGATACTTGGATTTACAAACAAAGATGCTAGACACGACTTTCAACGTGTTTCGGGATACTTGGAATCACAAACCTAGATGCTAGAAACGACTTTTAACGTGTTTCGGGATACTTGGAATCACAAACCAAGATGCTAGAAACGACTTCTCAAGTGTTTTGGGATACTTGGAATTACAAACCAAGATGCTAGAAACGACTTTTAACGTGTTTCGGGATACTTTGAATCACAAACCTAGATGCTAGAAACGACTTTTAACGTGTTTCGAGATACTTGCAATCACAAACCAAGATGCTAGAAACGACTTTCAACGTGTTTCGGGATACTTGGAATCACAAAATAAGATGCTAGAAACGACTTTTAACGTGTTTCGGGATACTTGGAATCACAAACTAAGATGCTAGAACCGGCTTTTAACGTGTTTCGGGATACTTGGAATCAGAAACCAAGATGCTAGGAACGACTTTTAACGTGTTTCGGGGTACTTGGAATCACAAACCAAGATGCTAGAAACGACTTTTAACGTGTTTCGGGATACTTGGAATCACAAACCAAGATGCTAGAAACGACTTTTAACGTGTTTCGGGATACTTGGAATCACAAACCAAGATGCTAGAAACGACTTTTAACGTGTTTCGGGGTACTTGGAATCACAAATCAAGATGCTAGAAACGACTTTTAACGTGTTTCGGGGTACTTGGAATCACAAACCAAGATGCTAGAAACGACTTTCAACGTGTTTCGGGATACTTGGAATCACAAACCAAGATGCTAGAAACGACTTTTAACGTGTTTCGGGATACTTGGAATCACAAACCAAGATGCTAGAAACGACTTTTAACGTGTTTCGGGATACTTGGAATCACAAACCAAGATGCTAGAAACGACTTTTAACGTGTTTCGGGGTACTTGGAATCACAAACCAAGATGCTAGAAACGACTTTCAACGTGTTTCGGGATACTTGGAATCACAAACCAAGATGCTAGAAACGACTTTAAACGTGTTTCGGGATACTTGGAATTACAAACCAAGATGCTAGAAACGACTTTTAACGTGTTTCGGGATACTTGGAATCACAAACCAAGATGCTAGAAACGACTTTTAACGTGTTTCGGGATACTTGGAATCACAAACCAAGATGCTAGAAACGACTTTCAACGTGTTTCGGGATACTTGGAATCACAAACCAAGATGCTAGAAACGACTTTTAACGTGTTTCGGGATACTTGGAATCACAAACCAAGATGCTAGAAACGACTTTTAACGTGTTTCGGGATACTTGGAATCACAAACCAAGATGCTAGAAACGACTTTCAACGTGTTTCGGGATACTTGGAATCACAAACTTCGATGCTAGAAACGACTATTAACGTGTTTCGGGATACTTGGAATCACAAACTAAGATGCTATAAACGACTTTTAACGTGTTTCGGGGTCCTTGGAATCACAAACCAAGATGCTAGAAACGACTTTTAACGTGTTTCGGGATACTTGCAATCACAAACCAAGATGCTAGAAACGACTTTTAACGTGTTTCGGGGTACTTGGAATCACAAACCAAGATGCTAGAAACGACTTTCAACGTGTTTCGGGATACTTGGAATCACAAACCAAGATGCTAGAAACGACTTTTAACGTGTTTCGGGATACTTGGTATCACAAACCAAGATGCTAGAAACGACTTTTAACGTGTTTCGGGATACTTGGAATCACAAACCAAGATGCTAGAAACGACTTTTAACGTGTTTCGGGATACTTGGAATTACAAACCAAGATGCTAGAAACGACTTTTAACGTGTTTCGGGATACTTGGATTTACAAACCAAGATGCTAGAAACGACTTTCAACGTGTTTCGGGATACTTGGAATCACAAACCAAGATGCTAGAAACGACTTTTAACGTGTTTCGGGATACTTGGAATCACAAACCAAGATGCTAGAAACGACTTTTAACGTGTTTCGGGATACTTGGAATCACAAACCAAGATGCTAGAAACGACTTTCAACGTGTTTCGGGATACTTGGAATCACAAACTTCGATGCTAGAAACGACTATTAACGTGTTTCGGGATACTTGGAATCACAAAATAAGATGCTAGAAACGACTTTTAACGTGTTTCGGGATACTTGGAATCACAAACTAAGATGCTAGAACCGGCTTTTAACGTGTTTCGGGATACTTGGAATCAGAAACCAAGATGCTAGGAACGACTTTTAACGTGTTTCGGGGTACTTGGAATCACAAACCAAGATGCTAGAAACGACTTTCAACGTGTTTCGGGATACTTGGAATCACAAACCAAGATGCTAGAAACGACTTTTAACGTGTTTCGGGATACTTGGTATCACAAACCAAGATGCTAGAAACGACTTTTAACGTGTTTCGGGATACTTGGAATCACAAACCAAGATGCTAGAAACGACTTTTAACGTGTTTCGGGATACTTGGAATTACAAACCAAGATGCTAGAAACGACTTTTAACGTGTTTCGGGATACTTGGATTTACAAACCAAGATGCTAGAAACGACTTTCAACGTGTTTCGGGATACTTGGAATCACAAACCAAGATGCTAGAAACGACTTTTAACGTGTTTCGGGATACTTGGAATCACAAACCAAGATGCTAGAAACGACTTTTAACGTGTTTCGGGATACTTGGAATCACAAACCAAGATGCTAGAAACGACTTTCAACGTGTTTCGGGATACTTGGAATCACAAACCAAGATGCTAGAAACGACTTTTAACGTGTTTCGGGATACTTGGAATCACAAACCAAGATGCTAGAAACGACTTTTAACGTGTTTCGGGATACTTGGAATCACAAACCAAGATGCTAGAAACGACTTTTAACGTGTTTCGGGATACTTGGAATCACAAACCAAGATGCTAGAAACGACTTTCAACGTGTTTCGGGATACTTGGAATCACAAACTAAGATGCTAGAAACGACTTTTAACGTGTTTCGGGATACTTTGAATCACAAACCAAGATGCTAGAAACGACTTTTAACGTGTTTCGGGATACTTGGAATCACAAACCAAGATGCTAGAAACGACTTTTAACGTGTTTCGGGATACTTGGAATCACAAACCAAGATGCTAGAAACGACTTTTAACGTGTTTCGGGATACTTGGAATTACAAACCAAGATGCTAGAAACGACTTTTAACGTGTTTCGGGGTACTTGGAATCACAAATCAAGATGCTAGAAACGACTTTTAACGTGTTTCGGGGTACTTGGAATCACAAACCAAGATGCTAGAAACGACTTTTAACGTGTTTCGGGGTACTTGGAATCACAAACCAAGATGCTAGAAACGACTTTCAACGTGTTTCGGGATACTTGGAATCACAAACCAAGATGCTAGAAACGACTTTTAACGTGTTTCGGGATACTTGGAATCACAAACCAAGATGCTAGAAACGACTTTTAACGTGTTTCGGGATACTTGGAATCACAAACCAAGATGCTAGAAACGACTTTTAACGTGTTTCGGGATACTTGGAATCACAAACCAAGATGCTAGAAACGACTTTTAACGTGTTTCGGGATACTTGGAATCACAAACCAAGATGCTAGAAACGACTTTTAACGTGTTTCGGGATACTTGGAATCACAAACCAAGATGCTAGAAACGACTTTCAACGTTTTTCGGGATACTTGGAATCACAAACTTCGATGCTAGAAACGACTATTAACGTGTTTCGGGATACTTGGATTTACAAACCAAGATGCTAGAAACGACTTTCAACGTGTTTCGGGATACTTGGAATTACAAACCAAGATGCTAGAAACGACTTTTAACGTGTTTCGGGATACTTGGAATCACAAACCAAGATGCTAGAAACGACTTTTAACGTGTTTCGGGATACTTGGAATTTCAAACCAAGATGCTAGAAACGACTTTTAACGTGTTTCGGGATACTTGGAATCACAAACCAAGATGCTAGAAACGACTTTTAACGTGTTTCGGGATACTTGGAATTACAAACCAAGATGCTAGAAACGACTTTTAACGTGTTTCGGGGTACTTGGAATCACAAATCAAGATGCTAGAAACGACTTTTAACGTGTTTCGGGGTACTTGGAATCACAAACCAAGATGCTAGAAACGACTTTCAACGTGTTTCGGGATACTTGGAATCACAAACCAAGATGCTAGAAACGACTTTTAACGTGTTTCGGGATACTTGGAATCACAAACCAAGATGCTAGAAACGACTTTTAACGTGTTTCGGGATACTTGGAATCACAAACCAAGATGCTAGAAACGACTTTTAACGTGTTTCGGGGTACTTGGAATCACAAACCAAGATGCTAGAAACGACTTTCAACGTGTTTCGGGATACTTGGAATCACAAACCAAGATGCTAGAAACGACTTTTAACGTGTTTCGGGATACTTGGAATCACAAACCAAGATGCTAGAAACGACTTTTAACGTGTTTCGGGATACTTGGAATCACAAACCAAGATGCTAGAAACGACTTTTAACGTGTTTCGGGATACTTGGAATCACAAACCAAGATGCTAGAAACGACTTTTAACGTGTTTCGGGATACTTGGTATCACAAACCAAGATGCTAGAAACGACTTTTAACGTGTTTCGGGATACTTGGAATCACAAACCAAGATGCTAGAAACGACTTTTAACGTGTTTCGGGATACTTGGAATTACAAACCAAGATGCTAGAAACGACTTTTAACGTGTTTCGGGATACTTGGATTTACAAACCAAGATGCTAGAAACGACTTTCAACGTGTTTCGGGATACTTGGAATTACAAACCAAGATGCTAGAAACGACTTTTAACGTGTTTCGGGATACTTGGAATCACAAACCTAGATGCTAGAAACGACTTTTAACGTGTTTCGGGATACTTGGAATTACAAACCAAGATGCTAGAAACGACTTTTAACGTGTTTCGGGATACTTGGAATCACAAACCAAGATGCTAGAAACGACTTTCAACGTGTTTCGGGATAATTGGAATCACATATTAAGATGCTAGAAACGACTTTTAACGTGTTTCGGGATACTTGGAATCACAAACTAAGATGCTAGAACCGGCTTTTAACGTGTTTCGGGATACTTGGAATTACAAACCAAGATGCTAGAAACGACTTTTAACGTGTTTCGGGATACTTGGATTTACAAACCAAGATGCTAGAAACGACTTTTAACGTGTTTCGGGATACTTGGAATCACAAACCAAGATGCTAGAAACGACTTTCAACGTGTTTCGGGATAATTGGAATCACATATTAAGATGCTAGAAACGACTTTTAACGTGTTTCGGGATACTTGGAATCACAAACCAAGATGCTAGAAACGACTTTCAACGTGTTTCGGGATTATTGGAATCACAAATTAAGATGCTAGAAACGACTTTTAACGTGTTTCGGGATACTTGGAATCACAAACCAAGATGCTAGAAACGACTTTTAACGTGTTTCGGGATACTTGGAATCACAAACCAAGATCCTAGAAACGACTTTCAACGTGTTTCGGGATAATTGGAATCACAAATTAAGATGCTAGAAACGACTTTTAACGTGTTTCGGGATACTTGGAATCACAAACCAAGATGCTAGAAACGACTTTTAACGTGTTTCGGGATACTTGGAATCACAAACCAAGATGCTAGAAACGACTTTTAACGTGTTTCGGGATACTTGGAATCACAAACCAAGATACTAGAAACGACTTTTAACGTGTTTCGGGATACTTGGAATTACAAACCAAGATGCTAGAAACGACTTTTAACGTGTTTCGGGATACTTAGAATCACAAACCAAGATGCTAGAAACGACTTTCAACGTGTTTCGGGATACTTGGAATCACAAACCAAGATGCTAGAAACGACTTTTAACGTGTTTCGGGATACTTGGAATCACAAACCAAGATGCTAGAAACGACTTTAAACGTGTTTCGGGATACTTGGAATCACAAACCAAGATGCTAGAAACGACTTTTAACGTGTTTCGGGATACTTGCAATCACAAACCAAGATGCTAGAAACGACTTTTAACGTGTTTCGGGATACTTGGAATTACAAACCAAGATGCTAGAAACGACTTTTAACGTGTTTCGGGATACTTTGAATCACAAACCAAGATGCTAGAAACGACTTTTAACGTGTTTCGGGATACTTGGAATCACAAACCAAGATGCTAGAAACGACTTTCAACGTGTTTCGGGATACTTGGAATCACAAACCAAGATGCTAGAAACGACTTTTAACGTGTTTCGGGATACTTGGAATCACAAACCAAGATGCTAGAAACGACTTTCAACGTGTTTCGGGATACTTGGAATCACAAACCAAGATGCTAGAAACGACTATTAACGTGTTTCGGGATACTTGGAATCACAAACCAAGATGCTAGAAACGACTTTTAACATGTTTCGGGATACTTGGAATCACAAACCAAGATGCTAGAAACGACTTTCAACGTGTTTCGGGATACTTGGAATCACAAACCAAGATGCTAGAAACGACTTTTAACGTGTTTCGGGATACTTGGAATCACAAACCAAGATGCTAGAAACGACTTTTAACGTGTTTCGGGGTACTTGGAATCACAAACCAAGATGCTAGAAACGACTTTCAACGTGTTTCGGGATACTTGGAATCACAAACCAAGATGCTAGAAACGACTTTCAACGTGTTTCGGGATACTTGGAATCACAAACCAAGATGCTAGAAACGACTTCTCAAGTGTTTTGGGATACTTGGAATTACAAACCAAGATGCTAGAAACGACTTTTAACGTGTTTCGGGATACTTGGAATTACAAACCAAGATGCTAGAAACGACTTTTAACGTGTTTCGGGATACTTGGAATCACAAACTAAGATGCTAGAAACGACTTTTAACGTGTTTCGGGATACTTTGAATCACAAACCAAGATGCTAGAAACGACTTCTCAAGTGTTTTGGGATACTTGGAATCACAAACCAAGATGCTAGAAACGACTTTTAACGTGTTTCGGGATACTTGGAATCACAAACTAAGATGCTAGAAACGACTTTCAACGTGTTTCGGGATACTTGGAATCACAAACCAAGATGCTAGAAACGACTTCTCAAGTGTTTTGGGATACTTGGAATTACAAACCAAGATGCTAGAAACGACTTTCAACGTGTTTCGGGATACTTGGAATCACAAACCTAGATGCTAGAAACGACTTTTAACGTGTTTCGGGATACTTGGAATCACAAACTAAGATGCTAGAAACGACTTTTAACGTGTTTCGGGATACTTTGAATCACAAACCAAGATGCTAGAAACGACTTCTCAAGTGTTTTGGGATACTTGGAATTACAAACCAAGATGCTAGAAACGACTTTCAACGTGTTTCGGGATACTTGGAATCACAAACCAAGATGCTAGAAACGACTTTCAACGTGTTTCGGGATACTTGGAATCACAAACCAAGATGCTAGAAACGACTTCTCAAGTGTTTTGGGATACTTGGAATTACAAACCAAGATGCTAGAAACGACTTTTAACGTGTTTCGGGATACTTTGAATCACAAACCAAGATGCTAGAAACAACTTTTAACGTGTTTCGGGATACTTGGAATTACAAACCAAGATGCTAGAAACGACTTTTAACGTGTTTCGGGATACTTTGAATCACAAACCAAGATGCTAGAAACGACTTCTCAAGTGTTTTGGGATACTTGGAATTACAAACCAAGATGCTAGAAACGACTTCTCAAGTGTTTTGGGATACTTGGAATTACAAACCAAGATGCTAGAAACGACTTTTAACGTGTTTCGGGATACTTTGAATCACAAACCAAGATGCTAGAAACGACTTCTCAAGTGTTTTGGGATACTTGGAATTACAAACCAAGATGCTAGAAACGACTTTTAACGTGTTTCGGGATACTTGATATCACAAACCAAGATGCTAGAAACGACTATTAACGTGTTTCGGGATACTTGGAATTACAAACCAAGATGCTAGAAACGACTTTTAACGTGTTTCGGGATACTTTGAATCACAAACCAAGATGCTAGAAACGACTTTTAACGTGTTTCGGGATACTTGGATTTACAAACAAAGATGCTAGAAACGACTTTCAACGTGTTTCGGGATACTTGGAATCACAAACTAAGATGCTAGAAACGACTTTTAACGTGTTTCGGGATACTTTGAATCACAAACCAAGATGCTAGAAACGACTTCTCAAGTGTTTTGGGATACTTGGAATTACAAACCAAGATGCTAGAAACGACTTTCAACGTGTTTCGGGATACTTGGAATCACAAACCAAGATGCTAGAAACGACTTTCAACGTGTTTCGGGATACTTGGAATCACAAACCAAGATGCTAGAAACGACTTCTCAAGTGTTTTGGGATACTTGGAATTACAAACCAAGATGCTAGAAACGACTTTTAACGTGTTTCGGGATACTTTGAATCACAAACCAAGATGCTAGAAACGACTTTCAACGTGTTTCGGGATACTTGGAATCACAAACCAAGATGCTAGAAACGACTTTTAACGTGTTTCGGGATACTTGGAATCACAAACCAAGATGCAAGAAACGACTTCTCAAGTGTTTTGGGATACTTGGAATTACAAACCAAGATGCTAGAAACGACTTTTAACCTGTTTCGGGATACTTGATATCACAAACCAAGATGCTAGAAACGACTTCTCAAGTGTTTTGGGATACTTGGAATTACAAACCAAGATGCTAGAAACGACTTTTAACGTGTTTCGGGATACTTTGAATCACAAACCAAGATGCTAGAAACGACTTCTCAAGTGTTTTGGGATACTTGGAATTACAAACCAAGATGCTAGAAACGACTTTTAACGTGTTTCGGGATACTTGATATCACAAACCAAGATGCTAGAAACGACTATTAACGTGTTTCGGGATACTTGGAATTACAAACCAAGATGCTAGAAACGACTTTTAACGTGTTTCGGGATACTTTGAATCACAAACCAAGATGCTAGAAACGACTTTTAACGTGTTTCGGGATACTTGGATTTACAAACAAAGATGCTAGAAACGACTTTCAACGTGTTTCGGGATACTTGGAATCACAAACTAAGATGCTAGAAACGACTTTTAACGTGTTTCGGGATACTTTGAATCACAAACCAAGATGCTAGAAACGACTTCTCAAGTGTTTTGGGATACTTGGAATTACAAACCAAGATGCTAGAAACGACTTTCAACGTGTTTCGGGATACTTGGAATCACAAACCAAGATGCTAGAAACGAC
This sequence comes from Anopheles ziemanni, assembly GCF_943734765.1. NCBI lineage: Eukaryota > Metazoa > Arthropoda > Insecta > Diptera > Culicidae > Anopheles > Anopheles ziemanni. The sequence continues at coordinate 673,641 of NW_026690047.1, read as the reverse complement.
TTTCAACGTGTTTCGGGATACTTGGAATCACAAACCAAGATGCTAGAAACGACTTCTCAAGTGTTTTGGGATACTTGGAATTACAAACCAAGATGCTAGAAACGACTTTTAACGTGTTTCGGGATACTTTGAATCACAAACCAAGATGCTAGAAACGACTTTCAACGTGTTTCGGGATACTTGGAATCACAAACCAAGATGCTAGAAACGACTTTTAACGTGTTTCGGGATACTTGAAATCACAAACCAAGATGCAAGAAACGACTTCTCAAGTGTTTTGGGATACTTGGAATTACAAACCAAGATGCTAGAAACGACTTTTAACGTGTTTCGGGATACTTTGAATCACAAACCAAGATGCTAGAAACGACTTTTAACGTGTTTCGGGATACTTGGATTTACAAACAAAGATGCTAGAAACGACTTTCAACGTGTTTCGGGATACTTGGAATCACAAACTAAGATGCTAGAAACGACTTTTAACGTGTTTCGGGATACTTGGAATTACAAACCAAGATGCTAGAAACGACTTTTAACGTGTTTCGGGATACTTGGAATCACAAACCAAGATGCTAGAAACGACTTTTAACGTGTTTCGGGATACTTGGAATCACAAACCAAGATGCAAGAAACGACTTCTCAAGTGTTTTGGGATACTTGGAATTACAAACCAAGATGCTAGAAACGACTTTTAACGTGTTTCGGGATACTTTGAATCACAAACCAAGATGCTAGAAACGACTTTTAACGTGTTTCGGGATACTTAGATTTACAAACAAAGATGCTAGAAACGACTTTCATCGTGTTTCGGGATACTTTGAATCACAAACCAAGATGCTAGAAACGACTTTTAACGTGTTTCGGGATACTTGGAATCACAAACCAAGATGCAAGAAACGACTTCTCAAGTGTTTTGGGATACTTGGAATTACAAACCAAGATGCTAGAAACGACTTTTAACGTGTTTCGGGATACTTTGAATCACAAACCAAGATGCTAGAAACGACTTTTAACGTGTTTCGGGATACTTGGAATCACAAACCAAGATGCAAGAAACGACTTCTCAAGTGTTTTGGGATACTTGGAATTACAAACCAAGATGCTAGAAACGACTTTCAACGTGTTTCGGGATACTTTGAATCACAAACCAAGATGCTAGAAACGACTTTTAACGTGTTTCGGGATACTTGGATTTACAAACCAAGATGCAAGAAACGACTTCTCAAGTGTTTTGGGATACTTGGAATTACAAACCAAGATGCTAGAAACGACTTTCAACGTGTTTCGGGATACTTTGAATCACAAACCAAGATGCTAGAAACGACTTTTAACGTGTTTCGGGATACTTGGAATCACAAACCAAGATGCTAGAAACGACTTCTCAAGTGTTTTGGGATACTTGGAATTACAAACCAAGATGCTAGAAACGACTTTTAACGTGTTTCGGGATACTTTGAATCACAAACCAAGATGCTAGAAACGACTTTTAACGTGTTTCGGGATACTTGGAATCACAAACCAAGATGCAAGAAACGACTTCTCAAGTGTTTTGGGATACTTGGAATTACAAACCAAGATGCTAGAAACGACTTTCAACGTGTTTCGGGATACTTTGAATCACAAACCAAGATGCTAGAAACGACTTTTAACGTGTTTCGGGATACTTGGATTTACAAACCAAGATGCAAGAAACGACTTCTCAAGTGTTTTGGGATACTTGGAATTACAAACCAAGATGCTAGAAACGACTTTTAACGTGTTTCGGGATACTTTGAATCACAAACCAAGATGCTAGAAACGACTTTTAACGTGTTTCGGGATACTTGGAATCACAAACCAAGATGCAAGAAACGACTTCTCAAGTGTTTTGGGATACTTGGAATTACAAACCAAGATGCTAGAAACGACTTTCAACGTGTTTCGGGATACTTTGAATCACAAACCAAGATGCTAGAAACGACTTTTAACGTGTTTCGGGATACTTGGAATCACAAACCAAGATGCAAGAAACGACTTCTCAAGTGTTTTGGGATACTTGGAATTACAAACCAAGATGCTAGAAACGACTTTTAACGTGTTTCGGGATACTTTGAATCACAAACCAAGATGCTAGAAACGACTTTTAACGTGTTTCGGGATACTTGGAATCACAAACCAAGATGCAAGAAACGACTTCTCAAGTGTTTTGGGATACTTGGAATTACAAACCAAGATGCTAGAAACGACTTTTAACGTGTTTCGGGATACTTGGAATCACAAACCAAGATGCTAGAAACGACTTTTAACGTGTTTCGGGATACTTGGAATCACAAACCAAGATGCTAGAAACGACTTTCAACGTGTTTCGGGATACTTGGAATCACAAACCAAGATGCTAGAAACGACTTTTAACGTGTTTCGAGATACTTGCAATCACAAACCAAGATGCTAGAAACGACTTTTAACGTGTTTCGGGATACTTGGAATCACAAACCAAGATGCTAGAAACGACTTTCAACGTGTTTCGGGATACTTGGAATCACAAACCAAGATGCTAGAAACGACTTTTAACGTGTTTCGGGATACTTGGAATTACAAACCAAGATGCTAGAAACGACTTTTAACGTGTTTCGAGATACTTGCAATCACAAACCAAGATGCTAGAAACGACTTTCAACGTGTTTCGGGATACTTGGAATCACAAACCAAGATGCTAGAAACGACTTCTCAAGTGTTTTGGGATACTTGGAATTACAAACCAAGATGCTAGAAACGACTTTTAACGTGTTTCGGGATACTTTGAATCACAAACCAAGATGCTAGAAACGACTTTTAACGTGTTTCGGGATACTTGGAATCACAAACCAAGATGCAAGAAACGACTTCTCAAGTGTTTTGGGATACTTGGAATTACAAACCAAGATGCTAGAAACGACTTTTAACGTGTTTCGGGATACTTGGAATCACAAACCAAGATGCTAGAAACGACTTTTAACGTGTTTCGGGATACTTTGAATCACAAACCAAGATGCTAGAAACGACTTTCAACGTGTTTCGGGATACTTGGAATCACAAACCAAGATGCTAGAAACGACTTTTAACGTGTTTCGAGATACTTGCAATCACAAACCAAGATGCTAGAAACGACTTTTAACGTGTTTCGGGATACTTGGAATCACAAACCAAGATGCTAGAAACGACTTTCAACGTGTTTCGGGATACTTGGAATCACAAACCAAGATGCAAGAAACGACTTCTCAAGTGTTTTGGGATACTTGGAATTACAAACCAAGATGCTAGAAACGACTTTCAACGTGTTTCGGGATACTTTGAATCACAAACCAAGATGCTAGAAACGACTTTCAACGTGTTTCGGGATACTTGGAATCACAAACCAAGATGCTAGAAACGACTTCTCAAGTGTTTTGGGATACTTGGAATTACAAACCAAGATGCTAGAAACGACTTTTAACGTGTTTCGGGATACTTTGAATCACAAACCAAGATGCTAGAAACGACTTTTAACGTGTTTCGGGATACTTGGAATCACAAACCAAGATGCAAGAAACGACTTCTCAAGTGTTTTGGGATACTTGGAATTACAAACCAAGATGCTAGAAACGACTTTTAACGTGTTTCGGGATACTTGGAATCACAAACCAAGATGCTAGAAACGACTTTTAACGTGTTTCGGGATACTTGGAATCACAAACCAAGATGCTAGAAACGACTTTTAACGTGTTTCGGGATACTTGGAATCACAAACCAAGATGCAAGAAACGACTTCTCAAGTGTTTTGGGATACTTGGAATTACAAACCAAGATGCTAGAAACGACTTTCAACGTGTTTCGGGATACTTTGAATCACAAACCAAGATGCTAGAAACGACTTTTAACGTGTTTCGGGATACTTGGATTTACAAACCAAGATGCAAGAAACGACTTCTCAAGTGTTTTGGGATACTTGGAATTACAAACCAAGATGCTAGAAACGACTTTTAACGTGTTTCGGGATACTTTGAATCACAAACCAAGATGCTAGAAACGACTTTTAACGTGTTTCGGGATACTTGGAATCACAAACCAAGATGCAAGAAACGACTTCTCAAGTGTTTTGGGATACTTGGAATTACAAACCAAGATGCTAGAAACGACTTTCAACGTGTTTCGGGATACTTTGAATCACAAACCAAGATGCTAGAAACGACTTTTAACGTGTTTCGGGATACTTGGAATCACAAACCAAGATGCAAGAAACGACTTCTCAAGTGTTTTGGGATACTTGGAATTACAAACCAAGATGCTAGAAACGACTTTTAACGTGTTTCGGGATACTTTGAATCACAAACCAAGATGCTAGAAACGACTTTTAACGTGTTTCGGGATACTTGGAATCACAAACCAAGATGCAAGAAACGACTTCTCAAGTGTTTTGGGATACTTGGAATTACAAACCAAGATGCTAGAAACGACTTTTAACGTGTTTCGGGATACTTGGAATCACAAACCAAGATGCTAGAAACGACTTTTAACGTGTTTCGGGATACTTGGAATCACAAACCAAGATGCTAGAAACGACTTTTAACGTGTTTCGGGATACTTGGAATCACAAACCAAGATGCAAGAAACGACTTCTCAAGTGTTTTGGGATACTTGGAATTACAAACCAAGATGCAAGAAACGACTTCTCAAGTGTTTTGGGATACTTGGAATTACAAACCAAGATGCTAGAAACGACTTTTAACGTGTTTCGGGATACTTTGAATCACAAACCAAGATGCTAGAAACGACTTTTAACGTGTTTCGGGATACTTGGAATCACAAACCAAGATGCTAGAAACGACTTCTCAAGTGTTTTGGGATACTTGGAATCACAAACCAAGATGCTAGAAACGACTTTTAACGTGTTTCGGGATACTTGGAATCACAAACCAAGATGCAAGAAACGACTTCTCAAGTGTTTTGGGATACTTGGAATTACAAACCAAGATGCTAGAAACGACTTTTAACGTGTTTCGAGATACTTGCAATCACAAACCAAGATGCTAGAAACGACTTTCAACGTGTTTCGGGATACTTGGAATCACAAACCAAGATGCTAGAAACGACTTCTCAAGTGTTTTGGGATACTTGGAATCACAAACCAAGATGCTAGAAACGACTTTTAACGTGTTTCGGGATACTTGGAATCACAAACCAAGATGCAAGAAACGACTTCTCAAGTGTTTTGGGATACTTGGAATTACAAACCAAGATGCTAGAAACGACTTTTAACGTGTTTCGGGATACTTTGAATCACAAACCAAGATGCTAGAAACGACTTTTAACGTGTTTCGGGATACTTGGAATCACAAACCAAGATGCAAGAAACGACTTCTCAAGTGTTTTGGGATACTTGGAATTACAAACCAAGATGCTAGAAACGACTTTTAACGTGTTTCGGGATACTTGGAATCACAAACCAAGATGCTAGAAACGACTTTTAACGTGTTTCGGGATACTTGGAATCACAAACCAAGATGCTAGAAACGACTTTTAACGTGTTTCGGGATACTTGGAATCACAAACCAAGATGCTAGAAACGACTTTTAACGTGTTTCGGGATACTTGGAATTACAAACCAAGATGCTAGAAAAGACTTTTAACGTGTTTCGGGATACTTGGAATTACAAACCAAGATGCTAGAAACGACTTTCAACGTGTTTCGGGATACTTTGAATCACAAACCAAGATGCTAGAAACGACTTTTAACGTGTTTCGGGATACTTGGAATCACAAACCAAGATGCAAGAAACGACTTCTCAAGTGTTTTGGGATACTTGGAATTACAAACCAAGATGCTAGAAACGACTTTTAACGTGTTTCGGGATACTTGGAATCACAAACCAAGATGCTAGAAACGACTTTTAACGTGTTTCGGGATACTTGGAATCACAAACCAAGATGCAAGAAACGACTTCTCAAGTGTTTTGGGATACTTGGAATTACAAACCAAGATGCTAGAAACGACTTTCAACGTGTTTCGGGATACTTGGAATCACAAACCAAGATGCTAGAAACGACTTTTAACGTGTTTCGGGATACTTGGAATCACAAACCAAGATGCTAGAAACGACTTTTAACGTGTTTCGGGATACTTGGAATTACAAACCAAGATGCTAGAAAAGACTTTTAACGTGTTTCGGGATACTTGGAATTACAAACCAAGATGCTAGAAACGACTTTTAACGTGTTTCGGGATACTTTGAATCACAAACCAAGATGCTAGAAACGACTTTTAACGTGTTTCGGGATACTTGGAATCACAAACCAAGATGCAAGAAACGACTTCTCAAGTGTTTTGGGATACTTGGAATTACAAACCAAGATGCTAGAAACGACTTTTAACGTGTTTCGGGATACTTGGAATCACAAACCAAGATGCTAGAAACGACTTTTAACGTGTTTCGGGATACTTGGAATCACAAACCAAGATGCAAGAAACGACTTCTCAAGTGTTTTGGGATACTTGGAATAACAAACCAAGATGCTAGAAACGACTTTCAACGTGTTTCGGGATACTTTGAATCACAAACCAAGATGCTAGAAACGACTTTTAACGTGTTTCGGGATACTTGGAATCACAAACCAAGATGCTAGAAACGACTTCTCAAGTGTTTTGGGATACTTGGAATTACAAACCAAGATGCTAGAAACGACTTTTAACGTGTTTCGGGATACTTTGAATCACAAACCAAGATGCTAGAAACGACTTTTAACGTGTTTCGGGATACTTGGAATCACAAACCAAGATGCTAGAAACGACTTTCAACGTGTTTCGGGATACTTGGAATCACAAACCAAGATGCTAGAAACGACTTTTAACGTGTTTCGAGATACTTGCAATCACAAACCAAGATGCTAGAAACGACTTTTAACGTGTTTCGGGATACTTGGAATTACAAACCAAGATGCTAGAAAAGACTTTTAACGTGTTTCGGGATACTTGGAATTACAAACCAAGATGCTAGAAACGACTTTTAACGTGTTTCGAGATACTTGCAATCACAAACCAAGATGCTAGAAACGACTTTCAACGTGTTTCGGGATACTTGGAATCACAAACCAAGATGCTAGAAACGACTTTTAACGTGCTTCGGGATACTTGGAATCACAAACCAAGATGCTAGAAACGACTTTTAACGTGTTTCGGGGTACTTGGAATCACAAACCAAGATGCTAGAAACGACTTTCAACGTGTTTCGGGATACTTGGAATCACAAACCAAGATGCTAGAAACGACTTTCAACGTGTTTCGGGATACTTGGAATCACAAATCAAGATGCTAGAAACGACTTCTCAAGTGTTTTGGGATACTTGGAATTACAAACCAAGATGCTAGAAACGACTTTTAACGTGTTTCGGGATACTTGGAATTACAAACCAAGATGCTAGAAACGACTTTTAACGTGTTTCGGGATACTTGGAATCACAAACTAAGATGCTAGAAACGACTTTTAACGTGTTTCGGGATACTTTGAATCACAAACCAAGATGCTAGAAACGACTTCTCAAGTGTTTTGGGATACTTGGAATTACAAACCAAGATGCTAGAAACGACTTTTAACGTGTTTCGGGATACTTGGAATCACAAACTAAGATGCTAGAAACGACTTTCAACGTGTTTCGGGATACTTGGAATCACAAACCAAGATGCTAGAAACGACTTCTCAAGTGTTTTGGGATACTTGGAATTACAAACCAAGATGCTAGAAACGACTTTCAACGTGTTTCGGGATACTTGGAATCACAAACCTAGATGCTAGAAACGACTTTTAACGTGTTTCGGGATACTTGGAATCACAAACTAAGATGCTAGAAACGACTTTTAACGTGTTTCGGGATACTTTGAATCACAAACCAAGATGCTAGAAACGACTTCTCAAGTGTTTTGGGATACTTGGAATTACAAACCAAGATGCTAGAAACGACTTTCAACGTGTTTCGGGATACTTGGAATCACAAACCAAGATGCTAGAAACGACTTTCAACGTGTTTCGGGATACTTGGAATCACAAACCAAGATGCTAGAAACGACTTCTCAAGTGTTTTGGGATACTTGGAATTACAAACCAAGATGCTAGAAACGACTTTTAACGTGTTTCGGGATACTTTGAATCACAAACCAAGATGCTAGAAACAACTTTTAACGTGTTTCGGGATACTTGGAATTACAAACCAAGATGCTAGAAACGACTTTTAACGTGTTTCGGGATACTTGGAATCACAAACCAAGATGCAAGAAACGACTTCTCAAGTGTTTTGGGATACTTGGAATTACAAACCAAGATGCTAGAAACGACTTTTAACGTGTTTCGGGATACTTGGAATCACAAACCAAGATGCTAGAAACGACTTTAAACGTGTTTCGGAATACTTGGAATCACAAACCAAGATGCTAGAAACGGCTTTTAACGTGTTTCGGGATACTTGGAATTACAAACCAAGATGCTAGAAACGACTTTTAACGTGTTTCGGGATACTTGCAATTACAAACCAAGATGCTAGAAACGACTTTTAACGTGTTTCGGGATACTTGGATTTACAAACAAAGATGCTAGAAACGACTTTCAACGTGTTTCGGGATACTTGGAATCACAAACTAAGATGCTAGAAACGACTTTTAACGTGTTTCGGGATACTTTGAATCACAAACCAAGATGCTAGAAACGACTTCTCAAGTGTTTTGGGATACTTGGAATTACAAACCAAGATGCTAGAAACGACTTTCAACGTGTTTCGGGATACTTGGAATCACAAACCAAGATGCTAGAAACGACTTTCAACGTGTTTCGGGATACTTGGAATCACAAACCAAGATGCTAGAAACGACTTCTCAAGTGTTTTGGGATACTTGGAATTACAAACCAAGATGCTAGAAACGACTTTTAACGTGTTTCGGGATACTTTGAATCACAAACCAAGATGCTAGAAACGACTTTCAACGTGTTTCGGGATACTTGGAATCACAAACCAAGATGCTAGAAACGACTTTTAACGTGTTTCGGGATACTTGGAATCACAAACCAAGATGCTAGAAACGACTTTTAACGTGTTTTGGGATACTTGGAATTACAAACCAAGATGCTAGAAACGACTTTTAACGTGTTTCGGGATACTTGATATCACAAACCAAGATGCTAGAAACGACTATTAACGTGTTTCGGGATACTTGAAATCACAAACCAAGATGCAAGAAACGACTTCTCAAGTGTTTTGGGATACTTGGAATTACAAACCAAGATGCAAGAAACGACTTTTAACGTGTTTCGGGATACTTGGATTTACAAACAAAGATGCTAGAAACGACTTTCAACGTGTTTCGGGATACTTGGAATCACAAACTAAGATGCTAGAAACGACTTTTAACGTGTTTCGGGATACTTGGAATTACAAACCAAGATGCTAGAAACGACTTTTAACGTGTTTCGGGATACTTGGAATCACAAACCAAGATGCTAGAAACGACTTTTAACGTGTTTCGGGATACTTGGAATCACAAACCAAGATGCAAGAAACGACTTCTCAAGTGTTTTGGGATACTTGGAATTACAAACCAAGATGCTAGAAACGACTTTCAACGTGTTTCGGGATACTTTGAATCACAAACCAAGATGCTAGAAACGACTTTTAACGTGTTTCGGGATACTTGGAATCACAAACCAAGATGCAAGAAACGACTTCTCAAGTGTTTTGGGATACTTGGAATTACAAACCAAGATGCTAGAAACGACTTTTAACGTGTTTCGGGATACTTTGAATCACAAACCAAGATGCTAGAAACGACTTTTAACGTGTTTCGGGATACTTGGAATCACAAACCAAGATGCAAGAAACGACTTCTCAAGTGTTTCGGGATACTTGGAATTACAAACCAAGATGCTAGAAACTACTTTTAAAGTGATTCGGGATACTTGGAATCACAAACCAAGATGCTACAAACGGCTAATAACGTGTTTCGGGATACTTGGAATCACAAACCAAGATGCTAGAAACGGCTTTTAACGTGTTTTGGGATACTTGGAATTACAAACCAAGATGCTAGAAACGACTTTTAACGTGTTTCGGGATACTTTGAATCACAAACCAAGATGCTAGAAACGACTTTTAACGTGTTTCGGGATACTTGGAATCACAAACCAAGATGCTAGAAACGGCTTTTAACGTGTTACGGGATACTTGGAATCACAAACCAAGATGCTAGAAACGGCTTTTAACGTGTTTCGGGATACTTGGAATCACAAACCAAGATGCTAGAAACGGCTAATAACGTGTTTCGGGATACTTGGAATCACAAACCAAGATGCTAGAAACGGCTTTTAACGTGTTTCGGGATACTTGGAATCACAAACCAAGATGCTAGAAACGGCTTTTAACGTGTTACGGGATACTTGGAATCACAAACCAAGATGCTAGAAACGGCTTTTAACGTGTTTCGGGATACTTGGAATCACAAACCAAGATGCTAGAAACGGCTAATAACGTGTTTCGGGATACTTGGAATCACAAACCAAGATGCTAGAAACGGCTGTTAACGTGTTACGGGATACTTGGAATCACAAACCAAGATGCTAGAAACGGCTAATAACGTGTTTCGGGATACTTGGAATCACAAACCAAGATGCTAGAAACGGCTAATAACGAGTTTCGGGATACTTGGAATCACAAACCAAGATGCTAGAAACGGCTAATAACGTGTTTCGGGATACTTGGAATCACAAACCAAGATGCTAGAAACGGCTTTTAACGTGTTTCGGGATACTTGGAATCACAAACCAAGATGCTAGAAACGGCTAATAACGTGTTTCGGGATACTTGGAATCACAAACCAAGATGCTAGAAACGGCTAATAACGAGTTTCGGGATGCTTGGAATCACAAACCAAGATGCTAGAAACTACTTTTAAAGTGATTCGGGATACTTGGGATGACGACCCAAGATGCTAGAAACTACTTTTAAAGTGATTCGGGATACTTGGGATGACGACCCAAGATGCTAGAAACTACTTTTAAAGTGATTCGGGATACTTGGGATGACGACCCAAGATGCTAGAAACTACTTTTAAAGTGATTCGGGATACTTGGAATCACAAACCAAGATGCTAGAAACGGCTTTTAACGTGTTTCGGGATACTTGGAATCACAAACCAAGATGCTAGAAACGGCTAATAACGTGTTTCGGGATGCTTGGAATCACAAACCAAGATGCTAGAAACTACTTTTAAAGTGATTCGGGATACTTGGGATGACGACCCAAGATGCTAGAAACTACTTTTAAAGTGATTCGGGATACTTGGGATGACGACCCAAGATGCTAGAAACTACTTTTAAAGTGATTCGGGATACTTGGGATGACGACCCAAGATGCTAGAAACTACTTTTAAAGTGATTCGGGATACTTGGGATGACGACCCAAGATGCTAGAAACTACTTTTAAAGTGATTCGGGATACTTGGGATGACGACCCAAGATGCTAGAAACTACTTTTAAAGTGATTCGGTATACTTGGGATGACGACCCAAGATGCTAGAAACTACTTTTAAAGTGATTCGGGATACTTGGAATCACAAACCAAGATGCTAGAAACGGCTTTTAACGTGTTTCGGGATACTTGGAATCACAAACCAAGATGCTAGAAACGGCTAATAACGTGTTTCGGGATGCTTGGAATCACAAACCAAGATGCTAGAAACTACTTTTAAAGTGATTCGGGATACTTGGGATGACGACCCAAGATGCTAGAAACTACTTTTAAAGTGATTCGGGATACTTGGGATGACGACCCAAGATGCTAGAAACTACTTTTAAAGTGATTCGGGATACTTGGGATGACGACCCAAGATGCTAGAAACTACTTTTAAAGTGATTCGGTATACTTGGGATGACGACCCAAGATGCTAGAAACTACTTTTAAAGTGATTCGGGATACTTGGAATCACAAACCAAGATGCTAGAAACGGCTTTTAACGTGTTTCGGGATACTTGGAATCGCAAACCAAGATGCTAGAAACGGCTAATAACGTATTTCGGGATACTTGGAATTACAAACCAAGATGCTAGAAACGGCTTTTAACGTGTTTCGGGATACTTGGAATCACAAACCAAGATGCTAGAAACGGCTAATAACGTGTTTCGGGATGCTTGGAATCACAAACCAAGATGCAAGAAACGGCTAATAACGTGTTTCGGGATACTTGGAATCAAAAACCAAGATGCTAGAAACGGCTTTTAACGTGTTTCGGGATACTTGGAATGACAAACCAAGATGCTAGAAACGACTTTTAACGTGTTTCGGGATACTTGGAATCACAAACCAAGATGCTAGAAACGGCTTATAACGTGTTTCGGGATACTTGGAATCACAAACCAAGATGCTAGAAACGGCTAATAACGTGTTTCGGGATACTTGGAATCACAAACCAAGATGCTGGAAACGGCTTTTAACGTGTTTCGGGATACTTGGAATCACAAACCAAGATGCAAGAAACGGCTTTTAACGTGTTACGGGATACTTGGAATCACAAACCAAGATGCTAGAAACGGCTAATAACGTGTTTCGGGATACTTGGAATCACAAACCAAGATGCTAGAAACGGCTAATAACGTGTTTCGGGATACTTGGAATCACAAACCAAGATGCTAGAAACGGCTAATAACGTGTTTCGGGATACTTGGAATCACAAACCAAGATGCTAGAAACGGCTTTTAACGTGTTACGGGATACTTGGAATCACAAACCAAGATGCTAGAAACGGCTAATAACGTGTTTCGGGATGCTTGGAATCACAAACCAAGATGCTAGAAACTACTTTTAAAGTGATTCGGGATACTTGGGATGACGACCCAAGATGCTAGAAACTACTTTTAAAGTGATTCGGGATACTTGGGATGACGACCCAAGATGCTAGAAACTACTTTTAAAGTGATTCGGGATACTTGGGATGACGACCCAAGATGCTAGAAACTACTTTTAAAGTGATTCGGGATACTTGGGATGACGACCCAAGATGCTAGAAACTACTTTTAAAGTGATTCGGGATACTTGGAATCACAAACCAAGATGCTAGAAACGGCTTTTAACGTGTTTCGGGATACTTGGAATCGCAAACCAAGATGCTAGAAACGGCTAATAACGTATTTCGGGATACTTGGAATTACAAACCAAGATGCTAGAAACGGCTTTTAACGTGTTTCGGGATACTTGGAATCACAAACCAAGATGCTAGAAACGGCTAATAACGTGTTTCGGGATACTTGGAATCACAAACCAAGATGCTAGAAACGGCTAATAACGTGTTTCGGGATACTTGGAATCACAAACCAAGATGCTAGAAACGGCTTTTAACGTGTTTCGGGATACTTGGAATGACAAACCAAGATGCTAGAAACGACTTTTAACGTGTTTCGGGATACTTGGAATCACAAACCAAGATGCTAGAAACGGCTTATAACGTGTTTCGGGATACTTGGAATCACAAACCAAGATGCTAGAAACGGCTAATAACGTGTTTCGGGATACTTGGAATCACAAACCAAGATGCTGGAAACGGCTTTTAACGTGTTTCGGGATACTTGGAATCACAAACCAAGATGCAAGAAACGGCTTTTAACGTGTTACGGGATACTTGGAATCACAAACCAAGATGCTGGAAACGGCTAATAACGTGTTTCGGGATACTTGGAATCACAAACCAAGATGCTAGAAACGGCTAATAACGTGTTTCGGGATACTTGGAATCACAAACCAAGATGCTAGAAACGGCTAATAACGTGTTTCGGGATACTTGGAATCACAAACCAAGATGCTAGAAACGGCTTTTAACGTGTTACGGGATACTTGGAATCACAAACCAAGATGCTAGAAACGGCTTTTAACGTGTTTCGGGATACTTGGAATCACAAACCAAGATGCTAGAAACGGCTAATAACGTGTTTCGGGATACTTGGAATCACAAACCAAGATGCTAGAAACGGCTGTTAACGTGTTACGGGATACTTGGAATCACAAACCAAGATGCTAGAAACGGCTAATAACGTGTTTCGGGATACTTGGAATCACAAACCAAGATGCTAGAAACGGCTTTTAACGTGTTTCGGGATACTTGGAATCACAAACCAAGATGCTAGAAACGGCTAATAACGTGTTTCGGGATACTTGGAATCACAAACCAAGATGCTAGAAACGGCTTTTAACGTGTTTCGGGATACTTGGAATCACAAACCAAGATGCTAGAAACGGCTAATAACGTGTTTCGGGATACTTGGAATCACAAACCAAGATGCTAGAAACGGCTAATAACGAGTTTCGGGATGCTTGGAATCACAAACCAAGATGCTAGAAACTACTTTTAAAGTGATTCGGGATACTTGGGATGACGACCCAAGATGCTAGAAACTACTTTTAAAGTGATTCGGGATACTTGGAATCACAAACCAAGATGCTAGAAACGGCTTTTAACGTGTTTCGGGATACTTGGAATCACAAACCAAGATGCTAGAAACGGCTAATAACGTGTTTCGGGATGCTTGGAATCACAAACCAAGATGCTAGAAACTACTTTTAAAGTGATGCGGGATACTTGGGATGACGACCCAAGATGCTAGAAACTACTTTTAAAGTGATTCGGGATACTTGGGATGACGACCCAAGATGCTAGAAACTACTTTTAACGTGTTTCGGGATACTTGGAATCGCAAACCAAGATGCCAGAAACGGCTAATAACGTGTTTCGGGATACTTGGAATTACAAACCAAGATGCTAGAAACGGCTTTTAACGTGTTTCGGGATACTTGGAATCACAAACCAAGATGCTAGAAACGGCTTTTGACGTGTTACGGGATACTTGGAATCACAAACCAAGATGCTAGAAACGGCTAATAACGTGTTTCGGGATACTTGGAATCACAAACCAAGATGCTAGAAACGGCTGTTAACGTGTTTCGGGATACTTGGAATCACAAACCAAGATGCTAGAAACGGCTTTTAACGTGTTTCGGGATACTTGGAATCACAAACCAAGATGCTAGAAACGACTTTTAACGTGTTTCGGGATACTTGGAATCACAAACCAAGATGCTAGAAACGGCTTATAACGTGTTTCGGGATACTTGGAATCACAAACCAAGATGCTAGAAACGGCTAATAACGTGTTTCGGGATACTTGGAATCACAAACCAAGATGCTAGAAACGGCTAATAACGTGTTTCGGGATACTTGGAATCACAAACCAAGATGCTAGAAACGGCTTTTAACGTGTTTCGGGATACTTGGAATGACAAACCAAGATGCTAGAAACGACTTTTAACGTGTTTCGGGATACTTGGAATCACAAACCAAGATGCTAGAAACGGCTTATAACGTGTTTCGGGATACTTGGAATCACAAACCAAGATGCTAGAAACGGCTAATAACGTGTTTCGGGATACTTGGAATCTCAAACCAAGATGCTGGAAACGGCTTTTAACGTGTTTCGGGATACTTGGAATCACAAACCAAGATGCAAGAAACGGCTTTTAACGTGTTACGGGATACTTGGAATCACAAACCAAGATGCTAGAAACGGCTAATAACGTGTTTCGGGATACTTGGAATCACAAACCAAGATGCTAGAAACGGCTAATAACGTGTTTCGGGATACTTGGAATCACAAACCAAGATGCTAGAAACGGCTAATAACGTGTTTCGGGATACTTGGAATCACAAACCAAGATGCTAGAAACGGCTTTTAACGTGTTACGGGATACTTGGAATCACAAACCAAGATGCTAGAAACGGCTTTTAACGTGTTTCGGGATACTTGGAATCACAAACCAAGATGCTAGAAACGGCTAATAACGTGTTTCGGGATACTTGGAATCACAAACCAAGATGCTAGAAACGGCTGTTAACGTGTTACGGGATACTTGGAATCACAAACCAAGATGCTAGAAACGGCTAATAACGTGTTTCGGGATACTTGGAATCACAAACCAAGATGCTAGAAACGGCTTTTAACGTGTTTCGGGATACTTGGAATCACAAACCAAGATGCTAGAAACGGCTAATAACGTGTTTCGGGATACTTGGAATCACAAACCAAGATGCTAGAAACGGCTTTTAACGTGTTTCGGGATACTTGGAATCACAAACCAAGATGCTAGAAACGGCTAATAACGTGTTTCGGGATACTTGGAATCACAAACCAAGATGCTAGAAACGGCTTTTAACGTGTTTCGGGATACTTGGAATCACAAACCAAGATGCTAGAAACGGCTAATAACGTGTTTCGGGATACTTGGAATCACAAACCAAGATGCTAGAAACGGCTTTTAACGTGTTTCGGGATACTTGGAATCACAAACCAAGATGCTAGAAACGGCTAATAACGTGTTTCGGGATACTTGGAATCACAAACCAAGATGCTAGAAACGGCTTTTAACGTGTTTCGGGATACTTGGAATCACAAACCAAGATGCTAGAAACGGCTAATAACGTGTTTCGGGATACTTGGAATCACAAACCAAGATGCTAGAAACGGCTTTTAACGTGTTTCGGGATACTTGGAATCACAAACCAAGATGCTAGAAACGGCTAATAACGTGTTTCGGGATACTTGGAATCACAAACCAAGATGCTAGAAACGGCTTTTAACGTGTTTCGGGATACTTGGAATCACAAACCAAGATGCTAGAAACGGCTTTTAACGTGTTACGGGATACTTGGAATCACAAACCAAGATGCTAGAAACGGCTTTTAACGTGTTTCGGGATACTTGGAATCACAAACCAAGATGCTAGAAACGGCTAATAACGTGTTTCGGGATACTTGGAATCACAAACCAAGATGCTAGAAACGGCTGTTAACGTGTTACGGGATACTTGGAATCACAAACCAAGATGCTAGAAACGGCTAATAACGTGTTTCGGGATACTTGGAATCACAAACCAAGATGCTAGAAACGGCTTTTAACGTGTTTCGGGATACTTGGAATCACAAACCAAGATGCTAGAAACGGCTAATAACGTGTTTCGGGATACTTGGAATCACAAACCAAGATGCTAGAAACGGCTTTTAACGTGTTTCGGGATACTTGGAATCACAAACCAAGATGCTAGAAACTACTTTTAAAGTGATTCGGGATACTTGGGATGACGACCCAAGATGCTAGAAACTACTTTTAAAGTGATTCGGGATACTTGGGATGACGACCCAAGATGCTAGAAACTACTTTTAAAGTGATTCGGGATACTTGGGATGACGACCCAAGATGCTAGAAACTACTTTTAAAGTGATTCGGTATACTTGGGATGACGACCCAAGATGCTAGAAACTACTTTTAAAGTGATTCGGGATACTTGGAATCACAAACCAAGATGCTAGAAACGGCTTTTAACGTGTTTCGGGATACTTGGAATCACAAACCAAGATGCTAGAAACGGCTAATAACGTGTTTCGGGATACTTGGAATCACAAACCAAGATGCTAGAAACGGCTGTTAACGTGTTACGGGATACTTGGAATCACAAACCAAGATGCTAGAAACGGCTAATAACGTGTTTCGGGATACTTGGAATCACAAACCAAGATGCTAGAAACGGCTTTTAACGTGTTTCGGGATACTTGGAATCACAAACCAAGATGCTAGAAACGGCTAATAACGTGTTTCGGGATACTTGGAATCACAAACCAAGATGCTAGAAACGGCTAATAACGAGTTTCGGGATGCTTGGAATCACAAACCAAGATGCTAGAAACTACTTTTAAAGTGATTCGGGATACTTGGGATGACGACCCAAGATGCTAGAAACTACTTTTAAAGTGATTCGGGATACTTGGGATGACGACCCAAGATGCTAGAAACTACTTTTAAAGTGATTCGGGATACTTGGGATGACGACCCAAGATGCTAGAAACTACTTTTAAAGTGATTCGGTATACTTGGGATGACGACCCAAGATGCTAGAAACTACTTTTAAAGTGATTCGGGATACTTGGAATCACAAACCAAGATGCTAGAAACGGCTTTTAACGTGTTTCGGGATACTTGGAATCACAAACCAAGATGCTACAAACGGCTTTTAACGTGTTTCGGGATACTTGGAATCACAAACCAAGATGCTAGAAACGGCTTTTAACGTGTTTCGGGATACTTGGAATCACAAACCAAGATGCTAGAAACGGCTAATAACGTGTTTCGGGATGCTTGGAATCACAAACCAAGATGCTAGAAACTACTTTTAAAGTGATTCGGGATACTTGGGATGACGACCCAAGATGCTAGAAACTACTTTTAAAGTGATTCGGGATACTTGGGATGACGACCCAAGATGCTAGAAACTACTTTTAAAGTGATTCGGGATACTTGGGATGACGACCCAAGATGCTAGAAACTACTTTTAAAGTGATTCGGTATACTTGGGATGACGACCCAAGATGCTAGAAACTACTTTTAAAGTGATTCGGGATACTTGGAATCACAAACCAAGATGCTAGAAACGGCTTTTAACGTGTTTCGGGATACTTGGAATCGCAAACCAAGATGCTAGAAACGGCTTTTAACGTGTTTCGGGATACTTGGAATCACAAACCAAGATGCTAGAAACGGCTAATAACGTGTTTCGGGATGCTTGGAATCACAAACCAAGATGCTAGAAACTACTTTTAAAGTGATTCGGGATACTTGGGATGATGACCCAAGATGCTAGAAACTACTTTTAAAGTGAAAAAACCTCTAACTTTAAACGTAAATATCTCCCAAACTAGAAGAGCTAGAAGTACGC